>NC_139725.1:3548200-4120700 GCF_964211835.1 Anser anser
GTATTACCACTCCCTCTCCTTTCTCTCCCATGGCATGACACCTAGGACTTGTCCCACTTACTCACCTTAGCTGCTAAATAGAAACGTGCAGGGAAGAGAGACCCAGGGCAAACGCCTTATTTTTGATCAAATTCTGATTCAAAGACCAGATCTAACACTAGACAGCAAATTAAGCTCTCTCCTTGCAGTTCTGCCTTGTTCACTTGCACATGTAAGAACCAACACACAAACACCCCCATCATCTTAAAATTCTGGGTTGATCCGTGCAAAGAACATCACCAGTGGAGATTGGACGCAGCTATTTTGCATGTCAGCAACACTAGTGCTGAGCCAAGTGTCAGCATCTGTGTTCATTCAGCAGGTCCACAAGCCTTTCCCATACTTACCTAGTACACATAATTGGAAAGGTGATTTGTTACCTCTTAATTTCTCAGAGTTTTGCAGAATTCCTGATGCTGTTATCAGAGATCAAGACAATCAGAGTGGAAACAACACCTTGAAAAGCCTGATTTGTTTTTATTCCTACATGAAACCAAATCCTGAATTTGGAAAAAGAAAGACATGCCTCCAAATTCTGGTTAATATTTTTGAAAAGGGTTATTCCCTCACCAGTGCAAAGTAGTTCTCTTTAATCAAAGCCATGTTCAGAGCTAGCACAAGAACAAATGGGTACAGCCTAGGACGAATACATGCAGTCTGGAAATCAGGGGAAATTTTCCAGTCATTGTGAGGGAAGACTTTGGGGCAGCCCTCCAGTGAGATCAGTGCTGACCCAGGGGCACCGAAGGATCATGCAGCAGGCTGGCAGTGCGTGTCACTTTGTAGCTTTCCACTGACTTCACCCTGCTCTCTTTTTGTGTTTCCTTAAAGCAACCACACAATATCCTGCAGAGACGCTTAATGGAGACAAATTTATCAAAACTGCGAAGCAGCCGGGGCAGCTGGTCTCTGAAGAGTGACATCTCAGCACAGACCAATAAGCTGAATCAAACCAAACTGGGCAGCTCAAGGAAAGTGGAGGATGAGGAGTTCATAGTGGTGAGCTGCCAGGTAATATTCCACAGCCTTCTGTTTTATTTTTTTTCCTCCAGATTTTATTTTTGACAGCCTCACGCGATGTTCTTGTTTTCCTTGTTTCTTGATTAGGGATATTAGCTTAAGGCATTATTTTGACAAAACCCTGTTTAGTTCTGGAAGAGAAAAGCAGTCATTTTCAGCAGTGAAATAAAAACCTATTGCTATTTAGCCGCCATCTCCTCCTACGTGAGTAATGGCACCAGCTCTGCATCACCAGAGCTTTGCAGCAGCCTTAGAGGTGGGCGCGTGCAGCTCATGGGTTGCCCAGGGCTGCACTGCTCTGGTGCCCTCACAGCCCTGGGGCTGCCATGGCATGAACACCCAAGCATCGCAGAGAAAACTGGTCTGATGGATGCCTTCCCTTGGACATCAGGCTGTAGAGAGCAGCAAGGCTGGGGGAGCACACTGAAATGCTGAGGAGTTGTCAAATCTCTGGCAAATCCCTGTGCTCACAGCCTGTCTGTTTTCCTTAAGTGCCATCCATCTTTCCTTTCCCCAAAAGTAATTCCACATTTCTTCTCTTTACCCCCATACTCTCATTTTTCTTGCTCCAAAGCATCCTCTTGTACCATACACCAGGTCTAGCAGCTAATCTGACCTATAGGGTGCCAAGGAGATACCAAGGCCAGCATATGCAACCGGACCCCTCAGTACCCAGCACCATGTTATTTAGTAGCCCCGGCTTTTTCAAAAAGACGTTTAACAGCCGGCTCCCGTTTACTGGGATGGACAAGGTGATGTGCTAATGCTGGTGATCCTGTGGGGCTTGTGCATGTGGTAGAGTGTGCCCTAAGACACAGCTTGCAGGGGACAAGGAAGGTATGGGCTGGTGTAAGGAAACACTCGTGCTTCTGCATTCCTCCTTCACTCCCACATGTTGTCTCCCATCTCTGCTTGCTCCTCACAGTGCGCTGGGAAGGAGCTGAAGGCCGTGGTGGACACCGGCTTGCAGCACAACCTGATGTCGTCCGCCTGCCTGGACAGGCTGGGGTAAATGTCCGCTCCGGTGGGCTGGGCCTTGTTCTGCGGAAACACATGGTGCCTGGCAGTGCTTCGTGGGGCTGGGGCTTTGCTTCAAAGTGGTGCTGGTCAAGATGAAAGGTGGTGCTTTGGGCGAGCACTTGAATTTTTTCAGTGCCTGTTTGTCGTTGTGTTTGTGGTGAAACACAGAAGTTGTCTCTTGCCTTCAGTGTCCTTGGAGGAAAGTAAACTCCCCAGAGTCCAGCTCAGCTCTGCGGGGCTGCACTGCGGAGCATGGACCTTGCTGCTGGCTGCATTTGCTCCAGTGCTGGTTATAAAGCATCTGTATGGTTATGTACAGGTGTGTGCTCTAAATGAGGTGTCTGGCGCTACTTGCAATAGCAGACTGCTCCCTGCTGAAGGGAAGGGAAATAGATGTTAAAGAACTGACTGAGCCATTCAAAGCAAAAGCCCTGCTGATCTCTGGGGAATGGAATCAGGCATCCGTTCACAGGGCATCAAGGAGCTTTTGGCCATTAATTCCTATGCAGGCACTGCTTTTTATTGCTACCTTGCAACAATTATGCAAAAACTACTACAAACTGTGAAGCAACTCAGCCTTGTTTATGGATTATAACAGTGTGTGTGGAGGGGTTTTATCCTGCAAGATATTACACTGGCTGCTCAACATGTCCTAGCTGTACGCTGATGGCCTGTGACAGTCCATATACTGCCCATGTTACCCATGCTGATCCTGTGCATTTTTATTTTTTTTTTGCAACACTGCTCAGCTTCAGAAACCACGTGCAGGGACTGACCCTGGCAGGACCCGGCTCTAGCTGACATGCACCAGCAGGACTGCCTTTCCACCAGCTTCTTGCAGCTCCTTTGCTGTTTGTGTTTGCAGTGACAAAAGCTAAAGCCAGATTAACCAAGCAGCTTAAAAAATGGGGCTTTGATGCCCGGCTTTTTCTGCCTTCTCTGTGGTAGGCCCTGTGCAACAACAGGCACTGCTCTGGCACGTTTTACTTCAAAGCAGTCTAGTGCATGTGGCAATGATAAAACATGAGTTTTGTTTAAATTCAGCCCTGGAAAGCAGTGGGGAAGAGACTTGCTGAGCGTGCTTGTTCCTGCTGGGGCTGTAGGGCCTCACAGGATGCTGTGCTGAATGCTGCTGCCCGCAGGTCAGGCTTGGGGGCTCTGGGGTTGGGTTCCTGCTGTCTCTTCTGGGGTCTTGGCAGGATGAGTGTGCCTGAGGCATAAGCTTTTTAAAAATCTGTGTGTTGTCATTGTGCTTTTTGAGGTCTTTCTCTTGCCTTTAAGGATAGCTCTCAGGTCACTGCAGTGCAAGAAATCCTCCTTGGGTGTAGGACTGAACAGCAAGGCTGTGCTTGGGGGCTTATGGAGGGGAACAGAGACCCAAGCCTGCATGTCTTCCCTCAAGTTGCTAGAGAAGCCGCTGGGAAATGCCTACTCCAGAACAGTTTTGGAGCAGAACAAGCCAGCTCAGGGTCAAGGAGACAATAAACTTCTTGATGTGCTCCTGACAGCATTTTCAAGGCTAGTCTCTAAGTAAAGAGTCAGAGGGGATCCAGATTGTTCTCTTTGCTGCCTCTCCTGGTCTTTGTACTTGTGCTGAATGATGTGGGCAGCCCTAACCTCAGCACTGGCATCTCTGTCTCTTTGAATAGACCAAAATAAATGCAGCTTTTACCTGAGAGAGACATTACTGTCTGGCTGGTTTTCCATTAGATTCTAGTTCAGTTTAAAAGACGAATTAAAGCTAAATAATTAATCAGCATTGTCAGAATAGTTCTTGGAGCACAGACAGAAGAAATTACTGTACTTGAGATATTTGTGACACCTTTTTTTCTTTTCTCGGGCTGAATGTGATTTATATGTCACAGCTTCCTCTGAAGAGAGCCAGCAGTAGTATCTGCTAATAAGCATGCATTACACACATTGCACTAGCTGTAAGGCATGGAGACAAAATGTTGTTATCTCAACTGATGGAAGTCAACATAGAGCATCACTTGCTTCCTCCAACACTAAATTAGAAGCAATTTTAGATCAGGAGCTTTCTAAGTCTTGGGGAAATGTAAAACAAAAGATTCCTTAGGTAAAAAGAACTCACAAGTTGTGAGTTACATTCAGAGTTCGCTTAAAACAAGGTCTGACTCGACCCCATGGCTGCATCTTGGGATTGTGCTATGAACTGAAGTGGGTACGAGCTGCTGACTATACACAGAACATCACAGAAAACCTGCCAAGAAAGCAGCTTCTGTTAGCAGCCTGGTAATATGAACAAGCTAAGAGCACTTCAAGTCTGAGTACCCTTCAAATGCAGTTTGCTCCTCCCCAGATGGGCTGAACTGTGGCTGTTTCATGTCAGAAGTGTCTTCAACGTGCAGGTTAAAGGAGCATCTTGAAGCACTTCCCAGTGAGGAGGAGGCAATTTCATTACCACACAATGAGAGGGTCATTGGCCAAATTGACCATCTGGTCCTGACGGTGGGAGCGGTCCGCGTGGAGTGCGCTGCGCTCGTTGTGGGTGAGTGCTCATCTGATGCTTTGGGTGTGAGCTCCACTGGGGGTACCCTGAGGGAAAACATGAAACTTCAGGAAACACATTAAAATTCAAATAGAATTACTTCTGTTCTTGATATTGTGTTACATTAATTCCTGGATTGATACTCCGGGCTGAATGCTTATGTGCAGACCGGCCACAGCAAGTTGGAGGGAGGCAGGCCACGGACCTTGACTTCCCTGGCATGGTCTGTGCTCAGCCGTTTGGCTGGGCAGTGGGTGCGGGAGGGAGGGAGGGAGGGAGGGAGGATCTGCTCAGCAGGGCTGTGCTGATAGCACCAAGCTTGCTCTCTGCCATGTGTCCATGTCTCCCTTGCCTTTCCTTATTTACCTATGTTCCCCTCCAGAGTAATTGAATCCCTTTATAGGCTGGGTTTTGGTTAGCAGAGAAGCCATCAAGGAAGGGTGTAGATACTCTATAGAAAACCATGGGAAATCATTTTGAATGTATAAATCCAAATGTTCCTATTTTTCAGAAGACAATGAGAAATCCTTCTCCTTTGGCCTGCAGACACTGAAATCCCTGAAGGTAAAAGTTTTCTAGTAGGGCTTTTACCCATGCTGGAGAAGCTGGGACCACTGTGAATTGCAGCTTTCCCTCTTACATGAATACATTTATTCTTTACAGTGTGTCATAAACATGGAGAAGCACCATCTTGTTCTGGGGAAGACGGACAGGGAAGAAATCCCATTCGTGGACAGCATCAGCGCTGGGATGGGAGAGCAGTAAGTTTGCTGTGCAGCAGGGCTGCATGGGGCTGTCCAGGCTGGCGGGCAGTGCCACACAGCCGGGCTGCACAGGGGCAGGCAGACCCTGGCTGCAGGTGAGATGGAGCTCACCAGCACTAGCAGAAACTGTTTTTGATGACTCATTGAGTTTTGAAGCAGAGCCCCTGGATTTTTCAGAAGCCTTTCTCAGCTTCTGCTTTTTCTCTGGTAAACGTTGCACAGTAAGGGGGATGTCTGCAAAAATCATGCTTAGGGAAATAGCTCAGAAAATATACTGAGGTCATTAGGAGGTCTCCTTGAGCATTGCTTTTTGAGAGCATTCCCAAACAAACATTTTTCTGGAAAATATTTGCAAAGCAAGGCAAACAAATCCACATGACTATTTTACAAAGTGCGGGAGAGAGAGATCCTGCCTGGAGATAACGGTGTTGCCTCTTCTTCCTGCTTTGACCCTGGCTGCTGTTGCTTCTTCAGTTTTATGTCCCCGCAGGAAGACAGTGCTGCCCACTCTGGTACTTCCTTAATGCATGCAATAACTCCCTGATATGTCCTGGGGGCTAATGTTTGCTGACAGCATGAGAAAGCATCTTCGGCAAATGATGTTGGGCAGTACCTTCTCTAGGTGCCCATCATGACCAACCACAGTTATTTCAGAAGCCCTCAAGGGGCCTGGGCAGAAGCAGGTGGGAAGCAGCAGATCTTCCTCAGCTAACTGTATTTAACTATCTGGGGAGCGAGCGCACTAGGCACGCGCGCACCAGGTTAGGGAGTCAGGGTACCAGTCTTGATTGCTATTAAAGTTGGTATTTCCTGACAGCAAACACTGCCAGGGCTGGAGATGCTGATGTCCTCTCCTACTCTAAGCAAAGGGGGGGGTCCTGGGTGACCCAGGCATCAGGCATGCGATGGGTGGGCGCAAATGTGGGCACTTGATGGCTGGCTGGGCACCTCTCAGGTACCCTGCAGCATGCTCCCGTGGGGACGGGAGCGCACAGGCAGCCCATGACACCTGCCGGCTGTGGCATGTGCTCCTGCTGCAGGGCTTGTTTCCAGCACAGGAGGGACGCGATGCCCTGCACAGCACCATAGGGACAGGGCGCTGCAGGGTGAAACACAGGCTGTTTTCCCTGTCTCCTTTGAAATACAAATGAGAGAGGCTTCTCGTAGCTCTGTCGCAACTGCAGCTATGAATTATTTCTTGCTACTGCATTCAAAGCTATTTTTTTTTCCATGTAACAATTCTGATTAAATATATTTTCCTTCCTGTTTCAGCACTTTGGAGGCATAAAGAGAAATTGAAATGCTGTCCCTACACAAGAGCTTGACATCAAAGAAATTCCGTGCAGCTGTTCCAGATGAAACAGCAATGCACTGCTTTGAAAACATTTATACTAGGCTACAGCTTAAGTATAGCTAAATGAAATCTGTTCAGTAGCCAGTAACTTAGAGATATTGTCATGTTTATCTATGGGTTTTGAGAAACAAATGTGTGCTTATTTTCTGGACTTTTCTATATAGTGTTGTCTTTATTACAAACAGTTGGGAAACCTTATGAATTTCTTCTGCTGAGAAAAATAATTTTTATAGTGGCCTCATAAGAGTAATTGTATTTATCTGTGATTAGAGGCTATCAGAATGAAATTTTTATTAATGATTTTTCCAGAGGCTAAGCATTTATATTCACTTAATTGATATTGCCACATTCAAATGGCCATTACCAGGAAGTTACTCATAGTAAAATAACAACACCAATATCATCTATGAATTACAGTTCATCCTGTTAGCCATAGTATTGTTGCTGTGTAATTGGGGACGCAACTGCTGGCTTGATGAGAGAGCAGTTACAAAATTATTCATGGGTTAGGCTCCCCCTTGGGCGGCGTGGCGGCAGCACAGAATCAGCGGTTGAAAGGGCTCCCAGGCTGACCTCCGCAGCCGCCTGCTCGCCGTGGGAGGCGTCCTCCGGCAAGTGGTGCCAGGGCTCACCCTCTCCAGGAAAGTCCCCAGAGGGCTCTTGGCTGTCTCCCTAGAGGGAATAGGCAGGAAAATTAATCATTGTGTTATGCCAAAAAGAAACAAATGAGCGCACAATTGTATTGTCGGGTATGAGAGCAGACATAGAGCCTTATTGCTCTATAAAGAATCACACGCCCTAAAAGCACCCTTGCTTTTCCCCTGCTGCCGCGACTGGTCCCTCGGCTCTGCCTGCATGTCCAGCTTGTAACCCAAAGCACCAGCAGCACCGGGGCTCCGTACCTGTGTGGGGGTTGGACTCCGGTTGTACTTTAATGATGCTGTCAGGAATGCCACAACTTTTTTATCTATTTACAAATCACTGGGGATTTCAAGTATAACATTAACCTTGTCCACCCTCAGGGAAGTCGGAATTTTCACTGGGATAAGCACCTCATTTGGCATTGCTATCCTGGAGCAGCAAGGTTGCTACTTCACATGCTGCTTGCTTGCAGACCAGAACAAATGTACAGTACTGCGTGGAGGAGCCTGACCTTGTACAAAAGCAGCTTTCTAGATTTTTAAAAGCTAATTGGAATTAATTAGTCATCTGCTGAAGGGGCATCTTTGAAATTCAGAGTAATACCCTTGTGATATTCTGTACCCACTGATTTAGAATCACAGAACTGTAGGGGTTGGAAGGGACCTCAAGAGATCATCGGGTCCAACCCCCTGCCAAAGCAGGATCCCTAGAGCAGGTTGCCCAGGTAGGCGTCCAGACAGGCCTTGAATATCTCCAGAGAAGGAGACCCCACAACCTCCCTGGGCAGCCTGTCCTAATGCTCCATCACCCTCACCGTGAAGAAGTTCTTTCGCATGTTGGTGCGGAACTTCCTGTGCTCCATTTTGTGGCCATTGCCCCTTGTCCTGTCCCCACAAACCACTGAAAAGAGGTTGGCCAAATCCCTCTGTCTCCCACACTTAAGATATTTGTAAACATTGATAAGATCCCCTCTCAGTCTTCTTTTCTCAAGGCTGAACAGACCCAGGTCTCTCAGCCTTTCCTCATAGGGAAGATGCTCCCGGCCCCGCAACATCTTTGTGGCCCTCTGCTGGACTCTTTCCAGGAGTTCCCTGTGTTTTTTGTACCGGGGAGCCCAGAACTGGACACAGTACTCCAGGTGAGGCCTGACCAGGGCAGAGTAGAGGGGGAGGATCTGCTCCCTTGACCTGCTGGCCATGCTTCTTTTTAGGCACGCCAGGATCCCATTGGCCTTCTTGGCCACCAGGGCACACTGCTGGCTCATGATGCCAGCAGGTAACCCCACTGCAGCCAGGTTTGCAATAGCCAATGGTGAGCTGTGGGAGAGCAGCTCCTGCAGTGTGTACCTGAGCAAGGACAGGGTCTGGAGCCCGGCCTGTGCACCAGTTTTAACCCATGCTCAGTAACACAGCTTATGCCTCCAATGGTATCAAAGCTAGAGCTTTATTTCCTGCAGTGGGCTTGAACCTCTCTGCGATAATGAGTATTACTATCAAATCTGGAGTATCTGAATTTTGAGCTATTTTCTATTTTGGTGTTAAGTTTCAGTGCTTTCTCTACATATAGTATTTTATATAACACAGCTATATGTATATACATACAGGGTTGAGCTGCCTAGAGCAGTCCCACTGATGTGTTGTAGAGAGATTTCACTAAATATGAAATATATTTGATGATTTTATAAGCTATGAGTTTGGTATTTTGGTACTTCTTTCTGTGCTCATTGCTGTGCTAAATGTCAAATTAAATCTAAATAAAGTTTAATTGTTATTGCTGTTTATTTCCTTGTATCCTGGATATGCCAATTATTTGTTTTCAGTGCACTTATCTACTGAGAATAGGAGTCTATTTAAATCTTTACCCTGATGGGGCTCTATGGTGCTTTTGTGATTGTCAGGAATTGATTTCATGCTGTACAGAGACTGGCAGCTGAGATGCACTAAGTAAGCAGGCTAAATGGCACGCAGCATGCTCCTGGTAAAATGCGAGCATTTGGAATCGCAGCCTTTTATTACTGTGCATCTCCCTCCTAAGGGATGCATGAAACCCAGCTTGTGCTGCTTGAGATTTGCCTTTTGAAAAGATGAGTTTGCTTCTGCCATGTTTATCTAGCTCACTGGGGCAGTACAAGCCAGTTTAATGGAATATGGATGAGCCTAAACTTTATGAGACTAGGAAACGGAAGTGATCAGAGCAAAAGACACCAGGTAAGTCACGGTGCCTTTCTCGGAGTGCCAGGTTCCCTGGGTGCTTGCTCCTGCTCATCCCCAGTACTGGTGGGGCAACCTCTCCCCTGCCGCCTCCTGGTGAGGGTCCAGGAGCAGAGAAGAGGGCAGTGCCTGGAATGAGATGGACTCAGGAGATGAAAAGTCATTTGTGAGTGGATGTTATGAGAAGCCCTGGGGCAGACTGCTCCCTGAGCAGTCTAAGGGAAAATGTCCAAGGGAAAGTCTAAGGGAAAATGTCCAAGGCCAATTGCTCCTTGGCCAAAGGGCTCCACAATGCTGGTGCTCACCTGATGCTTCTAAACATTTTACATGGAGATAAACATTTTACATGCTTCTAAACATTTTACATGGAGATAAATCTCTGCTTCTCTCCATTATCTCCCAGGCTGGTGGTAGCCCGAAGGCCGCTGTAGGAAGGAGCACGCGTCTGTGCAGGGCTGTCAGCACCACATGTGCACCTGGGAGACTGGCGAGGGGCGGTGGGATAAACGCCTCACTCCATCGCCCTGCACTCCCTTCCTTGCTGTGTCAGTGCAGAGCAGGTACAGTGCCCACCGCCCAGTTTAATACTTTCTGGCCTGGCTGCACCACACAGCACTACGGAGAGCAATGCCTGGGATGCTGCTGTAGCATGTCCTGTGATCGCAGTGGAAACGCTGCGGATGCTGCTGGAGCCAGCCCTACAGTAACATTATTCACAGGCGTTTTATATCCTGCTGAGCTCCACCAACAGATTTTTTTTGTAGCCTCTGCCAGCAGAACAGCTGATGAGCCGAAACCTGCCGGGGTGTTTCTCTACAACTATCTGCAGGGTAATCTGTTATCTAATAGTTCTCTGAGGAGGCCTGTTTTATAGGCTTTTCTATTATTGTTTTGCTGATGATAATATGATGCTCAACATGTTGTGAAAACAAAGCTGATTCGAGTGTCTCAGAAGCAAATAACCAGATGACATTTCAACACAAACATGCGTCTTAGGGCTGTACGTTGCTTGGTTTGTTTTATGGGGCAAGCATCAGTTCAGGTCTATGTTCTTTATCACCTGCTGGCTTAAAAGATGGAGGGATAGCACTGGGTTTCTATCAGGTGAAAGGCCCTGAAACACCAGGGCTCACGTGGGATACACTGGTTTCTAATCCCAGTATGAAAGACTCTGGCTAACTTTAGCTCGACATATTTTGTGTGTCACTGTTTGGCTTTTCAACAGCTTTTGCACCTTTCCCTCAAAAGCCAGCTCCTGCTTCCTGACAGGCAGTATTGCTTCCTGATTTCCACAGTCAACCCCCAGGCTGTGCAGCCCTGGTGCTAGTGCTGCCATGTGCTGATCCCTTCCTCCTCTGTTAATAACTACATTGCTGATGAAAAATTAAGCCTCTTAGAGACAACACTGTAGGTATCAGTGACATTTCACTAGAGATGGTATTGCTGAAAAGGCAATTGATTTAATAATTTTGTTACTAGAGTGGTGCTGCCACTTCCCCAGGATGAGACTTCATCGTTCTCAAAGTGGGAGTGAAAGCAGTCAATAACCTAAAAATACCATGAGTTCAGAAATAACTGGGTGTCACACCAGCAGGGGAACCAGTCGGGGAATGCTCCTGAGTTTTCTTTTTTTTTTTTTCTTCTTTTTCTCTCTTTCTTTTTTTAATGTGGCAGGATGGGTATCTGGGGTTTGTGAGAGCCCCCCACCAGGATACGCAGCTGAACTCTCCAGAAAACCACCCTGGCTCATACAAGAGAAAGAGGTGTGAAGATGCACACTCACTAAATGTACCCCCCCCCAGGCACCCTAGAAAGAGGTGTCGTCTGCAGAGGTGTCGTCTGCTGTCGTCTGCATCGCCTTTTCAGCCCTGCACGTCACCTCTGCTGCTCACGCATTCCCATGCGTGAGACCTGGACCCAGGCTGCTGCAACCCCTCTGTGCTCTGCCAAAACAGCGGGCACGAGGGGCCACTGGCGGTACCCCTGACTCGCGGTGTGCAACTGGCCACTGCATTTCCCAGGCCATGCCAGCTGGAGAGCATCTTAATGGCAATGCAGACAACGTGGAAATGGACTGCTGAAGTGAAATAGCAATATTGAGAATGATGTTCTCAATGAGAAAAGAAAAAAATTGTGTTACTATAAACTCCAGTCCTCTGTTCCTCCACAAACAGCTCAGATGGAGCAAGGGCAGTTACCAGGCACTCAATAGCTGGAAAACACACTGACTCATGGGGGACACGTGAGAGCTCGAGGGCAAGCAGGCTCCATGTGAGAAACTGTGCCACAGCAGCCGGCTCTGGCTATTCATTTGAAAAGAAAATATATATTTGGGATTGAATCATCAATCTTCCCTATTTCAAAAAATGTTTCAAAATACCTGAGCAAAGTGAAGTCTGTCATGAATGCACTGAGCCTAGTGACCTGCTTTTATTCAGGCCAGCAGGGATCAGGACACTGGAGAAATGACCAGGATTTTGTTGGTGTGGAGATGGCAGGAGAACTACTCTGTGCAGGTGTGGAGAGGGAAAGAGAATGCCTTAAAGAGGGCAAAACATGACTTAAAGCTGGTGCAACAGGGGAAACAGGTCTTGATGGTGCAGGCGACTGTGGCTCTGGTAAAGTAGGGCTGTTGTGCACTGTGCCCCTGTTTGGCATTCTGGTTCAGTGCGTTTAAAGAATAAATCTGTGGTTTTTAAACCCCTTACTCATAGAGAGCTTCTTGACTGAAAGCATCATGATGCCTCTTGGTTTAGGCTTCAGTGACATATTTAGGATTGACTTTTCAGGCTTACAGAAGGCAAAAATGAGATTTTTGTTCCTCCAGAAGGAGATGGCCATGTAGTTTTAAGAACAAATTACATATGAGGGCTAATTAGCTTGATATTTACAGTTTAGCATTTCCCTAGATAAATTTGTTCCAAGTGAGATCACATTTTGTTGCAAGGAAGCTTCTGCATAGCAGCCCTGTCCGCCTATTGCTTTGTGTGCTATGCTATTACGGTCATGAGCCACTTTCCAGAGTCCTGTGCAGTGCCTTCCAATTAAGTAATGAGTGAAGCAAAGATTCTGCATAGGGGTTAGCTGTGAGGGCTGAGACACCTCTCACTGGGCTCTTTGTGGCCCAGGTCAATGTTTTCACAGCTGGGAAAAGCCTCGTAGGAGGAGTTTGCTGCCCAGCACCGCTTTCACCAGGGGAAACACTGTTGTCTGCTCAGTGCAGAGGAGCTCTGGAAAGGTCATGCTAATGAGGGGAAGGACACCACGCAGGCAAGGAGTTTATTTCCTCCTCCAGGGTTAAAGCCTGGCTAAATAATTTGCTGCCTGAGCATGCTGTGGGCACAGGCCATGGCTGACAGGCTAGGGGAAGGACATGGGGCAGGACGTGGCCATCAGCTGCGTGCCCTGCTGCAGGAGCTCCCTCATCACCTGTGCCATGAGGGTGCCGTGGGGCTGCGCAGCAGAGCAGCACATGCCGTTCCACAGGGGCAGGCAGATGAAGAGAGAAAGGCAAAGCTTGGTTTGACAGGGGGTGGCTATTTTTCTTCAGTGTTATTTGGGTGACATTTACCTCTCTGCAATCTCCCCCCTCTCCTGCCAGGCTCATTTCCCACCCTGCGGAGTGTCCCCTGGCAGGAGAGCATCTGACACCTGTGGTGGGCTCCCTGTGCAAGTGCCACCATCCTGACAACTCAAGCCAAAGATGTTATCTAGGTGTCAGTGTGGTGCCAGAGAAGGCTGGACCGTGACCCGGCATGGGAAGGGCACCACCATAAGCGGATTAACTGACTTGGTTAGGGCTGCTCCTGCTCAATGAGAGAAGCAGAGCTTACAGGTCTGCCACACAGCCTCTGCGTGGTCACCTTGCAGCTTTTCCTTCCTGTGCTATTGGAAATCCAAGCATTGTCTAAGTAGTTACCATAAAAAAGGGAAAAGGGGTTCACTTGTACCTATTCAGAGAGCAACTGAATACAGGTCAATAAAACCCACTTGGGGAAACTACTAGTGTAATGAATCCCTATAGCTTGAACAGAGGAGGGATTAATAGGATGCTTTCATTCAAAAATTGTATTAGAGTGTGCTGATTTCTTTGAGCCTACATCAGCTGCTCTCCCTGTGCTTCCGCTCACTGCCATCCTGAATTGAGTTAAGGTGATCCAGATGCATCCTATTGCTTTAGGAGAGAATGTGTCTTATTGTTTTCCTGAGAGTCACAGGTAACTCATGCAAGACGGGCCAGATACAGGAAATTTAAAGCCAAATCCACAGTGATATGAACTGCCACATCACTCTGTCACAGCTGCTCTGAAGTCAGGGGCTATTCCCACAGGCCTGGCGCAGGCGTTTGGTGCATGGCTTTGAAGGAGAAAGGCTTAGGACTCCGTCTGCCACAGAGCAAAGGGATACAATGCACTGACCAGGAGATGGGACCATGGCATGGCTGCAGTTATGCACAACGAATTCTTCACATGCTGTCCACAGTCTTGAACTTCTTTCACTCTTTTAGGTTTTCTTAATTTTTAACAACACATCTGCAACTAACAGGGTTTCTGTGTTTTCCCGCTACTTGCACATCACTGAACTATAAACAGAAGTGGTGATTGGGTATGCAAACAAACCAACCCCAAAGACATGTACATGCACACACACAAACAAATAAACCATTGATTGCTGTAAAGCCTAAAAGCTCCTGTCAGGGCTCCTGTACATTAAACATGATATAAACACAACTGACTCAGTCTCCAGCTTTTGAGGCTGATGAGATAAAATTAGGGCAACTTGGCTAGTGAAGAAGGCAAACATGAGGGCAAAAATAAGGAAACAAAGAGGCTTGAGAAGAAATAACTGCATGCAAAAACAATCCGAGAGTGGTGTCAACAATCAACCATGCCCTCTCCTGTGTGCAAAATGGTGCCTTCCAGAAAGTGCATCCCAGCTGTATTTGGGTGCAGATATAAGAAACCTCCCAAGGAGTTTTGCTCAGTGAACTACCTCTCTGTAATTTCCACTTTACAGGGAGAAAACCAAGCCTGTGTATTTAGCAGAATCTCCTGTGTGTGTTTATTGACTTCCCCAGAGACCATGGGTGCTGTTCAAAACTACCAAACTGTAGACTGTCCCAAATCACTTTCAAAAAAAAGTCCCACCACTCCGTCCAGAAAAGGCTCCAAATTTTGATCCTTTTCTTGATGCCACGAAGCTCCTTTCTGCTCTTGATTTAGCGGAAGTGGGTGCTCTCATCAGGCAGAGGAAGACAAGAAGCACATGATGTACTGTGCTCTCTGGAGACTGCTAATGATGTTTGATTAATTTTCATTATCAGCATGAACAGTCTTTGGACTTTCTCTGCATCTGTCTTATTTAGAGTTGTCTTTTCTTAGTTAAGTGGCAGCTCCTGCAGACAGTGATCTAATTGTTCCTCAGTACCTGCTTGAAGCAGTTGAACTTAAAGATGGAGCTTGTATAATTTGTTGTACGTATGATTTGGCCTTTGAGGCTCAGATCAAATAAAATGGAATAGCAGATTAACCAGTAATTGAATTAAGTGAAAGGTAATGTGCAGGCTAATGCAGAGCTCACAGAGAGGTTTAGTGGCTGAACAAAACTGTGTAATGTAGTGAATCACAGTATGCATGTTGTCGTCAGCAAGTGGCAGGAGGGACAGCCTTTGAGCTTGGGCACCCAGAACACACAAACTGCTTTCTCTCTACTCAGTCACAGCAGCCCAGGGCACGATGCTGGTGGTGGAGTCAAATGCCCAGGACAGGTTACGTGCTGTCACCTAAGGGCCTTCCAGTATCCTCTGATGCAGAGCAGGAAGCACCTTGTGCTGAGCTGTAAGTGGTGAAGCCAGCTCCACAGCTGGGGTTGAGCAAGGCTTTCGAGTCACCTGAGGAGGGGACGGTCACAGAGAGGTGCAAGGTGGAGGATGCTCAGAGGACTGTGGTGGGAGGCAGCGTGCAGAGGGTCTGGCTTGCTGATGCAGCTGCAATGCCCTGTTACAGGCACTCTCTGCTCCAGGACATCGGGCATGGCATAACAGCCCATTGCTCACTCCTTGGGTGGAGACAATCTGTTCCCTTTCCTGGCCTTCCTGGGATTACAGCATGCATTTGTGGAAAGAAATACTGAGTAACAGAGAGTGGTACAGTCAGAGCCACAGGGCCCTATGACTACATATGAAAAGTAAAATGATCTTAAAATCTGTACCAGGAAATTGTTTTAAAATATTAAAATTATTAAACTTAAAAAAAATAATAATATAATCTTCCAACACACTATAGTACTGCACGGGACTGGCAACCAGGTAATTGCTCACTTTTCTCTGCTGCCTCCCAGATTCAATGCCCTGAACTCATCTGTATGTTCCCCACCATCCTTCCTCTGTACAGCCAAGAGAGAGAACCACTGGCTTGACCAACCTGTGTTGGCCCTTTGGGCTCCTGTTGCACTTACAAAGGCCCTCGCCCCAGCACTGCCAGGAGGCATATAGTTTTTGGAACGATGCTCGCCCCTAACAAAACCAGACCTTCCTCTCCACTATAATTTGTCCCAGCAAGTCACTGCCACCTACTACACAAAATCAGGAGTTACTTGAAGTGCTGTTATTTTGTAATTCACTTCAGCATACATGAAGAAACAGGCACACTGTACCCAGAACTAACGAAAACAAATTCAGTCCCTTGAGCAAAACCAGAAGTCATTCCCAATTACCTTACAAAGTAGCAGCACACAGCATAAAACACCGAACTAAACCCAGCCATTCTCTCAGTGTTTGGGTGGTGGGGAGCTTAAGATTTTGTATTCTGACAATCAAAACACCACTCTTTCAGATGGATTTTTTTTCCATGTAAAACAGTTTTTGTTAATTGGAAGAAGCAGCATTATCAGGGGTTGGAAGTCACTCTCTGGGCACGGCTGTCAGATGTAATGAAGCAGCCAGGGAAGGCTGGTAGGGAGCTGCTTTGCAGAGTGTTGTCATGGGAACGGTGCAACTAGGGCATCCCTTGTCTTCTGTACAAGCTCTGGCAATGTGGTAGCACAAAATTGATGTTGTTCAGCAGGGCTAGGAGGGCCAGCTATTAGGTTTTCCCTAGTAGAGATTTAATCTGAATGAAATCCAAAGGCCAGAATCTCCATTTGTGTGAAAATGGTGGCGCTCCTTTTGAGTTGAAGGAAGGAAGACTTTAAGCCAACTGAGCGAGCACCTAGACGTGGCCCTCAGAGGGAAAGGACTGACATTAAAAATATGTAGTGGAACCACAATCTTATCTAAGAACCCTTTGAAACAAGGTCATGTTAAAGAGCAGTTACTGAGGTCCTTGTTTACTTGGATGATTTCACTTGATTTTCACTGTCTGTGCACATTTTAACAGGCTGTTAATTTGGCATTCATAATGGTTAATGGCAGTAAACATACACTCACCTGTACAGGTCTACATATATGAAATTATTAGAAATTTCTTTATGCCTATACGAAATACCTTGTGTAATACCGAAGTTGCTAGGGATAAGCAATGGTTAAGAACAGTTTCCTGGCTGAAGAAGAATGCAGAGATTCCTGCTCTTGCAGTTATACAAAAAATTGATAATATAAATGTTACACCAGAGTTCAGTGACATAGAATAATATGCAATATTCTCAGACTAGATCTGAGAAAGGGTGAAAATACTAACTGAAAAAAAGGTAAAAAAGCTAAACACAATTCATTGCCTCCAAGCTTTCATTTTACTTGCCCAGGTCTGCAGACGAAGTAACGAGCTCCTAATTAAAGCAGGCATCTGTAGTGTAACCGCACTGCTGCTGGCCCAGGCCAGCAAGATGCTGAGTGTATGTTCCTCATTTCCTATTGACACTGAAGTGTGAATGAGGGGCCCACATCCATCCAGGGCTTGCTTGGTGTGCGCTTTGGAAAAGTGACCAAAAATAGCAGGCAAGGGAAGAAAATGGAGCCAACATATGGAGGGTTCCCTGTTTACTTGCTGAGGTTATTGATTAAAGCCCCTCTACTTAGCAACAAGTTTGAGAAAAGTCATGATAAACATTACCACAAAAAGGCCTCTAACTGTATTGTAAGCTTAGCCTTATGTTGCCTTTCATACACGTCTCACTGGCTGTGGAATTCCCATGCATGCTGCAGCAAAGATTTGAATGAAATGGCCAGCATTGGGAAGAGCATGTGCTGGATCCATAGTGACTTCACTTTTAGTGCTGATCCATTTGAATCTAAAATAGCATGGAGTCATTAGAGTAATCCCAGTGTATTACTCTGTATGGGTAAGAAACTGTGGTTCATTTTT
The DNA here is from genome assembly GCF_964211835.1 of Anser anser. Lineage (NCBI taxonomy): Eukaryota > Metazoa > Chordata > Aves > Anseriformes > Anatidae > Anser > Anser anser. The sequence goes on from NC_139725.1 coordinate 3,566,059, forward strand.
GGGCACGGTTGCCTCCCTGAACACATAGCTCTGGTGAAACTCTTCTGCATGCCTCTCCTGAGGAGAAGAAGAGGGGAACAATACAAAGTGTATGGAGTAGTGCTGACCTTGTCTCTCTCATGGATGACCCATGCAGGTTGCCTGAAGTCCCAACATGTTGGGTGCGGTGCAGGCTGTTCGGAAAGTTTGGATTAAATAAATAAATGCAGAAGCTCTTCTTCATGCTCCAAGGGCTGAAGTCTGAGTCATGGACAAAGACTGCAGTTAAGCAGCTGAAGCCCCCTTCTTACCCACAAGCTGATATTCCTTGTGTTTGCAGCACTTCTCCTTTGCTGAAGGAAGGGCCATGCACCAGTAAATACATTGGTAAGAGCATGACGTACGTCACTAACTGAAATTACATGCAGAACGCTGCATGTTCCCCATGTGTGTGATACGGGGAACCAGCTGCTGATAACAAAATGCTCTTGTGTGCATGAGCACAGACTAACCTTGTATTAATAGAGAAGGACCTTGAACTCTTACAGCCCGCAGAAAAGTCAAGTGGATTCACTGAAACAGAAAGATAAAATAGATGCAGAGCTCTTTCAGCACTTCCCTCCATTTGCTTCATATCATAAATATCAATTCAAATATAGAAATGCAGAAGAAAACACAGTTTGCCCAGTCTGTCCTTTCCATATGCATATATTTATGTTGTGAAAGGTTTTACATAACTTCTACCAGCAGATTGCAAAATAATGCCTCCATTATGAAGGGAAGCCACCAGCCATTATATTGCATTACTGTAACATAATGGGTCTCTGAGATGAACTATATTTGGAAAGCTTGCTTTTATTGTAAACCTTCTGCCCCATCTACCCAATGGCATTGATTTCTCTTTGTATTCTGCAGAGACCACAGACCATTAGACCAGAGTATCAGCTAACCTGAGCAAAGTCACAGAGGTTTTGGCCCCAGTCAGAAACACGTGAGACAAAATTGTGCTGTGTATTTTAAAGAGACTCAGCACCAGTGACAGAATTTATTCAAATGGCTGCTGATGACCAACCTGCTGACAGGTGAATTTCTCATTAGCCTAGAGCAACTGACATTATAATTAATTGCTTCCCACACTTCTTTGCTGAGTAAAGGCTCCTGTAACAAGTACTGACTTTTTTTTTTTTTTAACTGAATATAGGGAATAGAAGAAATCTGTATTTACTTTATTTTTCTTTCTGTGTGAATGTCACATTGCTCTCATGTCGACAATGATCGCAACAGTGCTGATTCAATTACTTATTTACATAATCCCTTCAGATTCATTTTTTTATATAATTGATGATACTGAAAAGATTTCCTAGCTGAGGAAAGCAAGCAGGCCAGTTCTGAAAATTAACAGGCTGAACTGACATAAGATGGTAATTTGCATTAGTAATAATCACACTGTAAATGATAAAAATTAACATAAATACTGACTACTCTACCTGCCCTTAGCAACATTCAGTGACACTAAGTGTCCATTCACTTGCAGTGTGAAACAAACACTGCACCCATTGCTTGGCACAGCTGAGACCAATTTTATTATCTCTTAATGTATAAATTTATTTTATAGGTAAGAGTTTTTAAAATATTCTTATTTGAATGTAAATGAGTGCAGCACAGTAAGGAGTGAAAACATGGCTTAGTGTATTGTTTGCTATGGGGATGATGCAGGTCTGGAAAGGATCCTGCAATGGGAAAGGAAGAGCAGACAAACACTCTGCACGTACGCTGCCTGGAAACACAAAGCTCTGTATTAAGTATCTCTGTAAGATGACTGAGCAAAAAAGATATGTCCCTGGAGAAAACCTCTGAAGCAGAGCCTTGGAATTATCAAAGGGAGTGCCAGTAGCTGTTGGGGTAAGGGCTAGCTGTGGAGTCTTGATGATGAAGACAAATATGACAGATGCTACAAATTATAAAAAGCCTACTTCTAATTCAGCATAGTGTATGAATAGATGTGTAATGTTTAGCTTAAAGAGGCCAGCTCATTGCTGCAACTCTCAAAACAGATCTTATTATGAAAGCACATTTTATTTTAAAAAATAAAAAAATTAGATGTGAGAGCTGATATCCATTAACTTGAAGAGGGTTTATCTGGTAAGGGCTCAGTAAGGAGTGCAGGAAGCAGACTGCACTCCAATAAAGCTCAGACTTCACAGATAAACATTTGAGAGCTCTCTTGAAGATAGAAACCTATCCTCATCCCTTCTGGAAGATTACATAGCTGAAGAGCAGCTGCAAATAGGGCTGTTACTGTCAGGGCAATCATTTTTTTCCCCTGGAAATCACCCTTTCTTTACATTTCTAACTTTTCTTTTACAGTGATTTAACAGCATTGCTTCTGATACTGGTATGCTGAAAAATAAATTTAAAGAAAAAATGAAAAAAAATCTAAATATTACAAGAAAAACTTACAGTACTTTTTTTCTTATAATGTGTCCAGCAGTTTTGCTTACTAATTCAATGCTTACTGTTTCCTAGGGAAAGCGCAGACTTTTCTAGAAGAAAAGCTTTTTACTCCCTGCTGCACCAAGAGCCTGAGGAAGCTCCCAGACAGGTCTTGAAGGTCCCAAAAGCTGTTTCAGCCATCAAAAGTAGGATTTTTATTGACTATGTGTTAGAAATCATTGAGCATGTTAGAGGTGTTCCATATGCATTGATGCCTCTGAAGCTGCACATTATTTACATCAGCTTAAAACTTGATCCATGATTTTCTAAATATTCAGCATGGTTTTCAACTCAGCAGTTGATTTGCCACTCACGGACTATGAGCATGGGTGGTTAAGAAGACAGAGAGCCACCTTCATGCTTCAAACCACTTTCATTGTAGATACAATCATTAAAAAGAATAACTGTTTGGCTAATGCTGAAATCCGATATATGCTTGTTATACAACTCGAGGGGCAATTTTATCTGAATTTTAAATAAAGGTGTTTTTTTGTGTTTCCATAGTAACTCAAGCTTATTTACCAAGATGCCTGATGCACTGTTAGCATTAGACAATTTCACTGTATTAAAACAAAGTATAATAGTACAATTGAGGAGTAAACTATATGTAAAAGATTATTTTAGTTCCTATGAAATTACAGCAACTTACTGGAGGCTGGGGAAGGAGAGAGAGAATAGAATAACTTTTCACAAAGGACTGTATTGCTACTTAGTTTAGGACAGCAAATGGATGTAAGAAAGATACAAAACACAGGCAAGGGGATGGGGACATGAAAATTAGCTAAAACACGTGGTCTGCTATTCCTCTGTGAAATGTGCCAAAGAATCTGAAATAAATGTGAGTGGGTTCCATGGCTCAGCACTGGCTCCTGTGCAAGAGGCAAGCTGGATTCAGTCCTAGCAGCATCAGGTGTTTTTTGGAGTTTTCCTACCCAAGTAGGGAAAACTTCAAAATTGCTTCATCTCCATGTCTCAAGGGATCACAGCTGAAAATGCTGCTTCTCAAGAGCATTTATTTCCCTTCTGAAGAAAGGTTAACACTGATCTTGGATGGAAATAATTCATGAGCACGTGAAAAATAGGGAACACTGCTGTATTTCAGTAAAATTTTCCCAGAGAATATCTACATATAAAGTAAGTTAAGACTCATATAAATTACTCTTGTGTGTTTAGTTATGGAAAAAAATAGTTATCTGTAACTTGAATGTCTCATTTAGAATGCCACTTATTATCACTTTTAATGCAATTTAATACTTCTGTGGTTTTGTGTCCCTATAATGTGCTCTATAGGAACGAGTAATATGAGCTTGATTTTTAAGCTTAGCTTTAACAGAACCAATTTAGCAAGTTTTGCAATTTGTCAGAGACTGTTTAAACAAGGAAAATATTCTCGGTGTCACTGACTGGCATGCGTGGATACAAGCTTTACATGTTTAAAGAGAGGAAGGAGCTAGGATAACGGGTATGAGTTATGTTACACTTGATCCATATGTTCTCTGTCACTAAGTGATCTGTTTCCTCACTCTCCGCTCCAGAAACTATGGGGAAAGTTATTCAGAAAAAAAAATCCTGCAGTAGACATTATAGAAAATGTTGCCTGTGTCTGTTGACCTACGCAAAATGGTTTCCTCACTTTGGAAAGCATCCAGTGTGTTTGTTGGAGGGGATTATCCTGACACATTGCTGGCATGTTGTCACGCTGTCAAACTCTACATGGTGATGACATTTGACCTGTTAAGAATACGTAAACAGTATTTAGATTTTAGGCTCGTAATCATGATTTGCTCGAAATCCTAAGGGATGGAAGGCCCAGGCGTCTGCATGACACACAGTTTGGGTTTGGTTTCCTACCAATAACTGAGACAAATCCCCTCCATGCTCCAAAAGCCTGGGTAATCTTGGGTGCAGCTGGGGTTGGTACACCAAAAGGCTGTCACAGGCAGACCTCAGGGTTGTGTGCTTTGTTCTTCGTGTAACAAGGGGCACAATATGGCAACACCTCTACCTCCGCCATCTTAAGTAACAAGAGGTACAATATGGCAACTCCACCACGTCACCATCATGAGTTATAAGGACCACAATATGGCAACACCTCCACCTCCGCCATCTTAGGTAACAAGGGGCACAATATGGCAACAACCACCACCTCCACCATTTTGGGTAACAAGGGGCACAATAAGGGAACTCCCACCACCTCCACCATCTTAGGTAAAACGTGGCCCATCTGGGCCAATCACTCATCTCCACCATCTTAGGTAAAAAGTGGCACATAAGGACCATCTCCCATCTCCACCTTCTTAGGTTAAATGTGGCACAACATGGCAGCCCCTCCACCTCCGCCATTTTAGGTAACAAGGTGCACAACATGGCAAACCCCACCCCACCTCCACCATCTTAGATAACAAGGGGCATAATATCGCAACTCCCACCACCTCCACCATCTTAGGTAAAAAGCTGCAGATTAGGGCCACCTCCCATTTATACCATCTTAGGTAAAAAGTGGCACAACATGGCAACCCTTTGACCTCTGTCATCTTAAGTAATATGGGTCACAACATGGCAACCCCTCCACATCCGCCATCTTAGGTAACAAGGTACACAACATGGCAACCCCCCCACCTCCGCCATTTTAGGTAACAAGGGGCAGAATATGGCAACTCCCATCACCTCCACCATCTTAGGTAAAATGTGGCACTTCAGGGCCTCCCCCCCATTTTCCACCATCTTAGGAAAAACATAGCACATCAGGGCCACCTCCCATCTCCACCATCTTAGGTAAAACGTGGCACAAAACGGCAACCCCTCTACCTCTAACATCTTAGGCAACAAGATGCATAACACGGCAACCCTTCCACGTCTGCCACCTTAGGTAACAAGGGGCAAAATATGGCAACCTCTCCACTGCCAACATCTTAGGTATAAGGCGGCACATCAGGGCAACCCCTCCACCTCCGCCATTTTAGGTAACAAGGGGCACAAGATGGCAACTCCCAACACCTCTGCCATTTTAGGTAAAAAGGGGCACAAGATGGCAACTCCCACCACCTCCACCATCTTAGGTAAAACGTGGCACATCATGGTCAGCCTCCCATTTATACCATCTTAGGTAAAAAGTGGCACAATATGGCAAACCTTTGACCTCCACCATCTTAAGTACTATGAGGCACAACATGGCAATCCTTCTACCTCCGCCATCTTAGGTAAAAGGTGGCACATCAGGGCCACTCTCCCCCCCACCTCCACTGTTTTAGGTAGCAAGGGGATAGAACGTGGCAGCCCCTGCAACCTGCACGTGTTTGGTGTGATAAGCACTAAGGGAGGAAGGCTGGGTCAGTGGGCCCCATGACACATTTTATAAATAAAGACTCAAACATTGTTCTGTGCTGAGGATGCTTTATCTGGTGTTTGTGAAAATGCTGGCCAAAGGAAGACCCTTGGGCACCTCCATCACCCTAGTGAGACACAGGTAAATTTACACTCTCAGTTATTGTTCTTCCCAGTCAGACACTGGGGAGTGCTTTTGGAAGGGGAGAATGTTTACCTATGGTTTGAAATGAAAACAGATTCTATTCTATACTATTTTTATTTTTATTTGTATTTGTTAAATCTCGTATATATTTTAGCCCTAATTGTGCTTCCTATTACTAAAAATCCTGGTTTTCGCGTACAGAAGACATAATTTTTTAAACATAGCATCGCTCGCGGTCCCCCTCGCCCCGGAACCAGCCGGAGCCGCCGCAGTTCCGCGGCGGACCGGGAGAGCCAGCGGACGCCGCCCGCCGCGGGCCGGGCGGAAGGCGGAAGTGATGGCGACGGCGCGCCGGGGCTAGGCGGCGGCGGCGGCGGTGCGGAGCGGCGCCCCGGGCCCGACATGGCGGCCGGCGGCGGGGGCTGGCTGCGCCTTTGCTGGCTGCTGGCCGCGCTGGCGGGGCTGGGCGCACAGGCCAAGGTGAGCGCAGGGGAGCCGCGCGGGGCGTCGGTTGTTAACGGTTCCCGTAGGGGCGGCGCGGCGCGGTGCGCGCCGTGAAGGCCGCGGCGGAGCTGCCGGCGGTGCTTTGTAGGGCGCTGTGATCCTGCTGCCTGGCTAAGGGAGAGCGCCTTGGTTTTTAATAGCAAGACGCGTACCTGTTGGCAGGGCGCCTTCATGTCTGATTTTTCTCCTTTTTAACGGCAACTTGCTATTTGAGTTTCCTGTAGCAAGGCCAGAAACGATTTCGTGTATAGCGTGGTCAAGGTTTTCCTGCTGACCTGCACCCATTTGGGGTTACTCTGACTTGACCGTTCAGTATAGTGGTTTATTAGCAATATTTCTTAAGGAATTATTTTGTTTCACTGTTAGGAGTTGCCTTGAACTAGAGATAAGCTAGGTATAACTGTTGTCTCTTGTTTAAAAGTGTCTATCATTTTTCACATTTACTTTGCCTTTGTTTGGAATTCCAGTTTTGTGCTTTTCTCTCTACTGCACTGTATCCTGCTGCTCTTTAAGACAAGAGGACCACAGGTTGTGCTAGTCTGTCAAATAGTTTTCTTTACAAAGTTATTTTTGTTGCAGTGATGATAGAATTACCCACAAAAGTTTCTTTGCCAACCCTCACTTGGGATTAATATTCTTTCAAGAATTTCTTGCTTTAAGCTCATCACGGTGTACACTGCTGTCTTCGTAAATTGAATAGTTAAGTGTATCAACATGAGTAACTTCTAAATGTGTGATAATTCATGAAAACAAGACCAAGCATGATTTTTCTTGTGAAGAATGTATTGTATTTGCTGTCAAAAATGTGTTATTTGACAAATTGTTATGTTTGTTACTTCTGTGTCAGTAATTGTGAAAGGCAGCTATTAAACTTGAAAGAAATCCTGAGTTAGACTATTCGAAGATACCTGCAAGTACTTTGTGTTGAACATTTTGTGCATTTCATAAACACAATGCTTTCTGTGTTCCGCCCTATTCTGCATATGATGATTTGGTCTAAGCATGTTGTTTTCGTTATAGAATTCTGAGGATGTCCGATGTAAATGCATCTGCCCTCCTTACAAAGACCATTCGGGCCATATATACAACAAAAATGTTTCACAGAAAGACTGGTGAGTTTGTAATCAGAAATTATAAAGAATCTTAGTGGTTAAAGATGTGTTCTGCTGTGATTATACGTGAGCGTCCTGTAGTGATGCCAGGAGAAATTACATTTCTTGGCTAACGTGTTGAGCCTTTACGTTTAAAAGTATCCCGGAATTCAGCTGTAGCAAGGGACAAGGCTTGAAATCTTTAATTTTTCTCTGTCTTCTGTTTCGGTTTGCTTGTTTACATTCTTGTTTATTTATCATAGAAGTGAAAAGGGGTGTTTTAATTTGAGTTCAGTGATAAGAAATTGCATCATGGCGAGGAAGCATGTGCATGGAACTAGGACTCAGAAGCATTCTCTCTTCTTTCGTCTTGAAACCTGTACTATCATGTAGGGATTGTTTTGGAGCTTTGTTCCTCAGAGTCACAGCCAAAGAATGCAGTTATATGAGATGGCCTGAGCCATCTAATAGCCTATGCTTCCTGCGAGAAAGAGAAGTATTGCTTTTCTGTGTCACAACAGTGTGCTCTATTTTAGTGTTTAGGCCAGCTATGGCATTTGCTAGACCTCTTTGAGCTGAGGACTGTTGTACATGGGCAGGGTTGAGGGGCTGGGGAAGAAAGAGGGATGACAGTCATTTATAACAGCATATTTTAAAGTTGCATTGATGTCTGACATACTCAGGAATTCTTGGATCAACCTGTAAAAATGTGAGGTACATTTTGATATGTTGACTCTTCTTCAGAAACGTTAAGAATTAATAAACGACTTTTCAGTCTGTTGAGTAGCAGAGGGTTAGCAACTTGATTATGAAATTTTCATGCCCCTTAGTAGTCCCACTGAAATAGCTACAGGAATAAAGTTAGTGATACAAATGTGTACAGAGCCATGCCTTAACTTATTAAATTACTTACAGAAGAATTGTAAGAAACATTGCTGTAAATTTCAATCTAAGCTAATGAACATAGAATGTGTTTTCTAGTCTAAAGTATTATTTTGTCCCATATGATTACCTTAACAACGTTAGGCCTACTGACAAATTAAGTTGCAATAGTGAGACATACCGAGAGAATTGCATCTGCAGCAGGCATTTCAGAGCAGCACCATTACTGGTTTTATTGTTTATTACTCCTCTGCAAATGGAAATAGATTTTTTTTTTTCAGTGGGTATTGTTAGTGTTTGTCTTACTAGCAGAAAAGACCCCGTTTCCCTTTAAATCGAGATTGGCAGTGACTGAAGGAAACGTTACCTTTGAACTATTCACTAATCTTATGGTGACAGATACTGACGCTTACAGAATCTCAGAAATCTATTTTCCTATCTTAAATCTCATTTTGTTGAGATGATTTTTTAAGAGGCCACCTGGTAACATTTTATGGTTTTGATGATTTGAGATGCCTTCTCGCTGCTTTTAAAAGGCTTGATTGCTGGCTCATGTGCAATGAGATTGATAAGTTTAGTGCTATACTTGGGCTTCTGCATCTTGCAAGTGACTTGTTACTGTGTATTTAGATCAGTCACTCATGACACGAGAGCCAGATCAATTTTTAGTGTCTCTATGAATTATGTACAGTATGATGACTGCTTACTGCCTGCTTGTGCAGACATAAAATAACAAAATAATTTTTAATATTGAACCTGGAGCCTGCATCGTGATATTCTTATTTAGGTGTTTCATTTCTTTCAGTGGAGTTGACTGTTCTTCGCACCTCACAGACTAGCAAACAGGGCCTTGTGCTAACATCAGTGTGTGTGGGCTGAGGGTGCTCTGACGCCAATAAAAGCATTCACCATTCTAGCCATGGAACTGTTTCAGGCAGTCCAGTCCTGATGAATGATGCACTAGAAAAGTGTAGTGATGTGTTGGCAAGTACGTGGTATTGAGTTAAATAACCCACTTTGAAAGAAATGTGTTGGCATTTCATGTGTGAGAGGCTGACTGCCTTGGTAGTCATGAACGTGGTGGGAGGGAAGACACCCTGTCTACTAGTGGGATCAACTGGAAATCTGAGCAGAAGCTGCACTTCTGACTAGCCTAGCCTCCTTGATGCTGTTACTGTGGGTACAGGGGAGAATGTGATAAGGCAGAGGCAGTTGAGTGGGAACATCCTTTAGAAAAGGATCAGCCTTTTCCACTTGAAACACTGAACTAAAGAAAAAACTCGCTGATGCTAATATATGATATATTTACAGTAACAAACTTCCTACTGTACCTAAGCAAAATGCAGGCTTTATTCTATACTTAAGCAGCATATTGATGTAAACTTTCAATCTCATGAGACCATAACTTGTATTTTTTGGTTTTGCATCCTAAGTACTGCACTCCTTCACAGAGGAGATTGTAATTCTAATGACAAATAAAAGGAAAAATTGATCCCTCCATTCCTTTTCAGAGATTGTGATGTGACACTCAACAGTTTTAGTTATGAGGAAGAAATACAAACAGAACTGAAGAGATTAACTGGTATCTGGCCATGTGGATTTGCAGCATTTTAATTTAGCCCACTGCAGTGTTAAATCATAGGCTGCTGGTGTCATATCAGGCATTTAGTTTCATTACCTGCTTCTGACTCTGCTGACATTGAGTTGACAGGGATGAAAGTGAAACATGCTTTTGTTCCCTAAGTGCTCTGCTGAGAGCCTAGAATATTAACTGAACAACCAACCTGAGTCATCAAAAAGATAAAAATTATGTTATTGGTGGAAGGAGTTGTCTCATGGCAACTGGATTTTCGTGCTGTGGTATAGAATGTCAGTAATATTGTCAACCACACTTTTTGGCATGAGAAATGTCTTATATTTTGTAATCTTTAAGTCAAAGTAGATTTTCACATCCAGTTCCAGTGCTTAAAACTGAACACTGTTTATTCAGTATCTCATTGCTTAAAGAAATAACTCCTCTGACAATGAATTTTATTTAATGCCTGTAAGACCCAGTGTTAAGAAAAAAGAACTTCTGTTCATGAACACCAAGGAGAGGTTAATCTTCTTTTAGATACTGGAAGGCCCAAATAAAGCTCTTTAAGTATGAAGAAAAAGACTGCATAATAATTGGAATTTATTTTGATCTGAGATGGCAGTGTCAAATGATGCATGTGTGCTGGGATTCTAATCCTTGGATTTGTTATGCTGACAGCTTTATTTCCAGTCAAAATATTGTGTTTAGTTAGAAGGATTTTAAAAACTTGTTTAGCAACTTGTCAGTAGCTGAATTTCTTGTTTAAGTAAAATAATAGTGGAGTAACGATTAAAAAAAATCTTGAATATCTATAATTTAGAACAGCTGTACTTAGCAAAGGTGAATTCTCAGCCAATGTAACGGTCCTGCATGCATCTTAAGATGTGAGAACTGCCTACATAAGGGCAAAGTAAGGTAAAACCAACTCAGAACTGACTGAGCAGTTCCTGTCTTTCTTCAGTGATTGTCTTCATGTGGTTGAGCCTATGCCTGTTCCTGGACCTGATGTAGAAGCATATTGTTTACGTTGTGAATGCAAATATGAAGAGAGAAGTTCTGTCACAATTAAGGTAAACAATGTAATTCTGTTGGTATATGTTAAATCCTTCAACTGATTAGTAAATATATCTATGGTCTTTTAGAGAAACACCCTTTATGAAGGGAAAACTTTTCTAAAGCAGTCTAAGATTTATTTATTTTTCTTGATAGATGTTCATGATTTGTTTTGAGCAATAACGATAACATCAAGCTATAGCAGAAGGAGTAGGCTCACAAACCTTTATCAAAGATCTGCAGTTTTGAAATTAAACTTTATACCTTGCTGAAATTCTGAGTGTTCTAGGGTATTTTGTCAAGCTTTGGACTTTATATTTTTGTTACTGTTTTAGAGGGTCTCATTATTCAGCTATCTTGCTTGATACAAATTTTCTTTCTATCTTGGCAAGCTACAAAGAGCAAAATCAGCAAAATCAATCATGTTTGCTCTAGCAGGGGATTTCTTTATTCACATTCTCATCCTGTTAGAACCATTGAGCCTTAGTCTGTGTGAATACATTGTGTAGTGCATCTTTTCTTCTACTATACTATTTCTTTTTGGTATTCTAGAATTTTGTTGGTTTTTCTCCTTTCCATTTTTCTTACTGGCCTCTGTGACTGTTTGCAGTCTAACCCGGCAGATGTGTGCTAGAGAATGGAGATCATGCAGGAACCCCTAAATCTGTGACCCTAGTTTAATGCCCCTTATGAACAGTGGTCTGACTGAGGTGAAATAACACCAAATTATTTTAAGATAACACAGGATTTTAATAAGGCCTCATTAAGAGAAACTTTATTTCAAGGTAATTTGTCTGTCCCAAAACTGCAATGCCAATGTAATAAATTGATGGCTCTTCTCTGTGCATGGGTTTTAAGTCATCTGGTGACACTACTAAAGGCCAACAGGCTCATCACAAACTTTGTCTGTACTGTTCCTTTGGTCCTTGCAGCCTGTTGAGAGATTGGGGATGTAATGGCACAACTCTGGCATAAATTGTGTTTGTGTTGTGCAGGTTACAATCATCATATACCTGTCTATTTTGGGCCTACTTCTTCTGTACATGGTGTACCTTACACTGGTGGAACCTATACTGAAGAGACGTCTTTTTGGACATTCACAGCTCATACAGAGTGATGAAGACATTGGGGTGAGTTCACCTGACTGCTTGTATATTTGAGTTAATGTAAAGATGGGAATGATTCATTGTTACCTAACTGTTTTGAACAGCTTTTTTTGCATGGCAGTATAAATTCCTTTTCCTGAAGGGAGAGGATGGTCTTCACAGGAATCAGAAATCTGTATGATGACTGTGGAAGCCACTATTTCATTTTTCACTGGGCTAAAAAGTAGTCACGAGGACTGCTTTTGTTACCCTGCCTCTATACACAGATTCTGTCCTAACCAAAGGAACAGAGGAATGGAAGTAAGCTCATATAGGAGGTATGAATTCTGGTATGTTGATGATCAATACAGTCTCCCTAGAGATCAAATTTTATACAAATTGGTTACAAAAGCAAAGTATACACTGAGGGGTTTCATCTTCTGTTGCTCTGGTTTGGATTTATTGATGCTAAAAATTCAAGAAGGAATAATTGTAATGAAGGAATATAGTGACTGATGCTGAAGTAATTTCTTTGTATTACAACTGAAAATTAGAATGTGGTAATACATTCTCACAGATCAGAGAAGCCTTTTTCGTGAGGAAAAGGAGAATAGTTCATCAATGGCAAATGAGAGGGCATAGTTTCCTGTCTCTTACTGTCCTTTGCCATCTTCAGCACACTGTTTTTGGCTTCAAATAAAAATGGAACAAAATTTTCTTTAGTACCACTACAGGAAGGGAGTGCAAGAACTTATGAAACTTTGTTGGAAACCGTGAGACGCTTTAGTATGGGGAAGACTGGTGTGAGTAGGTTATTTTTGTCTTGAAGAGGGACTTAGAGTAGTATGAAAATACAGACTATCGCTCTCTAACTGTATGTAGTTCTATGAAGCTGTTGAATCGGCATGCTTGGGAAAGTTATTGCCATAAAGTAATGTGGGGAAGGTATTCTAAACAGCAGTGGGGTTGGTGGTTAAATGTCAGTGTTGAGCCACATGAAATGCTAAAACAGTGCAGAAGTCTCAGCATCAATGTACTTTTTATACTGAGCCCTTAAGCAGCACTGTTTCTACTGGTAAAGTACACATCAGATGTGGCATAGCCTTAGAAAGAATTTCTGAAACCAAACCCAGTCTATGAAACAGGAAGGCTTTCCGTCTGCGTAACCTAAGTCTTTCATCAGACAGGAGCACTTCATAGTAAGTACTGTTGAAATAAATGTGAGCTAATCAGAAAGATTAGCATTTATTAGTGTCTTACAATAGAATCCTTAAGGATGTTTTTGTCACTCCTTCAAGATAATAGCCTTTATTAGCTCTGCCACCTTTTGGACTTTGTCCAAAACATCTTGACAACCAAATAAGTTCAATTCCAACTCTTACTATTTATAACGTGATTTTATTTACTAGTAGAAAATACAGCTTTGCAGATACTGTTGGAAAACAGAGAGAGTAAATATTAAACAAGCCCTCAGTTATTGTTGAGCTCTGTCACTTAAACAGCTGTATTTACACTTTGCTTTTGGACAGCTTGGTACAATGGCTTTAGTTTGGTAAACACTGGAGTGTGTTGGTTTTACATAGGATCTTTGTTTGAACATCCTGAACCACCTTACAGTAACAGGCCGAGAAGTGGCAGTGAACTGACTCTGTAATTCACGGTTAAAGCGAAGTTAAATGAAGCGCTTTCATGACATTAACAGGAGGTCCCCAGCATCTGGGTCTATTCTAGATTTTTGTCCCCAACAGCTAATAATGGATGCAAGACTGGTTTGACTGTGCCATGAAGAAATCAGTGGATGTTACTTTGAATGAAAAGTTGAAGAACTGTTTTAACTACAAAAACTTGCTTTGTCATCATGGCTAACTAGCTGGTTAAAATAGCTTGTTTTACCTTAAAAACCAAAGCAAAAAACACCAACAAAATAAAACCTTCAGTTTCATTGCTCGTTGGAATTGCTGAGGTCTAACTATTGATTTTTGTCATTCCAGGATCACCAGCCTTTTGCAAACGCTCATGATGTGCTGGCTCGTTCTCGGAGCCGTGCCAATGTATTGAACAAAGTGGAATATGCCCAACAGCGCTGGAAGTTACAGGTCCAAGAGCAACGCAAATCTGTTTTTGACCGTCATGTTGTGCTGAGTTAATTGTCTCTCAGTAGTAACTCCAAGGAAGTAAAGCAGACTAATTGAAAGAACTGACTTATGTCTTCCTGATCCTACCACTTCAAAGGGGTTTTCATAAATGGTTCGTTACTGATTTGAAAAAATAAAAATAGTGCTTAAACTTTGAAAGAATGTACTAAGAGTGGAAGCAATTAAAAAGATTAGTTAATCAGAAGCTAAAAACCTTTGCATTTTCAAATGGCTCTTACTGATAAAACTGAAAAGAAAACAAACCGTGAGGTAGCTTTGTTTGCCACTGTGGTACGTTATTCACAGTTGTGACTTTATGGTGATTTTTAACTATATATTTCTCTCTACTACTTACGTGGTTAAAAAGTACCTGGGAACACAGTAACTACTTACAACTCACTAATCACTTTATGTAAAGACCTTTTGTAAATATACTTGGATTTTTTCTGCTGACTAATGCTAGGTACTAGAAATCTAAATCTTGCAGTGTAGTTTTCACATCAGAGAATGAACTCCTGATTGGTTGTATTCATCATTTGGTTTCTTGCACTCATACTTTCAAGGTGCTTGTATGTCAAGTGATGTTTGCAGATTTAAGGCAAAACTTAAACGGACGCTGACTCGTTGAGCTGCATACTTGAATTACTGTGATGTAGATAAACTCAAATGCAGTGCACATCAAGACAGTGTTGGCATTTTGTTCTATTTTGCTTTAATAGTTTAATATATTGTATGTGTATGATATCTCTTTAAAACAATCTTCTCCCTTTCTTTTCATGGGTAAAGTCTCAGGAGATATATGATGAAATATTTATTATAAAAATCTTTATGCGTTTGTCTGGATTGATGGTGTAAGGCACGTACTTTCTTGAGCACCTGTCATCTTGGGAGTTAAGTGTATTTTTTTATCTGTGATTCTGTACTCATTTCTCTTAAGAGGTATACAGTTGCTAGATGACTAACTTTCATATATGCCCTTTGGAATGTAACAATTAAAATGGATTTTTGAAAAACAGATGCGCATTATCTATATGTCATCATTTTTCTCCCTCATTACCCTGCATGTAGGTTCCACATATAAAAGCACTTACCTGAAAATGCATCAGAGTAGAAATATGAACTTGTTCAGTGCTTAGATAAGGGAAGTGACTCACCAAATTGCTAATTGAAAAAAGTTTTTAATTCCTGGCTCAAATTTAGCTAGGCATGTGTAGTTATGCTATTGTATTATAACAATTTTCATTTCCAGTGTTGAAGGAAATGGTAACATGGAACACTGTTACATATTGCCAGGTACAGTTTTGGCTTTCTTAATTGACAGACATGGAAACAGAGTAGCATGGAAAATAGACAGTACTTGTATATGTAATTCAAGTGTAGAAATGTAGTTGCCCCATAACAACATTGGTATTGACTACAGCTCTTTGGCAGATTCACTAACGGAATTTTCCAAAATTACAGGTATAATGAAGATTAAATTTGAGGGTATTAAGCTAACTGTGTGTTCTCACCTCTAATCTGGAGACAAACACATCACAAATTTCTTCTAAATAAGTGTTCATTTTCTTAAAGTGGAAGCTATGAAAATGCGTGTTTATGCATTGGCATTCTAGCTAAAGTGTAATACTTGTACCAAGTATCAAAAACTTACTTTGTGATGTTAACATGAGGTAATATCCGCTTGAAAGAGCTGTAGGCAAAGGTGCTGTGAAGCATCTTTGGGCTTTCTGACTCCTGGCTTTTGCCTAGAGAGTAATAACAAAGGCCAGTGCAGCGCATTGCTCTTCCCTTTTAACCCCCAAGAGGGTATCTGAGCAGTTTCTTTGCCCCAGAGAGCATAAAAATGTGGGAGTAAGGGCTAATACTTGGGCTTAATGTTGAAGGCTTGAGATAGAAAAGCAGAAGTGTACTTAAAAGTACTTGAAATAAGCAGATCTTGTGAGATGACCATAAAATGTAACATTAGTTTAATCCATACTCTTACTGACATTTGTGTTCATTGTAATGGTGAGTATTTACCTAAATTCTAGCTGATTGTTATAATTAGGCAGTAATGTGTGATATTCCAATAAATGAAAATACTACTTTAGTAAACTGCAACAGTATGCATATAGGAAGTAAACAAAGTACATTCCTGTTTTACTTTTTCAAGTGATCCTGTTTTGTTCAATACAGTTTCAAAATTCCTGGTCCCTAATGCCAAGTCTTGTTGTCATCATAGCTGTGGTGTGGGTAGAAAAGACAAACCAGAAATAAGCAGATCTAACTGTAAGCTATTTTGCGTATTGTCAATTGGCTATAAATTGCAGGAGTCATCGACTCAGCGGAACAAGCTTCATGACTCAGGTAAGAGACTTACATATTGCTGTATGTAGCAACAGATCTTCACTGAATACCAGTGTTTCTGTAAATCACTTCTATCAGCTAGTCAGTGCTTCTGTAGCTTTCTAATTGTGTTTAATATGATTTGTTTTTAATATGATTTTTAATATGTTTTAAATTTGTTTTTAATATTCATATTTTTTAATATGAGTTGTGTTTAATATGATCACTTATTACATTAAGATACAAGAAAACTGGAATGTTAACTTTTTTTTCCTTAATATTCAGGTATTTTCAGGTGTTATTCATCAGTCGTAAAATTAGCACGTCTTGTTTCCTTGGATTTTACTTTCATCTGAAGATTGGTGAGTCTCTAGTCTAATTGGAGGATGATTCTAATGCCTGAATTTTGCACTATGTGCAGACAGTAAGGCAACAGATAACTGTTTTATTTAACGCTACTATACAGTGGAAGTGTCACTACTAAGCAATAAATGCTGCAAGTATCTCATCTTGAGGGGCTGTGTTGATTCTTTGTTCTTGCTGTATAGTTGTTTTGCTGTAAATGTTTTTTGTGATGTAACAGGCTTTTTCATTCTGACAATGTTTTTAAGTTGCTACAGTACAAAATTTTAAGAGTAATTCAACTTGTGTTAGTAGAAAAGGGAAAGATGACTGTCTACTACTGTCTACTACTTCCATTTTATAATGAGTGTATATATTCGTCTCTGATCTTTCAGCATGTTTATTAATTTAAAATGAATCTGTGCATGCTGTCAGCCTACCTACAGAAATACCCGTTTAAGATGCATGTAACTTTCTGTCTTGTCTAACAGCATGCTATAAATGAATTCTTAACTCACAGGATTTCTGTAGTGAGATCCATTTTCATTAGAAAAACAGATGACACTGAATACAGATGTATTTTGATGGAGTATGTTGTTAGAATAGGTTCATGAGTGAAAATTCCCTATTAAAAGTGGCAGGTGTGAAATTATTGGAAAACATTAAAATATCTCCGTATCCTTGTGAAGGATGAAGAGAATCCAAATAATGTTCCAGAACTGTTGTCTGAGCATTGGAAGCTTTGCAAGGGTTTTGTGAGTAGTGGAATCTCAATGTTTCTAGTAACCTAGTTAATGTTCATGTGCTTTTTCTGTTACAGAGAGTGTAATATGACCTAAGTGTTTCAGAAAGCGATGTATAGATGAGGAAGGGGATGGCAAATAAAGAGCATTTTTGGATAGGTATTGTGTTGGCAAGTACTGCTTGCAGTCAGTGAGGATGGATCATAATACTTTTTAAACAGTGAGGATGGATCATAATAAATCTCTAAACTTATTCTAAAACTTTTATGAAGAGTGGCTTTAATACATGACACACATAAAATTAAGATTGAGATCCCTCTTTCCCTGATAAGTTTTCTATCTAGTCAAGATAGTACAGTGAGTGAGACATCAACTGAATAGAGAAGAAAAATATTTTGTCTTTGAAAGCTTTTTGGTATGGGTGGGGAGTCTGCTACAGGAATTATCAACAGAACTTTTTTAAGGAGGATTGGGTGGAGAGAATGCCTTCAGTGTTGGCCTGGTTTGTCTGTTGTCTGTAAAGATACAAGTTTTGGTGGATTCGAAGCAAGGTAGACTTACATGGGGTTCATAAAGGTAGATCTTTATTTCTAAAGCTGAGAGGAAAGGAAACTGTTTGCTGTGTCCTTTAGGAAGTTTTAGTGGCCTTTTTTCTAAAAATCTTAAAATTACTGAGTGTTGGTAAGTCCAGGTGAGTAGTTTTTTCTCTTGTTCAGTATGAGTAGTTTAAACTGTTGTGTAATTATGCATTTCCAGGTTAAATGCAGAACCTGATGGATGGCAAAAGCTACTGTAACGTCATGGACAAGTTGTCCATCTGTACTGACACTCAGTGCATACAGCTCACTAGGCCTTTCTGTGCAGACCCGTTGGTCACATTTCATGTGTACCCAGAAACACCAAACCAGGTCACTTGCTCTGAAGATGTGTCATTCTTTCCTTTCATGTCTGAGCATCTCATCACAGAGAACTTCTACAGTGAGCCCTGCGGCTTTTCCTACCAAGTGCCCCATTCCAGTTACAACAGAAGTGAGTACTCCTATGGGCCAGCATTCATCAGAAAGAGGAATGAGAGGGAAAGACAGAGGGTTAAATGTGTCAATGAAGGTTATGCTAAACTGAGGCATCACCTACCTAAGGAATACATAGAGAAACGGCTTAGCAAAGTAGAGACACTCCGTGCTGCAATAAAATACATTAGCTATCTGCAGTCTGTTCTGTACAGTGATTCTGTGGCGGCAGAAAAGAATGTCATCAAGCCAAGTCAAGCACCTAAAACAAATAAAACCAGTGTTTGAAGACTATCTAAACTGTTCCTAACCAAGCAAAGGATACCTTGTCTTGGAACCTGATAGCTACTACTATAATTGTTAATAAAATGAACGTTCCTGGAGCATGTAGGAGCAGATCATAATACACATCAGTATCAACCCACAGAAAGGAATTTCAATTTCATAGATACTAACTGCACTCGGAGTTGAAAAATCTCATCTGAATGGCCTAAGGTAATTCATGGAAGTTGGAAATCACATCTAAATTGTTACCAATCCAAAAATATACATGTGAAGTAACAGTATGTATTGTCACAGACTGCATGCTTTGAAATAAAATAAAATCTTTCCATTGATGAGACTGAGATTCCTTCAATTTTCTGTAATGTTACTGGTTTGCTCTCTCATGCGCCTTGAAAGAATTTTGCTCTAATTGCCAGTGTTTCTGTTACAAAGCAAGGAGGTCTTTTTAAAGGTTCCCAGGAATGTTGTTAGAAGCCATTAGAAAGGATAACTTACTTTAAAAGAATAACTTAGTCTTTCCCTGTCCCCCAGTCTCTTTCTCTGTATTATTTGGTGGTTTCAGCTAATTGGTCTAGAACAGATTTATGTGAAGATGGTGATTATCTTGTAATTAGCAAAGCGTTGTTAACATTTGCTGTACGTCAGGGAGTTGTATTGATACTAACAATTCAGCTGGCAGCATGAGAGCAGTTCATCTTTGGGTTCAGCAAAACAGAGAGAAAATGGTTACAGACTTTGTAAGTGCTGTCAGTATCCTTGTCCTTAATTGCAGTCATCTCCTCTGTTCTCATGTTTTAATAGCAGCGAATTGAAAAATGCCTACTAAATGCAATTAATTATGTTTCTGTGGAGCATGGTGGGAAATACTGACACAAGGTGTTAATGTTTCTTAAGGAGAAAATAAAGGTTAGGGATCACAGTAGGGATTAGCAGGAAGATTTCTGCTTTATACTTTGGCTTTTTTTGATATCTGCTTTGCAGGAAAAGGGGAGAACTCACTAATTCTTCCCCTTAACTGTGAAAAGGAAAAGTTTGTAAAGTGATTTGATCTCAGTTTGTCTCAGTTTCAGCCCTTCTGTCCTCATTTCAAACCAGTATATTTGTCATATCTTGTGGTGGTTTCTCTGAATCTGAGCTGTAGCTTTGTATGGTGTGATTTTTTTGCCATATAATAGTACACAAAAGGACTGGAGGACACTTTGCCCTTTTATAATCCCTTCTCTGCCCCTGCAGTCTTTCATCACAGTACCTAGATCAGCAGAACTGTGTTTAGGAGTACAAAGTTGAGCAAGTAAGTGGCAGACAAATGGTTAGCTCTGTAGTTGGGTTGCAGCTGTTTTTAGCTGGTCAGGTCAGCACGTCAGTTCCTGGTGGTAACGATGCTGGCAACCTTCTTAGCAACTGGAAAACGCTGGCAGCAAATGCTTCTTGCACCGACCAGGGAAAAGGGCAAGGTTTGTGCATCGGGACTAAATTCAAATTGACACGATTGTGTTATCAGTAGCTGGTAAGTTTGAAACACTGCCGGGTTCAAGTTCCTGGAACTGTCCAGGAAATCTCATAGAACACAACACAATTGCCTGTGTCAGAGCCCTGTTCTGTACATAAATTGGGGACCTGGTTCTCCTCAGCAGTGACAGCTCTGAGAAGCGTTACAATGGGCTTTAATGTAGAACCGGTATTTGTGTTTCTTTGGAAAATATTATTGACTCCAGTTGGCTTTGTCTTATAACAGGGAAGTTTGTGTAGTTGTGAAATGTGAGTATAATGTGTTGATTTGCTCTTCTAGAAACACATTTTGCAGCAGTTAATTTACTTCGTGCGGGTTTTGAAATGATACATAATAAGAGTTTGTAGAAACTCACAAAAAGCATTCTCTGTTTGTATCTCTCTCAATAACATTTAAATATTTTTCTAAGTGCCTAATATAAAAGCCTAAACTGTATTTTATAAGGGAAATTAGGCACTCAAAGTTTACATATCCCTGACTTTCCATTGCAGGTTTTACCCTCAGCATGCTGAAAGTTTCTAAGCCAAAAAAAAAAAAAGCAAAAATGAACCTTGTCTAATAAATCTCAGATTATCGGAGAGAGCATCATGTCATGTATCTTACTGTGACAGCCTCTGAATAGTTATCACTTGTCAAATCTAAGCATCTCATTCTTTCTCATGGCAAGCCATAATCCTACTGTTATAAAACATGACAGGACAGCTGAAAGATCAAAATATTTCCTCTTCATACATCACTATAAATAAAACAAGTAACAGGCAACTGTATTCTAGCGTTACATTCAAAAGCTGTCATGTCTGCTTGACTATGCGAGCTTCAGCTGCAGTTTCTGTTTTAGCTTGTGCAGTAGGGAAGGTTTGGCTGCGTCTGTGCGCAAGGAAGCTTTAAAGGAGAGTGTAGGTGTAAGAAAACAGCAAAATGACAGAGGGGAACAAAAGCTGGAGGTAGGTGAGGACATTGTTTTCCTTGCGATTTTCACAGCATGTCTAGTTTCCCTGGATTTTCGTGTCCCTTTGTCGGGTAGGGATTTGAATGACTAAACATCACAGAGATCAGTAATAAGGGTTCATCTGATCAAACACCAGACTGGATACTTTGAATTCATTCCTTTTTTTTTGTGGTAATAATTCATAAAAGTTACTGAGTTCTTAACGTACGCCAGAAAGCATTTGCTTGGGGTTGGAAAATGCAAATATATTGTCTCTTCTCAGCTTCTAACAGATCATGATTTAGTCTTGCAGGTAGATGCTTTTCCACGAATGGCTCATTCAGAAGGGTTCCAGCCTATTGATCACAGATACTGCAGTGTGATGCCAGCTCTGGACAAATTCCCATGCTTCAGTGTCATCCCTACTGTCAACCCCTGCTGTAGGAGCTCTTTTGCAGCGTGTCCCACCTGGGTCACCAAGCCCCCTGCCCTCCAGAGGTAAAATTAAGTTCTTGTTTCAGCCTGTGATTTGTTCTTTTTTTGTGATCTTTAAACAGGTTGGAATGTGTCAGGTTAATAAATCAGCAACTTCAGCATCATTTGTGTTTTCCCCTCCCTTGTGCTGGCAGTCTTTAGATGGTATTAACTGAAATGATTTGCTGCTCTGGGAGATTTTGGAAAGCAAAGCCTGGAGTAAAACTGCTATCAAAGAAACATACTTTTAATGTTATTTGGATAAATAAAAGCATTTTGCGTTAGCAGCGATCTTCTGTGAAATGGATCTAATGCTTTGTGATGGAATTATTTTTCCTGCTTTGAACTTAAATCTGTCATCAACCAGCAGAATTACTTTTCTGCTTTTTCTGTTGTTTCTTGAATTCCCCAGGACAAACCATCAGCTACAGTGCTCTTGAGTACATCTAAACTGTGTTTTATGCTGGAGATTTATCCTTTCTCTTGCCTGATCTTAAGAGTTGTATTAACTTGCCATGCAACCAGCGAAGCTGCTAGTGCAGGTTATTCTAGTCCAGGATTCCAGCATATTTCTATCTCCCTTCCTCTAGATCCCAAATCAAAGAGAATTGGGTAGGTCAGGCACTTTTTTTTTTTTTTTTCCAAGCGTAAGGGTTTTTCCCAGCACAGGCAAGTTTTCTGTTTCCTTCCACACTATTGGACCTGTGGGAGTGTTATAAAATGAGGTGCAGTGATTCAGTTCTTACAAGATGTCTTTTTCCTGACCTACAGTAGCTGTTTTCTCTTACCGCTGACCCATTTTCTTTTATTCAAGGTGCCAGTGGATTAACCACTGCCTCCCATCCCCTGGCCCAGCATGGAGGAGGCTGAGCATATCAGGGAGATCAGCGGGCTTAGACAGGAATGTCCCTGTTCTAGTGAGAGGAGAACATGATGGATTTTATTATCGTGGTACAGTAAAAGAGGAGATAGAGGTGAGTGGCAGTTGCAGTGCTGTAGTCATGTGGGTATGTGTAATTGGGTGTGCATTGTCAGAGTCAAATCTGTTCACCTGCAGGAAGCAGCTGGGTCATCTGTTGAACTCAGACGAGCTGGGTGAAGTCAGTGTGACTGCCACACACCCCTCTGTGTGTGGCAAAGACCAATCTTGTCTTTGCACACCACCTGAGTTTTGTTTAGCCATTTTGTTCCATTTCAGCTGCTGTGTGAATTAGAGAACAAATCACAAGATTGGCTTATGCTCATGTTTATGATGATTCATAAAGCTCCTAATATGCATGATTCTAGGCTGTCTTCATCTGCTGCTTTCGTGGCATGTTGGCTGAGCATTTTGCATGCAGTATTGCCTCAGACAGCAATAATATTGATGGTGATCAGATCCTTGCACTACTCAGCATCCTTTACCAAGCCTGTTTCTAGAAGTGATCAGACTTGGGTCAGGGATCATCATCGTGTACAGAAGATGAGTGCCCACCCACCTTTGTACACAGACAAGCAGCTGCTTGTGCCAGGGAGGCTGCTATATGTCTAAAGAGGTCCCAAATATGTTGCTTTTTCAGACCTCATAAAGATCTTGTGTGCCTTCACCAGGTGAGTTGTACTCCCTGTTGGGAGTCGTGGCCCATCATGTTGCTCTAATACAAAGGGTACTGTAGGGGTTGGATGTAGTGCTGTTCCCCTTCCTACCTTCTGAGCTCAGTTAAAAGATCTTTACCTTTAAACACAAGGTTTATTCCAAACAGTATTTTCTTTCTGGGAAGCTTGTTTTTTGCCTCTCCTGAAGCTAACTTGCAAGCACCCCAGACCCCTCGCATTTTGGTGAGGGCTGCCTTGCTGTGTACCTTGCAGGAGCAGGCCTCCATCTCTGCTGGCGCTGGGCATTGAGCCAGATTTGGATGGCGTCAGTGTTGTTGTGAACAACATACCGGCTACTGTTGTGTATAGACACAGAACCACCAACAGTGCAGGAAAAGTGTTAGTGTATTATGTACACACTTCCAGCTTGAGTCAGCTACAGACCAATGACACGGTTGTCTTTTCAGAAATGTTAGTGAAAGCTTTAATTCATTAGTTTGTTAGCATTTCAAACTTAACAGAAAAAAGTGTGTTCTTTCTCAAGAACAGGGAAGTGCCTCATTTCATTGTTGATGGAAAGTGTCTTGACAGGCCTTAGCTTACAAGAAAATAAAAATTTCCAACAGCTTCCCAAAGAAGCACTGAGTTAATGTGTCTAATGAGGAAGGACTTGGGCATGCATAAAGAATAGGTCTGAACAGCTTCACTGTCCCTGGTGTATGCAGTGTGGTTTGTGAAATCCAGTTGCGCTCCACCTCTATAGGATTTTTGGCAGGGATGGAATACAGGTCCCAGCTGTAGTGGATCTGTACGTATGCTTCACTCAGCCTGGTTTGTAGTGAGCCTTCTGGCACTTTTTACGTCTGTCTTAATTCAGAATTAAAACCATGTCCAAGTTCAGGCTTGCTAGGTGCTCTGACCTAGCCACACAGCCACAGGAAGGCTGCTGGTGAAGGTTATGTGACCTGACACATTTCAGTGTGTTTTTCAGAGGAACTGTTTTGTTCCTGGTAACAGAATGAAAGAGGAGTGTTCCTGGTAGAGTTTGCTGAACCATTTCGGTCACATGGAAGGCATCCAGTCTGCATGCAAAAAACAGTGAAGGATGACATCCTGGAATATACAAATGGTATGGAGCACTCCTTACTCCCTGGAGACAAAGTGCTGGCGCCTTGGGAACCAGATATGGGGAGGTATGGCCCAGGAACTGTCCTCACGGGCATTGAGACAAGGGACCCCTTACGAGGTAAGAAAGATACTAAGATACTGCCCTTATCTTGCTTGCCTCGCTCGGGAACACAGGCGAGACTGTTGGGATAAACTCCATTGTGACGCTATTGACAGAGAACTCTCAGAGCGCACACTACAGTTTAGCATTGCTTAAGGCTTCCAGGAGGTGATGTAGCTGATGTGATCTGTATGTAACCTCGCTGGTCTGACCCTAAGGAAGCTGTGACCCATAAAAATGTCACCTTCTGTATCCACTTATCGGTTATTTCCTGTATGCTCAGACAAGGCTGTGTCTGTTGTGTGAAGGACAATGGCATTTTCCTGAGAGATCTAAATGTGGTAACTCTCAGGAAGCATCCATCTGTGCTAGAGTGCTAGTGCTTGTACTGAATGGTACATCCTGAGGGTGATCTTATCACCCAAGCATGGCATTTCAACAGCTCATTCATTTTCCCATGTCTGACAGGCTCTGCTGACTTCTCAAAATACTGGTAAAATGTCCTCAGAGTGTTACTGCTATCTTTGGCAGCAACAACAAAGGTAACTCAGCCAACGTTTACGTGTTCATTTGATGAAAAACTGGAAGGAAAGATGCTGCCAGAGCCGTTGCCACACTGAAGGTGCCCCTAGCTGCCCACTCTGCCCTCCACAAAGTTATGATGAGTTGTCACAGTAAGGGGTGATAGTTGATCCTGCCACTGGCATGAGGAGAAAGCATGCATAAAGCTGCAAAGCCTGAGCTGTGTGTGTGCACCCTAGGCAGAACAGCTGCTTACAGCTGCTTGCCTTTTCTTTCAACAGCCTCAGAAGATGAAGAAATTACGGTCCGGTTCTGGAATGACAAGAAAGTGAAACTCCCTCTAGGTGTAGCTCTGTGGATCCCTCCTAGCCTGTGTGGGAGAATTGTAGAGATGATCCACATGCCCTTCACCAGCAGGTTAAGGCCCAGAGAAAGTCCTGACACTAGTTCTTGTATTTTTTCCTGTAGTCCTAAAACAGCCCTGATTTCTGTTTGTGTTGTACATAGTTTTGCTAAGCACAGCTTGCTCTTCTCACCCTGCTGGCCACTTTTCCACTATCATTGTGGTTGTATGTGCTGTTCACCAGCCTGTGTCGGGTGCATCTGCTGCTGCCATCCCTGCTGGCCTCTTCCACCCAGGTCTCTGGTCTTTCAGAGAAAACCTGAAGAGGTAGAACCCAGCAGCAAATCCTCTCCACACCTTTTAGAACTGGAAGGTGTGAAACAAGGAGAATCAGCAGCTGTGGCAGCTTCTTCCCCTTCTGATTCAGAGTGTGATCTGGAGTCATTCCCCACTAAGAGTGATGTTGTGGACAGTGCTGTTAACACAGACTCCAGCCATCATGAGAAGCCCAGGTTAGACGAATCTGCAGGACCCAAGTGGAAATACTGGAAAAGGAGACAATGCAAGTCCAAACACAGTAATTAAGGTACTTTTTAACACCCTTAAAGGGAAGAAGCAGCCGGAGGGAAATAACCAGTGTGTTCTGTGCCCCCTTCGTATGGGCAGTCACTTAGCCTGTAGTTGATAATAAGGATCATACATTTACATATCAGCCTCTGATCCAAAATTCCCTCCTTCACAACATTTCATCTCCCTCCTCGTGCATGCTAGCTCTTCTTTTGGTAACTTGTCTAATGGAAAAGCACCAGAACAATGAATCTCATGTGGAAGCGCAGATACCCCTCGTTGAGTTTCTTCCCCGACATTTTCCTATGACTTTTTTGATGCTAACATGTTCCTTAACCTGCATAGCTAATCTGTGCAGAATAATCACCTGAAAGAATTCCTTTCAGGTTTAGTAAAGTGTGTTTCCCTCTCTTCCTAAATGAATGTTCAGAGCTTTAGTTCTGGTTTTACTGTTCATAAGGTTAAGCTACAATTTTACTCCCCCCAGAAATCACCAGTTGCAGCAGCACATGTACAAAGGGCAAGCTGGAATCCAAAGCCATCTCTGTTGTGGACATGTTCCGTGTTGCACCAGCTAATTGGAGTATCCCTGAAAACAGACAGTTCTGACCTTCAATGTGAAAACACAAGAAAAGATAGCTTATGTACAATAACTCCTAGATTCAATCTGGAAGAGTGCTGGGCTCTTCTAGTCAAATTCTGTTACTCATGATTTCTGTCTCAGAAAGATAAAAATCAATATTTTAAACAGTCTTTACAAGTAACTTCTCTTCCTCACAAGAAGCAAGCAGTTTAAACAGCTGATTACTACTGTAAAGGTAGGGGATACAGAATAAGCAAACTGTATCACATCTAAGACAAGGGAACAACAGCCTGTTTTCAGGCTTGGTTTCTTCCTACAGTGGTCCCCTCCTGCTTTAGAAAAACTTGGAAAAAAATCAGTGAGAACATGAATACCAAACAAAGCAGGCAGAGAAGAGGAATAAAAATGCTTGCAGGAAGAAGGGGAAGATGAAAAAATGGCAGGATGAACAGAAACACTACTCTGCACATGAGCACCGTTGGTACAAATAATCAGAAATAAAATGTACTTAAATAAAAAATAAAAAAAATACTTATGTACTTAATAAAAATGCTGAAGTACTTAAAAAAAATGTACTTAAAAAAATAAAATGCTACTGTAATTTAAACATACTAGCATGATTAGGAGGAGATTAATCTGTTAATGACATGTCTTAGTGAGCAGAGAATACACTGGAATATATTTTGTTTTCTCAACGTTTTATGCATTAATTTTTAGCAGAAGCCTACTACTTAACTGTATTTTTCATATTTTATTATTTAAACAATCATAATATACACACATTATACACTTTTGTAATTAGTTTCCTAGGAATTTGGAATTTTAACGCCAATACAGAACTCCAGACAGACATGCTCTGTGTTAGCCAAATGTCATATTTGTGCAGTAGTGACATGCTTTGCCTTTTGGTAAAACCAGAAAGAAACCAGAGTGGCTTCATTCTAGCTCAAAACCAGCAGCATGAATCACAGTAGTGGACACAACTTGGTAATACAGAGTATAATGACAAACTTTTATTCCTGTAAAATTGTCTTTTGTGTTTTAAGATATGTTACTTTGCTAGAAGTTGCATTGCTACTCCTTGAGATACCTGAAGCAGAATTTTGTCTTACAATACAGACTGCATCAAAAGTAAGTTGCAACAAACAAGTAAAGTTAGAGACTAGGCTTTTAAGAGATGCTGTCTGCTGGGCTTATGCCCTCCCTCTGTAGTCAAAAAAAAAAACAAAAACCAAACTCACTCCTCTAACTTCCAAAGGAGCAAAGTTTAGTCAAAGCTTAACAGCTCCTGAAAATCCTTTGGTCTTATTGTAACACTTGTATTTCAACAGTGAAGTTTGTTACAGAAATGATACTATTACAGAAATGATACCATTATCAAAGCTACATGAGGCAGAGGTATATCTATCTTAGAGTCAGGAAAGCCAAAGTTACAGACACACTGATGCTGCTTATTTTTTAAAAAATAGACTACCAAGGGATTTGTTTCCGTCTTCCAGGAGGAAGGTTTTGTGGCATCAGGAAAGCAAAGAGCGAGAAAGGAGACAGTCTGATGATAAACATAAAACAACTTGCACAGGAGAGGACAAGCTTGACGATACAGACAGATACAGAAGAGGACAGAGAAAAAAACAGCAAAGAACTCACAACAAAGCAGAGAGAGATGTGATAAATCAGAATCTAATAAATAAATGTACAGCTGATGAAGTTCAAGAGCTGAAATTTCAGGTAAACTGCTTACACTATAGCAGTGTTACATTTATTGAGCAAATAAAAGTTCTGATTTAGGCACTTTCTCTATAGAATATGGATAACCATTATTTCAATAACTGAAAAATTATTTCCACCTACATGGAATTTCAGCATTCTCATTCTTTACTCTAGGGTTAGGCTTGTGTTATATTAAGTCCCTAATTATTTGGATGTGAAATCTTTACAGTTCTGGAGAGATCAGGTGAACTACTATTAGCACTAAAATCCTGAATAGATGGAAAGCAAAGTCTATTAAACCTCCAATTTATCTACAGTCCTCTGGAGATAGCCAAAAGAATTCAGCATAGCAAATCCTCTTTGTAGGAAGCCAGAAGGAATAGAGAAACAATACAAGCTGACAGCCAAAAATATTTTTTTTCAGGATTAAAGCAGAAGAGAAAGTAAAGGATATGAAGACAGAGACAGCAAAATTCTCAGAGATTCAGCATTTAAGCCACAGAATCTTATATTCTCCTCCAAGATTAACTGAAACTAGTTTACAGCTGAAACAGTGTAAACCATCAGCTACAAAAAGATAACAGATCTATACAGATCATGCCACTAATTCTAACTGTGGAATCTGATCTTTCGGAGGTCACCCAGTGAGTTGTGTTAGTGGGATTGTTCATGTTTAAAGAATATGAATTTGGAAATAAACTGCATTATGCAGGTGCTCAGCAGTACTTTTCCCCTGCAGGAAATAGGAGACAGGCCATGTTATCGTACCTTCTACTGAAAAAGGCAGCTAAGTGATATTTAGCCTAGGTAAGAGTCTGTGAAGAGACAGGATTTGAAGTCTGTCAGTAGTTTCTGCTGGTGAAAGCATCTGACATACATTCAAGCACCTTCCTGAGGTGAGGTCCTAGGTAGTCAATTTCATTGGCATTTTATTTCTTTATCAGAATAATAAATATACAGATGCGGGGGGGGTTGGGGGGGGGATGCATTTTGAGCCAGATGTGCAGCAGCTCTAAAATCAGTGCCAGCCCACAGAAGCTGGTATGTACATCTGTATTCACACCACAGGGATCTTGCTCTTCGTGGCCATGAACGTGACATGGACTTCCTGTCTGAGGGTAATATAAACTGTCATCACAAAGACTAAAGCATGTATTTATTCCACTAACTGTATCTTTAATTGTTTAAAATGGAGGAGCCTGGAATTACACAGTCACATAATTGGAATTAAGGCAAACAATGTACAAATATTTATAAAATCAGTGTACAAAGTATGCTGTATATAATTGCATTAAGTAGAAAACGGATATACAGGCCGTAAAAATATAGTCCCAAAGAAGAGGATACTATTAAAGTGCTAACATGAACAAGTAATGCATAGTTCATTACATGCTTTAAAAAAACCCTAGTATTTTATTCCCATGATCACCAGCAAACGTCATAGAACAAAAGTTAAATCAATACTTTGTCCTGCACTGATGTCCACCACGTGGGTTTGTTTCACCATGTCCTCTGAGGTTGCTGTGATAGAATAGGTGCCAGGAGAAACTTCAGCGTAGATATCTTTGGAAGCTTTCCTGGTCTGTAGGGGTGGGGAGGGGAGAATAAACAAACATCATTACTATTTAGTTATATTGAATTTCCCATAAAAATATAAATTTTGAATTTGGGTGAAAATATTTAATCTGCTATATAAACATTAACTTTTTTTTTTCAAAGTACACAGGCAATATATAGACCAAACTGCAAAATGTTTCTATTAATACCAAAATTAGCGAATGTCATATTCAAAGTATTTAATCGATTGATTTAATCAATGGAAATAATCAACATGCTATAATTTCTCCCTCAGAAAACTGAAAGCTGTCAACCTAAACAATTTTGAACATAAACATGGAAGTCATCTATACACCAGGATACTCTCATCAATTTGTACTGTGGTATAGATTCCGTATTTCTCATCTTTTGTGGCTTAGAAGTTCCCAAAATTGATTTGGTGAGGTGTTTGGCTTTGAAAAATAAGGTTTTCTTCTCCTGGACGAACAGGAGTCTTCAGAAAGACTGTATCAGGGCCCGGCATAACTGGCTAAGCAACTGCAGCATGCATGTGTTGCTTGCCTTTTTTGAGCGTTGGGAATGTGTCGGGAGCACAAATGAGGTGAGAGTGGAGGACTGCTGGATTATTGCTGCTGATGCAAATCACAACAGCCTAAGATTATTCACAATGTTTTGACGTTTTGTATCAGTCCAAAATATTAAACAGATTTAACTAGTTATGTGCCATAATGTCACGATCTGATTTATATTTAATTGTGTAAGTCTCTGTCCATTCTGTTGCCCATCTATACATGCATTAGGATTATGAACGCATTGCTGATTAATCTGTGCCATCACAAGATCTCCACACCTGACTGTAAATTTTAACCAGCTTGATGCAAAATGCTAGGGAAATGCTATATCTCAATTTAAAAACAAAGTATTCTGTAAACTTACACACTGATGGCAAGTTCTAGCTCGACTGGATTCTCCTGCAGATGCATTTTTCTGGAAAGAAAAAGATGCTGCTTTCTAATGATAACCTCAGAAAATACAAATTTAGCCCCTGAGAGAGGGGATGCTCCAAGTCCGTTAAACTTTCCCCTCCACAAAATGACTGAAACGATTGTTGCCACGAGAATTTACTCTGCCCTCCCACCCTGCCCAGCCAAAGACTCAGATCAGTCCACAGTTTCATGTGCCCATGATGTCAATCCACATAAATTCACGTGAGCAAGCGTCACAGATGCTGGATGGACTACAGTTGTCCCATGGTGAGGGAAGGATTAACCTTTAATTAAAATAAAACAAATTCCCGCTTACCTCTTCTTTAGAGGACTTGAACTCTTTTTCCCCTGCTTGTCTGCTGTGATATCTGCAGATGTGTTTGACTTCATGCTCATTGCATCTCCAGGCTGGCACAAATCTATAGTACTTCTGGACAGCAATTGGAACAGAGAATATTATATGGAGAAGCATCACAGCCATGCTGACAACAACTCCAGATTTGCAATTAAAAGTGGAACTGCACATTTACTGATGTTCTGTATTAATCAGCTGGCTTAATTTCATGTGAGGATGAAAATAGTGCCCAGATGTCCAAAGGACATCTGCCTTCTGGTGCAGAACTGTCAGCTCTGTTTTCAGACGCTTGTCTCCCTACACAGTATGTTGGGACTCTGTCACCTCAGAACTGAACTCATGAAAACAGCCAAATCTGGAGTTGGTATTGCCATAAGCCACGCAGGAAAATACCGAGAACAGAAGTGTGCTTTACATTTTTCTCTGTTTAGAGCAGCACTTTATTTCAAACAGTTGTCTGACTGGGATCCGCAATTCAGAATACTCTGAGGGCAAGGACTTTAGTTAGCTATTATACAATTAGATCACTCTTTCTATTTAAAGGCCACACAACGCTATCATTTTCTTGCCTTTGTGCTAGCAAATAGAGGGGTTAAGAATTGCTTAGCCTAGAAATGCTCGTTGTTTGGGCACTCTGCTTACAAGGCAAATGAACTGCAGTCAGATTCCACTCTCAGGTGAGAGCTGTGTTCACTAAATGACATGTTTCTTCAAAAGGCTGCAGCAATATCAATTGCTTTTTTGTCCAGAACAAATCCAAAGGAATGCTCTGGAAACTGACCTGACCAGGCCCTTCAAGCAAAGCTGGTGGAAGAAGCCATAGTTTATGGGTCCTTAATAGGATGTATACGTGAGGTAAGAGCTTTTGCAGGGTATGTGCAGAAAAAGCACTGTAAAAGCAGAGGACATGTTAATACCGGAAAAAGAGCTGGTGAAAGAGCTTAAGTGCTTTCAAGGCTGGTAACTTGTAGCAGAGCAGTTTTGAGAATTGCAGCAGTAGCACAGCAGTCCTTTTCTGGCTCTGCAGTAAAGGTACTTGAATCTTCCCTGCTGCGAGTTAAGTATGTGCATACAGCTCTGCTGCCATCTGCTGTCACCACAGAGCTCATCGCAGGGTTACCTTTTTGATCAGAGGAAACAAGTTTCAAAATAATGACTTTTGTCTTGCTTGTATTTTCCTTCTGTCTGACCGTGCAGACCACACATGAAAATAAGGCCAATAGCAGGTCTTGTTTCCAGGTCTGTTGCGCTACCTTATTCCTTGAGGTTATGTACCTACCAGTTTGGCTGCTGCTGTCGTGGTTTACTGTGGAGTTACGTCCCAAAATACATCAAACACTCTGACCTACTGCATAGGACTTCCCAGAGTATCTCTGTATCACAGGACGTGACTCGGGTCCTTTTACATGAAGTTAAATAGCAAACAAGTGAAATCAAATGTTTGATACGAAATGTGGGTCAACTTTGGTCCCTAAGTAATTCTACACAACTCGTCCCAAATCACCTAATTTTAGTGCTTAATCACCTGCACTCAGTGGCATTCTGCTGCCTCGGTGGTTATGTTCTGCTGTAGGTTTTTATTTGCACTTTTTAAGCTTTACCCATGAACTCGTGGGTCTGAGAACTCCCCCCTTTTCTCAAGGGCAGGTGACTGAAGCGGTGCTGTCCTGGCACAAGCACGAATGTGGAAGTCAACCCCTGCTTGTCCCACCAGCGTTAGGCACTGTACGTTGTGTATCTGTTGCGGTTTTGTGTCGTTGTGCAGACCTGGCGTTGCAGGGCCAGCCGGTTACTGTCACGTAGCGCTGTGGGGTGACGAAGTTGTTGCCGCCTGGTGCACGTTGCCGTGCCCCGCTCCCTAGCGCAGCGGGGGACAGCTCGGTGCCCTCGGCCGGGCGGCGCGGCAGGCTCCCGGCCCAGACCTCCCGGCGCGGCACCCGGCACCCGGCACCGCTCCTCTTCGCGCTCCGACCAAAGCCGCGGCCCCGCGCTCCCCCCCGCACCTCGCACTCCGCCGCCGCTCGGTCCATGAGGCGCGCGAGGGACGCGAAGGCCGCGCCGGGGCGTTCCGGGTCCTCTCGGTGCAGCGGCGGGGGCCCCTCCCGCCCCGCAGCACTGACCGGGGCCGCTCCCCGCTCCCGCTCCCGGGGCTGCTGCTGCTCCTCCTCCTCCTCCTCCCGCCGCCGCCGCCGCGCCCGCTCCAGCACGGCGCGCGCCAGCCCCGCCGTCCGCGCCGCCGCCGCCCCGTCCATCCCGCCGCCGGCGCGCGCCGTCACAGTGCGCGCGTGCGCCCCGCGCCCCTCCGCCCGCGGCCGGTAGGGGGCGCCGCGGCCCCGCCCGCCCCGCCCTGAGGCGCGGCCCCGGCCGCCGCCCGCGGGGGGGCGCCCGGAGGGGCCGTCCCGGGCCGTCCTCGCCATCCGCGGCGGCGATGGGCGCGGTGACCGCCCCGGCGGGGCCGGCGGAAGGGCGAGGAGAGGCGAGGAGAGGTGGGCGTTGCGCCGCGGCTCGGCTCGGCCCGGCCCGGCCCGGCCCGACCCGGCCCGGCCCGGCGGGAGATTCAAACGCGGCGGGGTGCGAGGCTGCCCGCCGTGACGGGAGCGGCGTGAGGCGCGGGGCGGGGACCGCACCGGGCAGGGACCGCACCGGGCGGGGCGAGCGGCGGTACCGGAGGGGAGGCCGAGCGGGCTCAGAGCCCTTCGCTATGCCCCCCGCACAAAGCAAGCCCCGGGCGCGGCTGGCAGGGGGAGAGCACGGAGCGCCTTGCCTTGAGGCACCGCCGCAGACCAGCCCTTCACCGGCCTCTCCTTCATGAAACACGCTGGAGGCGCCAGCTGAGTGTTTGGATACAGCTAACGTTGGGTCTCCTCTACTCCGCTGGGGCGTTTGCTGAGGTGCTTGAGGTCTGAGGGACTGGGCTGAACATAAATGGGGAAGAAAGACAGTATTTGCTAAAAGCGATGTTAACGTGTTTGAGTTGTTTCATCGATGTGACAGAGCCGTCTGGGGTGCTACTGCTTAATGACAAGTTGAGCATCTTCCCTTGAGTGTCCTTCTTTGCTATCGTTGGTCCTTTAGAGAGCGGGTGGCTTTGCAGTCGTGCTGCACACGTGGAACAGACTTGGAGAGGCCCTCCTCTGTCATTTTCATAAATGGGAAAAAAAAATGTATTCGCTGTATGCTCCTGCCAGCTATTTGTGGCAATTCTGGGGTAAAAAAGCTTACCACCTTGTTCAGGAGGTAAATTATTCCTCGCGTGTTGAAATTTCAACTCCGCCATTTTTTGATGTTTGGTGGCATAGAACTCCTCCTGCAGCTGAGTAAATACATCTGTCCCAAGAAGGCCGGCAGCTGAAATAGCTTGTGCTTTGAAATACATGTTCCCATTAGGATCCAGATGAGTTACCCTCATTTCCTTTACGTTCACTATCTTGAAATGTAATGGAGGTTTGTGCAATGCTGGGCACTTACACCAGATTTCCTTGTCGTTGGGGTGATGTATCGGAATATCTCAGGACAATACACATTATTTGGTTTATGAGGTGGGGAAAGCCGAGAACAGCTTATCCTGAGTACTCTGCTCAGGGATCAGGCAAGCATCATCGTGTAGGAAAGTGTTTGCCTGATGCTGAGTGCCATTTTGGTTCCGTTTCAGTCAAAGGAAGGAAATTAAAATTTCTTAAAATTCAAAAAGTGTGAGATGCTGGTATCCTTGCTTCCAGCTATGCAATATGCATGCCACTCTTCTCCTTATTGTTCTCCTGTTTCTGTTATCGCTTGGTTATTGTCTGCACAACAAGTCACTTTGCAACGTTTACAAAAACTTCAAGGTTTAGATGCATTCCTCGCGTTTTGCAGCGCTCGTGACCCTGCTAGCAGCTGGCACCCTGCCTCTCTCCGAGGGTTTTTCTCTCCACCGCCTGGCGCGGCCCCACGGGGACAGCAGCTGCCCGCGGGACGCCTCCCGCCGCCCTGAGTGCCGGGCTGAAGCCCCGGGCTCGGCGCCTGGGCGCAGGAAGCTCGCCGCTCGCTCTTCCTTCCTTCCTTCCTTCCTTCCCTCCTTCCTTCCCTCCTTCTTTCCCTCCTTCCTTCCTTCCCTCCGTCCCCGGCAAGCGTCTCCTCTCAGGCAGGGCTCGAGCGCTGTTAGCTTTTTAAAATAAAGACTCCCAACAGCGTTCCGCCGGGCGAGAGCGAGGAAGGTCGGCGGGCGGGGGGCTCGGCTCTCCCCTCCTGCTCCTCCTCCTCCTCCTCCTCCCCCCTGCCCCGTGCAGCCCCGCGGGGCTGCTCCCCTTCCCCTGCCTCCCTCCCGCCCGGCGGGGACCCGGCTTTGGGGCCGGGGGCGGCGCCCACTGCTCCGCGGGGGCTCCGCGGGGGCTCCGCGGGGCCGGGGCCGGGGCCGAGCGCTGCCGGCTTGGCCGCCCGGGGCTGCCCGGCCGCGGCGGGGCTGCAGCCGGGCCGGGCGGCGCTGGGGGAGCAGGTTTCTTTGTTGGCTGCCGGCTGACTGGTTCCCATTAATCTCCCGCACTGGCCGTGGCCGTCTCCACTTCCTGCCTTTGCATACTTCTCTCTCCCTCGATCTCAGCCCCTTCCCTCCTCCTCCCACCCCCCTCCCTCTTTCCAGCTCCTTCAAAAAAGCTGCAGCCGCCCGGGCGGAGGGAGCGCACCGCTGCGCGCCTCGGTAAGAGCCGGGGAGCCGCGGGCTTGGGGGGGAGAAACCACAGAGCGGGGCCGGAGCTACGGGGGCTCCCGGGGCCCGTCCCGTCCCTGCCCGGGCAGCGCGCAGCTGGGCGCCCCGTCCCTGCGCACGGGCGGAGCGGCGCTTGGAGCTGCCGCCCTGTGCCACCGGGCACCGCCGTGCCCCGGGGACGTCCCGTCTGCTGGGCGGCGAGGGCAGGGGCAGCCCGGAGGGATGGAGCCGAGGAGACCGCTTCGGTGGGACCGGGCTAACTAAGCGGGCTGGGGAGCCAGCACCCCGCGTGTGGGGCTCTGGTCTGGAGAGAGAAGGGAAGCTGTGGCGCTTTTCTTCCCTTCCAGTGCCCGCTGGCGTTGTTCGTCCAGCTGGCTGCAATATTTGCATGCACATTGAAAAGAGCAGAAGAACCACCTGGACTCCAGCGGAAGACTTTAGAATCCCAAGGCAGATTTAGCTGAGGAGCTGAGGGAGCTGCTTCAGCAGTTCACTTGGTGGGAAAATCAGAAGTACTGCTCTTGGCTTGGTACCAAGCGTTTGCTTTGCTAAAGAGCAGCGGGTCACCGCAATCAAAGAGTAGTGGCTACATATGAGAGAGCCTTTTTATGTTTACTTCAGTTTTATCACTCAACTGTATTTTGAATCTTAACAGTCAAGCTAAATTAAGCGGGATGCATAGTATAATAGCATGGAGTAGGTTGATAGTAACGTTTGTTACCCTCTTGTTTTACTGTTGCACTGATTTGGGGTAACAGGTTTTTTTCATTTCATTCTGTGTTGATGGTCTTTAACTTCAGCCAGATACTGAACAATCCAGTAAAGGCCACCTGGAATGATCAAAACTTTTGGGAAACAAAGGATGAAATTGTTGTCTGATTTCTGCTCATGCAGAGTAGGGTGAATTGGAGTGAGGTTAACTAGCCTTTAAGACTCAATGATGTTTTGATTATTTGTGATTAACATACACTCAGTAGATGGAAAAAATTCCATACAGTGCACGGATAAGTTAACAAAGAAAAAGCAGAAGTATCTTACATTTAAGATCAGATTTGAGAAAATCGTGCATGTTCAGGAATGTCAAAATTTAACATTGATTTTTGTGATTGGGTTATGCAGGTGGCGAAATAGAAATCTGTTACCAGTCTGAAAGGTGAGAAAAAGATTTATGCCTTTGGTCATTTGTTTCCCTCTGGCTTTAAGATCAGTTGTTAAAAGCAAAACCAACACATTAAAGCAATTATGATTACTTTAGCAAGATACCTAAGCATGTAGTGAAGCACCTTTTAAGACTAGCTGCAATCTATGCACTCTTGAGAGTGACCAGACTGATGGGAAACTGCCATCTTCCTTCTGCAACAGAACTGGTTTTCTCCTGGAGTATGGAGGAGTGGGGAGTGGAGCTTCTTGGGTAGGGGCGATAGTGTGGGTGGTACTGGGCCTCGCTGCAAGACTGGCAAACTCCCATGTGCGTCTCGTATGCAGAAATAGGGGAATCCTGCCTGGCTTGGCGTTCTTCTGCTCTCTTCAGGGTGATGAACTTCCCTAGCTGGCTTGCTCAGCATTGTCACTGCCTTTCCTAGTGTTGGGAAGGAGAGGCACCTCCTGTCCTTTCTTATCCTGCATTTTTGTGCCGTGGCTGCCAGAATTTGCTCCGAGAAGTTCAGAACCGACCCTTGCAGTTTCCCTTTAGGCAACTGACTTTTAACATATACTGTAGCATTTAAAGGAGCGTGTGACCCTTTATTATTGGTGACCCTGTAAACCATTGTGTAATCTGTTGACTGTAATGTACCATGGCAATTTATTCTTGGTTGGGAAGTCCTGCCAAGGACTTGATGGAATAGCACGATTTTATCCACTTTATTGTTTTCATTGTGTTTCATAAACATCTAAGACCCTCTGGGAAGAATCACTGGGGCGGCTGGGCCTCCTTTTTTTAATTGCTGGTTAAATAAATGTGGCCAGTTTAAAAAAAAATAGGAAAAAAAAAAGTGGTATGCAGGATCTCAGAATGCCTGGAACTGCTAAACATTCATGTTTAGGAAGCAGAACTATTTTTAGTGTAGGGGCATTTAAAGAAATGATACTAGCCCCTTGTGAAGAGGTCACTGCTAAGTGCGCTGAAGAGCCTGCTTTTAACTGGAGAGCAAAACCAAGTTTCCCACAGCTGAATAAAGTTAGAGAACCAGATTTGTACTTTTCCCACTTAGCTGAAGAGAGAGAGGATGGACTTCTTGTTAGTTTACAGTAGTGGGAGTGAAGAGGCCTGAATCCTTACCTCACACATGCAAAGAAAAAAAATATCCTGGTCTTGGGGAGATGCTTAGCTTTCTGATTTTTTTCCAACCCATGTCTGCAGTGGAGATGTGGGACTGAAAGGCATTTAACGCTTTCTGAGAAGGGCTAGGAACTGGCAGCTGAGAGTAGCGTGTACCCCTCGGGATCTGTGTCTGGGGGAGGGTACAACTCTCATGAATGCATCCCTGGCTGCCATCCTCATTTATAGCTAAAAGAATTGGGGTAAAAAAAGTCTGTGGGTGCTTGAGAACCCAAGCCAACTTGGGATCCTAATTCAATTCTGAGCATGGGACTGAGGTTGCTAAATAAATTACTTTAGATTCACTGAAGATTTTCCTCAGCTCCTCTGGACAGAAAATAGAAGTACTTGCTTCTGATGGTTTAAGAGAATGTGGCTTAGGTCAGAGTTACCACTGTGTGCTGGACCCACCATGTTGTCCATGGGGTGTCATGAGTGACCTGGGTTAATGAAACCCAGTATCTTGCAGGGCAAAGAACCAAAATCTGGACTGATCAGACTTCAAAATGTATGAAATGATAGCTAAGTCAAATCAAGTTTTGGTCCAAACTTCATTGATTTCTTGTTTAACATTAGTTCAGTTTAGATTATGAATTACTACTATTCTGCTATACTATTCTACTTTTTTTTTTTTTAATGCCGAATGCCATGTGTGTTAGTTTTGTCTCCGTGCTGTAAAGTGTATGCAACTGCTGCTTTTCACATTTTTTGGTCTGCAGTTGGGATTTAGTTGGCAGTGTGGATAGAGGCAAGTTTGGGGAACTGACTCCAAATATTTACATTCTCAATTTGGCCTAGTCCTTATGCTTGTAAACACTCATAGTCACATTGAACTTTGGTGAGGTTATAAGTGGCTGTATCAGGCCTTGGAGAGTCACACCCTACAAGACCTGAAATTCCCACTTCTGGGAAGGGTTTCGGATGTATTTTTTGGCTGTATGTATCTCAGCTTGAGAGTTAGTACTTCTCACTCTTTCCCCTAATCTGACTGCAAAATCTTGTCCTGTATCTTGCTCTCTCTGCCCCCCCCCCCCCCCCCCCCCAAATGCTTTATGCTAGTGAGATACATCAAACAAAAAATGTCATGGAAGGGCAGGCAGGACTGCCCCAAAGGTGCAGCACAGACTCCGTAAATCCTTGTCTCCTGGGCTGCTCTCAAACTGTGCCCCAGTAGGGAGGGGCTGCAGCAAAGGTTTTCCTCCCTCCGTGGTCGCCGTTTCCCCAGTCCTTGCATTTTAGGTGGGCTCAAATAGAGTTAGGGGGCTGATTTGAACAATGGTGATGTTTGCTCATGGAGAATCAGATTTAAGCCCTCTTTTCCTTCATTTACGCTTTGAACAGCTGTCACTTCATTAGAAATTTTTTAATTGCTAGGGACTGAGCCTCTAAGTTTTGTTCTGCATTATCAATTAAACTTTCTGAAGTCCATGTTACCACAAACTGTAGAGGCAGGGATCAACTGGTAAGTTAACACCTTATGGCCAAACCACCCTCTTGCTTGACTATGCCTTTCAATTTGGGTTTGAAATTTGAAACAAGTTTAGTTACAGAAAGCTTGTGACTATACATAGAGGTGACTGAGTTGCAAAGAATTACAGTCCGAGTTCCTACTCATCACTTGAGGTCAGTAACTTTATATCCTTAGCCAACCTAGCTTTGAAGGAGATGGCATTAGTTGAATCCACAGTGAACATATTTAGAGTAACCTAACTTTGCATTCTGTCTGGAGCATGTACTCAGTTAGAACTGTTCAGGTAAATGGATGCTACTTCACACGGACAGTGCTTTTCATACGCTCTGCTATAAGCTTCTGACCTTGGAGATGCGTTAGGGTTGAGGAAAATAGGATAAGAAGTGTTTGTTTTAATGCCACCTTTCAACATTTTTTGAAGATGTGTTTGTTTGAGCCGTTTCCTCCTGCTGAAAACCTGTCAGCCACAGCAATGGAGCTGAGACTTCAGTGAATTTGTGCAAATGGAAAGGTCCTCAAGGACACACTGAAAGTGCAGTGAGGTTTTGTCAGAAATGCACCCCGTATGTGTTCACATGCACAGGAACAGGATGTCAGTTTGGTCTTGGTGTATCAGTCTCCCAATTTCTCTTTAAAATGAAGACATAGAAATGCTTGATATATGAACATTTATTGTTAGTGTTGGTGCCAACACAGGAAACTAGGTCTTTGAGCTGAAACATTTAACATTATTCCCTAACTCCCATGTTATTAAAAACACTCATTGTGCAAAGTTCTAATACTATTATTCATTTAATCATTTTGACAGGGTCGTCACACTGAGTTAATGGCTTGCATTTTGTTTTCCCCTTCAAAGAAGGATTAGTTGTCTTCATGCAACATCCAGTCACAATCACAGGGGACAGATGCTAATTGACTAGGATTGTGCCAAGGGCCCTGCTCGGCCTGGTATTTTAAGTATTAGTGCAGAGACCAAAGTGCTTTAGGAGAGCTGCCCCGGAAGATCTCGCAACCCTGCTTTAGTGAGGAGCAGATGTTCCAGACATGGACTCTTTCCATTGTTCTGAGAAGTCCTTCAAGTCAGGAGATGGATCTGCCTCTTGACATTTTTGCTTTCAACATTGTTACTACTTTGAGGGAGTACAAACAGTTTCTGCAAGACAGGATGAAATGATTGAGGAGTTTGAATGATTTTGATCCTTTGTCTTGGTGGAAACTTCTGTCACTCAAGGTCACTGGAAAGGGAAATATATTTGGCTTGATGTCATGTTGCATTCCGAGTGGGCACAGTGCACTAACGAAAAATGGAGATTATTGACTCAGCACGTGTGAAAGTGCTCATCTCATTTATGCTACAAGATTGTAATGATTGTGGTTTCCAGTGTGCTTCATTTCTTAATCCTGGCTTTAGGCTCACAAGATCCCCTTAGCCAGTGTTGTTTAAATGAGCTTCATTAACTGAGAATATTGTTTTGAAGGTATGGCAGATCAGCAAAGTGCAAAAGCTTACCAGTAATCACCTGTGTGATGGCAGGCTCTGACTACTTCCACTGTTAAGTGGCAAATTGGGCAGCAGTTCCACACCATAGCTTGGATTTTGCTGCCTGCTTTATCGCTGCTATATTAACTTCAGTCTTTGAGCAGCACATCCTCCGTTCCACCGAGACCGTGTAAGGAATGGCTGACTGGAAAGAGAGGTGGGATCAGAATAGGAAAGCACAGAAGGGGGTCAGAAAGAAAAGAGGTCTAAAATCATCTGAAACTGTTCGGGCTTAGTGTATATGTTAACAACAATCTACAAAATTGTTCAAATGGTGTTCAGTATTTGCGGATACAATTCATGTACCTTTAGGTTGGTATGTATATCTCTCTGATGGAATTTTATGGACATAGCTATTGCTATTTCTCCTGTAGAACTGAGTAAATATCCCACATCACTTGTAATTTTTAAAGAGTATTCCTTGCAGGGAGTGATTCCATATGTAAATATTTTTCATAATTTGCTCTGCTCTGATCTTTGGTCTCACACTTAAATCCCAGCTATACGGGACTCAAAGGCACTGACAAAATGGTTGCTCTGGCTTATCGTGGGTAGCTTAAAAGAGCCGTCGCTGTACCCCTTGTTGCTTAGGCAGTAGGGGACACTTGCTGAATGATGGTCCACAAGGGCAGCCACACTGTGCCGGTACCTGTTTCCTGCCACGTGAGACCAGAGGATTTTTTCGTTATTTGCTGTACCTGTAGAGGAGCCACCCATTTTATACGTGGCACAAGTGCAAGGTCTGCTACTATTTCAGCCTTTTGTTGCACTGTTGAGACAGAGCATTTCACTGCTGTGTGTTCTTCAGCTGCTTAGTAATTCTTCTTTGGTGTTTGTTCATTATTCATAATAACCTGGACTACTTCTTTGGAAATTACCTTTTTGCTTCACTTGCAGGGGCTGGATTACCTCTCTTGCCCCTCTGCTCTAGGAGAGAGCTGCTCCAACCTCTGTTCTTCTGTTTGTAGGAGAAGTATAAGTTAAGATCTCACGTGACACAGTTCTCTATTTGAATAGGGAGGTTGTGACTGCAGCTGGGCTGCCATAACTGCCCTTGGTTGTTAAAGTCTGCCAACAACTTGGCAGCAGGACTTTCTGAGGCTTTTGCTGCTATAGTTGCAGAGCAGCCAGCAGAAGAATTGCTCTTTCTCTCCAGAGAATGTCCTTAGGCATGGGAAACAAAGGGAGATATCATTGCCAGGTGACAGAGCTATCTCCTCATCCAGTGCCACAGGGAGCTGGGGATGAATCTTCATTGGACTGCCCTGCTTTTCCTGTGGCCATGTAACTTGTACAACACAGGTAACGCTCTGGAAAAGGTAAATTCAGCAGAGATGAGGATCCTCAGACTCTTGCCATTTTATACGCAAGTAAAGCCTCATTTAAGGCCTTGTTCTTCAGGGAAATTTGCCTGCTATTGCCCAGGAAAATATTTGCCATTCCTTTTTTCTTTGGCTTTCTTAGCGTGTTTATTTTCTTCTTTCTCCTTTTATTCCTTGATTCTCCCTCTCAAAACCTAGCAGATAGGCTTTAACAACCTGCATGTGTCATACCCTCTAGTTGTGCTGCATCCAGGCTGTATATGGGTGTGTGATCTAGATTTTGTGGATCCCATTCTAACTTTGGCTTGGGGTTTGTTAGAATCTATGAAGGGGATAAATGGTAACAGATTCTTCAGTCACCTATGAACATTGCGATTTCTTGTTTGTCGTAGATATTCCCCGACACCAACTATTTGAGCTGCAGGATGTCAGCTGGTGACATATTCCTCTGCTTGGGCAGTTTCTGATGTTCAGATTTGTATTTACTGGAACATCAAGAGAGATGTCAGCCTGTGCTTTACATCCTATAACAGATCTGACCAAGGTTCTGTGTTAACTCTGGCTTTGTTTGCTATTGAGTTTTCTCCCAACAAGGCAGTTATCTTTGAGTCTGAGAAACTAATAAAGCTGATGAATGTGGAGTTGAGATGATATCTTCAAAATGAAACAGCAAGAGAGCCGAGAGATTTTCAGTGGCAAGCACTTTTTAGAGAGAGAATAACAGCAGAGGGTAAAAAGACACTGTTTGTTCATCCTTCCACCTCCATGAGATTAGATTGTTCCCTGGCGGGGGGACCAGGATATATGGTTGAGGGGAAATGATTGCCTCATCTTTC
Source organism: Anser anser (assembly GCF_964211835.1). NCBI lineage: Eukaryota > Metazoa > Chordata > Aves > Anseriformes > Anatidae > Anser > Anser anser. The sequence goes on from NC_139725.1 coordinate 3,609,542, forward strand.
AGTTCGGTGGATCACCATATATTGTACTATTTCTGCCAACAGATACACTGAAGAGGTTAGTACCTAGCATGACAGCACACCCTGTGAGAAAGAAGAGGATTTACTTTATGCCCTGGGTAAAACTGGCTTCTCTTTTGAAGCTTAATGTTTCAACCTATTGTCATTATTTTTAGCAGAGAGCTTAATAATGCAGAGTATGAGTTTAACGAGACAGATTTTTGGCATACTAGTGTTGACCCAGAACTACTGTGGGTAGACTGTGATACGACAGAAGAAAGCATCTGGCCTATTCTTAAATTTTGAGAGTTGATAGAGGTTTTTGTCCTGTAAAAGTGAATCTGAGCTTCCAGGTTACAGGTATGCTCTGGAAGCAGAATAATTAAGTTCAGTGACATATTCATGTGAGAAATTAAAATACGTAATGAATTTTGAAGAACACGCATATTCATGAGCCTACAGATAATAGATAAAACAGCAGGAATCCAATCCTGGCTAGCATACTGCTTTGTCTTGGACCAAAACTTCCTTTTCCCTTTCCCATATGATTTGCAGCAGAACAGGTTGGCAACCGTGTCTGCGCGTTCAGCCCAGAAAAACATGTAGTCAGAAGGTTAGCTGGGGTGGAGACCACGCAAAGCAGTGTGATTTGGACCAGGTGAGTTATCCCAGCATGTAGGTGCTGTCTACTTAATTCTTGCTCACCTGACACTGTATTTTTGGCTGTTACTTTTCAAATTGCTTCTGAGTTCAGTTTTTTTTCTTTTTTTCTCTTCCTCTTAGTTAACCAAATAATAAAAGGCAAGTACACATCAGCTGTTTTGAAAGGAAGTTTTTAATGGAGGTTTAGCATGATGTTAAATGTTGAGTGGTCAGTGTGAGACTTTTTGATCCAAGACTTGTTGACGTATATAAGGTTGTGGTTGTTTTGTTTTGTTCCCCCCCGCCAATACACAACAAATGGACTAACCTCCATAACTTCCAAAAACTGGATGAGAGCTTCTGAGGGCTTCTCAAGCAAATTAGGGTTAGTGGTTTATGGAGTAGGGCAATTGACAATAATAATAATAAAACAACAGAAGCTATATTCAGACAATTTAAAATGGCAGAAATATTGTGAAATACTATATTTCATATATGCAATGCATGCATCTCTTAAAAAATGCAATGCGTGTATCTTTCATTTGTAAATCTCAAAGCACTTAGCAGTGTTAATGAATGAAAGACCCCACATAGCCCTGGTAGATGAGGGAAGTATCAATACATGTGAGAAAGTTCAGGAAGGTAATCATGGAAGCAGAAAAAAGCCTTTTCCCTCCACTTTCAGTTTAAAGAAAATTAGAACTATATGGTGCAGCAAGCGATCTTATCTTCTTTCATCTTGAACTGTAAATACATATGCAGAATAGTGCTTTTGAGATGGCAATAATGCTGTTGCCCTTCAATGATTGAAATGACATTTTTTCAGCTAGAAGGTGAGGTTACTTAATTTCAAGATTTGTTTGATTAGGTGATGATACTAGCCAGGATAGTTTAGGCTTTTAATACTGTGTTTCTTAATCTCAAATATGTAGTAAGCATGTAATAATGGACTAAATTATGTATAGAGATATGATGTTAACAGTCTTTTTTTTTTTTCTTGAGAAGTGTGAGTTGCTCTGTATCTTCTTATGTTTGATATTTTGAGATTTAGTCATAGCCATTCTTTCTGGTTCAGCAGTGATTCTGTATGTAAATGCCCCCCCCTCCCCCAGTATACCTATATAAAGCTTTACTAAGAAGCAAAGACGTGCTCATGTACATCAATGTGCAGCACAGGCTTACCTCTTATGTGGATTATATTTATCACAATTATTCAGAAGATAATAACTTAGCCATATAATTTCACAAATATTCCAAGCAGTATTTTCCATATGCTGACTAAATTAGGTGTAAACCCCTTTTTTACTGGTGTAAACAGAGGTAACTTTGATAGGCAAGTTAGTACACAGATGTTTCAGTTATTCCTAAAATTTATTTTGAGCAGGGAGGGGGGGAGACAATGATCTTTTCCATCTTCACAATTTCCTATCTTTAATTATGTGTTCTCAGCTCTCTACAAAGCCTTCACTGGGCTAGATTGAAATAGATTAAAAAAATGCTCTGGCTTTTTTTCAACCCTGCTGAGATTTGCTAAGTCACTCTTGAGAATTAGATGTTCATTTCCCGTTAAAGTCAGTTTGAACCAGATACCAAAATCCTCAGTGTGGCTTTGGCCTAATTGTTTAACAATAAAACATCCCCATGCTCTTCTTAGAGGGAACTCAGAATCTTCTCGTTAGGAGTATGATCAAGTGTTGCAAGCAGAAGTCAGCAACTTACTGTTTCAGTGTTTTCCTTGTATTAAAGATATTTACTTATCCATGTATATATGCCAGTATACATGTCCGCTGAAGCAGAAAAGTACCTTTTTGTTAAAACAATGTTACTCCAAAATATCTGCTTTCCTTTTGTTCTCATACTCAGAAGAGAATAGCTTTATTTTGTGATGTCAGTGTTTTTATACTCTTATCCCATTGATTTTTATCCACTCTGGGAATAATCACCCATAAAAAAGAATGCGTTCATCTTTCCTCAGAAGAGACTGATTTCTTTTCCAGAAGCATCTACTATTAAGTACAACATCCATAGAAAGATATAACCCCAGGTAAAGAGATACTAGCTTGCAGACGTCTTGTGTCCTCCTACCTGCTTTGTCACTGACTTGCTAGGAGGTTGTCTAAGTCATTTCATTACCTGTAATCTCTGTATTTCTGTGCGTTTGAAGGAATAACTGATGTCTCTCCTCATATTCTTGAGATCTGCATGTTAAAGGAGCTTAACTTACTAAATGCTCATATTTTGCATCTTGTTGCATTTCCATCCTAACCTGAAAAAGATGTGATGGCCTGAAATCGCACTCTGAAGGCTGATGGCAGTTTTACTGTAAAGTTTCAGGGAGCAGAAGATTGAGCCTGAGGAGTGCGATTGACTGAGGGAGCTCTGAACTTGGACAGGCAATACCTCATGTTTGTTCTGCACTGACACCTTTAGCCAAGCAAAGAAAAGGTGTTGATGTTGGAAGTAGCTGCAGCCACACTCCTTCGCCAAATATGAGGTGAAGCCCTGAAGGGAAGGAATAGCAATGATGTATGACCTAGCAAAGAGTATTCAAGACTATTCCCTCAAAGTTTCCGGACCCTCCAAGGCACCTGACAATTCAGTAGCTGCCAGCTTGACACTCTTTTTAGAGGCTCAAAGCACATAGGTTTTATAGGCCTAGTAACGCAGCACTGCACAAGGGCACTGTTATATTATTTCTGTGATGCAACAGAAGTTCTGACTTTCCCTTTTCTCATCGTATTTCCCACTGCCCAGTAATTGTAGCTTCTATCAGGTTACACTTTCATTAAAAGAAAACAGTACAGATACATTTATAGTTGAACATGCTGTGTGAATACTTTTATTTCACTGCTATATTAAATGTGTAACAAATCTGTTTGGAAGCTACCTAATAGGAAACAGGGTATAGGTTTCATTTGCACATTTATTGTGCTCTGAAGTTTTCAGGTTAAATTGGGTTTTAGATAACACTTTCTCTGTAATAACCTCTCAAATACCATTATTTCTTTCTCAGTCCCTTAAATTCTGTACAAACTTTGATAGTTTTTTACGTATGCCTCCAGTTTGACTTGCTAGAGCAACTTCTGTAGCAAACCTAGCTGCAACTTTTGCAAAATACTTTTTTTTTTTTTTACAGTGTAAATGGATTACACTTGGGTCATTTTTTTTCCCTATGTGGATAAAATACAGACAGAAGGAAAAGAATGAGCAGGTGACAGAAGCCTTATTTATGTCCTCAGCTGTGCTTTGCTTTCTGCAGTGACTTTCTACTCATGCTCAGTAGCATAACTGTAAGCTTCTTCCCTCTGTTGTGAAGGGGATGCAGGCTGGCAAAGTGAGCTGCTGTTTTTTTCTCCCCTAGCAGTTTTTTGGGTCCTTTTGCACATTCATGCGGACACCTCCACAGAGCATGGCACACAAGCTGAGTTAGCTGATCTTTCATGACAACACTTTATTGTGCTTACCAACAGTTTCTTTCAGTACCATACTAGCTTTGTTGTTACTCCAGAAACTCTCCTTTCCTTGTTGGCTGATGGCAGGGGATAGTTTAAACAAGAGGCCAGGGTAGATGACAATTTCTAGCTCAGCTGGGGGAAGATGGGATGCTAAAGGGATAGAGAATTTTGTAAGTGCTCTCAGCTTGTACATTGTGAGACCAAACTAGAGTGGTTTCAGTATACATGCTGCTTGTTTTCCTCAGAGCTGTTCTCTGGACCAAGGCAGTCACTCCTGTAAAGTGTCCTTGGTTTAGGCAGTTTGTGACCTGTCCCCTGGCCCCACAGCTGCTCCATCCTCAGGCAGTGCAAGCACATCCTTTACACCAGGCCAAATGCCAGCTACATATTTGGGACTGAAATCACATCTGTTTTTTGTGTCAAAACAACAAAAAAAACATTCTTTTTCATTTCATAATGTATGTTTTATAAAATGGAGGAAATAGAAATTTAAACCATGGACTGTATAAATATTTATTTTATCCCAGCAAAATGCAAGTGCATACAAACATAATGATATTGTGCTTCTTAGACAAGGATATTGAAGTAATGGTGGGGAAAAAACCTGCAACAACAAGGTGAAAAAGACATTAGATCTTCCCAGGACTTCCGTTTCCTGTTTGGAAATCAGACTACTGATAGTTTTCTGCATTACGTTCAATAGTAACACCAAGCAAATTGAAAAGCAGAGACAAACTTACATTCCTCCATGGCTGTTCACAAGATCAGGGTTATATATCTGTCTTTAGGGCTAAGAGATGCTCACTTGCTGTTCATTTGGGACTGCAGTTTTAAGTGCCTTTAATCATGTGGGTTTCTACTCCATTTGTCTAGAAAGCTGCTCCTGGGGGATTGCTCCACTGCATGGAGTGTGCTCCTGGATGGAATTTGTGGATGACCACCTACAGTGGTCTTCCTGACTGTCAGGCTGAACCTCACTCAGCCTTTGCTGCTATAGTGTTTGAGGGACTGATTTAGGAAAGTAGCCTGCACCCTGCTCCCCTGCTTCACACATTTCTTACTCTGCTGAATGTAAAAGGGTGAGAAAATCCCAGTGTAGTAGCGTTTTACCTTTGCTTAAAGAAGAATGTAAATTTTTCAGCAGGATATGAAGCAGTGTGAAATCTGGCTTTGAATTTGGACTGGTGGGTTTGGCAAAGCAAGGCGTGTGATGTGAAACTAGTTTTTGCAAGGTCCTCTAAGACTTTCTGGCTAAGCATTTTCTCATGAGCTAAACAGCACTGAGAAAGGCTCTCTGTGTGGGTAGGAGACCTCCCAAGAGCATGCTTAGTTCTGTGATTCAGTGGATGGCATCTGCCCCCTGAATGGAGAAGACATCTATCAGTGGTACAGCAGGCAGCTGAGAGTGCAATTCTGTCGGATACCATGGTCTGCAAATGACATGTGAATCAGGTGCTGGACTTAAAGTGGCTTAACACTCATGACTTTCTGCAGCTCTCAGATTTAAACAATAGCTCTAGGCACTCTGGGCTTACAAGAATGTAATAGCGATTGCCCTGCAACATTAAAGTGTCATCTAAAGATAACAAAAGCTCAGCCCACCAACACTGTTAAACAATTGTAAACAGTACAGATTAAGTTAGCTCACAAATCAAACTGAAAAACCCTCTCTTCTACCCTTACCAGCCCCTACAGAGGCTTGTTGGGCGCAACAAGCGATGATTTTGACTCATCCGTGGAAGACTACCAAATTTGGAAACATGGGATATTTCTGACCAATCTGGCATCAAGCACAAGGTGCTATTTAAACTCTAGTTTGGTTAACTGTACTTTTGCCTCCACAAGCTTCCCCTCTTGCTCTAAATGTATACAATAATATTTTTTCCTTTGTACCCTCTATACTTCTGTGGCTTTTTAATGTTAAATGAGGTTTATGCTTCACTCCAGAGACAGCTGTATTTCAGCAGTAGATGAAGCTGTTCATGTCACTGCCCACTTTTCAGTATTTATTTTTCAAAGTTTTCGCAAGGTCCTTAGTTATTAATTGTAAAGACTTTGAAATTCTTCCATGTGAAATATCATCACTTGGAGCAGTGTTTGAATAAACGAACAAACAAAAACAACAACAAAAAAAACAAACTTGAAGGTGTTTCTTGTATGTGTTTTGAAGTTTTCAGTTTGTATTTTTGCAAGTGATAATACTTAGCTTCAACACAGTGCTTTTCATTGCAACTCTCCAAAGTGCTTTACAAGCTTATCAAAGCCACTTCTAAAGCTACTTGAATCTTTTTGATTAAATGAAGTATGGTTTAAATATGGTATTCTGAATGAATATTTCATGGAATTACGTTTATGCTAGGAGAGTTTCCTAAGGGTCAGAGTGGGACAGAGGCCTAACTGAAGCAGAAACACACCCAGCAACTGCTTTATATGGACATAGCAGCATGATTCTTAGTGTGTAACACAAAGTTTCTTGTTTCATTCAAACTTTAAATAAAATCAAAGAACGAAACTTTGAAGATTGTCATGTTTTTTGGATGACTTGAGCCAGTATCTCCATTTTGTAGATTAAGAAATCAAAGCAGAAGGAAATAAAATGACATGTAATAACTGGAGATGCCTAGTATGCCAAAGATGCAGCTGGATTTCTGAGTCCTCTGTGAAACTTTGCTGTAGTTTACCAAGTTCTTTGATCTACTGCTCTTGCAAAAGTACTATTATTTTCTTTCAGAAATTAAGCTTACAGTTCTAAACAAAATGAATTTTGTAGATAAATAATAGCGAAATTCTCCTGCTCAAAGAAAAGAGAAAATAAGGCTAAAGGTAGACCTAAATGTTACTCTGTAAATGAGAAAAAAAATGATAAACTGTTTTACTGCTGATATATTGCAACAGTCATGCTTTCTAGGATTATAATAGGAGTTTGGGAGCAGAGGTGGAACTGTAATGAGTTTCCTCTGATTAAAAAATAAAACTAATTCCTGGAACTTCTTTTTTTTTTTTTAAAAAAAAAAAAGTAAGGATAGTACATGCTATGACACTAAAGAAGAGGTGGCAGGAAAATTTGAGAGAAAAATTGAAAGAAAGAAAGGCTTTGCTGCTTTATCTTCTTTTAGGTCATCCCGAAAGACAAAGCTTACTCTGCCTTGCTTTGCTGTTTATGAAGTGAAAATAAGTTACTGCCTTCAAGTCAGAACGGGCCTTCCTCTAACAAACAGCAGAGATCCAATGCCCCATTTATTGTCTTGACATTTTGTTTTATCGTTCCAGTTTGCAGAGCAGTCTCCGGAGGTTTGTGAAGTATACATGAGTAAGAGAAAGAAACGCACTCCTATCTTCTTTTGGGAACTTTGGGGATTTTAGCTTGGAAACAGGCCTGGCTGTCTATCTAGACCCATCGCTCTCACTGAGAGCACTGACAGGAGTCTGGGTGACATGGCATCCCCTTACCTCATCTCCTACTTTTCCTTACGTTTTGTCTCGGTGCCTACCCTCATCATCCATGCTTTGCTGTTTGCTAGCAAGCCCACAATCTCTTTGGAAGTCTTTTCCATTGGCTGACTTTTATTACCTTTATTCATATTCCAGCATTGTCTACAAGCACCAGCTAGTGTTTGGAGCCAGATTTCTTGTTTTTTCTGCATGCATAAATTGTGCGTGGGAGGAAGCAATAACAAAGGTACCTTTTTGTTTGGAAAAAGGCAGATATAAGAGCTGGACAGAAGGAGGAGAAATACATGTTAACCTTCATCCATGTACTGGTAGTATGCTAAAAAGTTGTCAGATATACAACTCCCTAGCAGTTCTCTAATGTTGTGGGGTGAATGGGCTCTAAGCATTAGAGTATTGATCTTGAAAAATTATATATGGGAATCTTTATCACATATGGAAGAGAAATCATTTATATCCCAGAACTTAAATGAGATGCTGACCTGAATAGCTTTGTAGCTTGGAATGTCTGTTTTTTCTTCATAACTTTACATAGTTCAGTGCTTTCTCTTCTTCATTTCCTCATGCCTGAAGAATGCAGACGAATAGCTGAAAAAGGTTTGTCTCTAGTGCTGTTAGGTCATTAAGGTTCTTGGCCAAAAAATATCCCTGACCTCCCTGGTCAGAGGAAACTGCATCAACAGCAATAGTTTTCAGGAGGTTAAACCTAGTGTGTCTCAGCTGTTGTATATGAGGCCTAAGAGTGCCTATGAGGATAGAGCAAAACCGTACTATTGCTTTTTTTCATCCTTATCCTTAAACATGAATCCAGTGAAAATCTCAATGCTTGATTTCATGAAAGGATAATGCTTCTAGAAGATACAGAGATGTATACTTCTTGTGTCTGTTTTCATAAAACTCCTGACACTGGTTTTCATCTCGAAGTCTGCCATTCTAGATGCTGATGAAAATGTAAAACAATTGTTCCCTGCTCCAATGACTCTACAAAGTTAATCAAATTGAGGGAGGAGAGATTCACAAAGGGAAAAATACTGGGCTGCACATCGGTACTCTAGCTGTGATATTATCACCGTGACGAAAGAATATTTTTAACACAGTAAACTGAAGAAAGATAATGAAGTAATTTTGAAGATTTTATTGGGGAGAGGGGATAGAATACAAACATGCTTGCTTAGAAAATGTATAAAATGGATAGGAAGGGTGCAAAATAAGAGCCTTGAGAAAAATTTCACATGCTTAAGTATGTAGGAAAGACTCTACTGTGTGGAACGTGTCCCCCAAACTTGCCCTCAATACAAGGACCAAAGGAAAGATGAGAAGAATTTGAAGAAGCACTAGGATTGTGTGCTGTAGGTAGAACACTGCTGGTGTCTTCATTATTTAAGTTGTGACATTTTGGCAAGGGGGATGGTTATACAGGGTGGAGAGGAGAGTATTGCAACGGTTCTTAGTGAGGTTGAACCTGATATCTGGTAGACTACAAGCAGAAGTCAGAGGAGCTGGTAAGTTAATTTGGACAGAAGGAGGCAAGTCTCTGGTATTTGAAGGATGTGCTACATTGCTTAGAACAAAGAAAAAGAGAGAGAGAGAGAGAAGCTTGGCAGCTCTTCTTTCTTCCTGGAGTTACTGTTTGCCTCGGGGCTTGTGCACCCCACAACAATCAAATGATTTTTCTGCAGGCAGCTGTGTCATGCTGAGTGAAGCTGGAAATAATTGTGTTCATACCAGTGAGCTTTTTATTCTGTTCAAGTTTTGTCTTGGTGAATGTTTTGGAGCTGCCCTCAAACAGCTGAAATACCTGTTATGTCTGTGGTTCTGAGAAAACATAGTGGGGTTGGATGTTTGTGGGTTCTTTTGGGGGATTGCACACTGAAATCATGAGGATGGAGAATCGGAAGAAACGAAACTCCTTGAAGGACCTGACCATCAGTTATGATCATGTGTAACTGGCACCGAACTGATTGTACCACAAGTTTTTGCCTTTCAAATTACACAGCAAACTACTTCCAACAACCCCATGCATGCATGTGGATAGGAAACACTTTCATTTCCCTGTTGGGAAGCAATCGGCACAGCTTTCTGCTATACAGCTAATACTTCAGCAAATTTTCCCTGAACTGGAGCCGCCCTGGGGCTTTGTAGCACAAATGGACCTTTGACAGGTGGGACTTGAGGGACATTGTGTTTGACAGACACTGGAAATGTCAAAGAGGTATCGGGAGCACCTGAAAAGCTAATGCTTCATTAAGAATAAGTGTCGAGCAAAATCCCAAGATCCTGAGTTGCAGCCAGCAAATCAGAATTTCTGCAGAAAACAACAGTAAATATTGCGGAATATTCTGAAGTACAGCAGGCTGTTTCTGTATTACTAATTATATTCAGACACTCTTAAATCATATAATTTGCTTGAGGGGGGGATGGTCTGAAAGCAGAGGTGGTGTGTGCCTCATCTCTCAGTCTTCCTCATATTAGATGCTCCTGGTCTTCCACCATTCTCACTGACCAGAGTTGTCTCTGTGTTTATAGCTCACTGGGTTTTGTGCCAAAGTCATTTCTCAACCTTTGGGATCCAAAGCTTCTAACGTTGGATGTGATTGCAAGAGTGCTCTAGGGGAACACCTGTGGGTTCTTAAAAGTTATTCTATTTCTTGAATGGTGCTGCTTCCTTGGAAAATCTTATAGCAAGGCACTTGATCATGTTTACATATGGAAGGTCGACCATATATAAAGTCTTCAGTAGAAGTTCCTCTGGCACTGGGAACCCCTTTGCAGTGTCCCTCTGAGGAAACTGAGCAGAGTAATCAAAGAGCTTGCATCTTAAATCCAAATCAATGTGCCACTCACATCTGTTTGAGAGTATAGCACTTCACCCTTTTCGATAAAGAACCCATATGTGGGAGGCTGACATAATCTTTCTCAGATGGCTAGTACCTGATCAGTTTCAGATAAATATTATCTTCTTACATTTCACAGATTCACAGATTCACAGATTTCTCTAGGTTGGAAGAGACCTCAAGATCATCGAGTCCAACCTCCGACCTAACACTAAGTACTCCACTAAACCATATCCCTAAGCTCTAAATCTAAACGTCTTTTAAAGACCTCCAGGGATGGTGACTCCACCACCTCCCTGGGCAGCCCATTCCAATGCTTAATAACCCTTTCGGTAAAGAAGTACTTCCTAACATCCAACCTAAAACTCCCCTGTCGCAACTTTAGCCCATTCCCCCTCGTCCTGTCACCTGGCACGTGGGAGAACAGACCAACCCCCACCTCTCTACAGCCTCCTTTCAGGTAACTGTAGAGAGCGATGAGGTCTCCCCTGAGCCTCCTCTTCTCCAGGCTGAACAAGCCCAGCTCCCTCAGCCGCTCCTCGTAAGACTTGTTCTCCAGACCCCTCACCAGCTTGGTCGCCCTTCTCTGGACTCGCTCGAGCACGTCCATGTCCTTCCTGTAGCGAGGGGCCCAAAACTGAACACAGTACTCGAGGTGCGGCCTCACCAGAGCCGAGTACAGGGGCACAATCACTTCCCTCGACCTGCTGGCCACACTGCTTCTTATACAGGCCAGGATGCCGTTGGCCTTCTTGGCCACCTGAGCACACTTCTGGCTCATATTCAGCCGACTATCCACCAATACTCCCAGGTCCTTCTCGGCCAGGCAGCTTTCCAGCCACTCATCTCCCAGCCTGTAGCTCTGCTTGGGGTTGTTGCAGCCCAGGTGCAGGACCCGGCACTTGGCCTTGTTGAACTTCATGCAGTTGACACCAGCCCATCGCTCCAGCCTATCCAGATCCTCCTGCAGAGCCTTCCTGCCCTCGAGCAGATCGACACACGCACTTAGCTTGGTGTCATCTGCAAACTTACTGAGGGTGCACTGGACGCCCTCATCCAGGTCATCGATAAAGATATTAAAGAGGACCGGCCCCAGTACCGAGCCCTGGGGGACTCCACTAGTGACCGGCCTCCAACCAGATTTGACTCCATTCACCACAACTCTCTGGGCCCGGCCATCCAGCCAGTTTCTAACCCAGCGAAGCGTACGCCAGTCCAAGCCCCGAGCAGCCAGTTTCTCGAGGAGAATGTTGTGGGGAACGGTGTCAAAAGCCTTACTGAGGTCAAGGTAGACCACGTCCACAGCCTTTCCCTCATCCACCAAGCGCGTCACTTGGTCATAGAAGGAGATCAGGTTCGTCAAGCAGGACCTGCCTTTCATAAACCCATGCTGACTGGGCCTGATCGCCTGCTGGCCCTGCAAGTGCCGCGTGATGACCCTCAAGATAATCTGCTCCATGAGCTTCCCCGGCACTGAGGTCAAACTGATTTGTTGTTGTTCTTAGCCCCAACACTTCCTGTGTTATGAACCTTGTGGGAAAGTTTGCTTGAGTGGCAGGCCCTGGCTAATTTCACCACATCCAGAAATCTAATGGTTTAAACTTCTAGATTCTGATCTGTATCAAGTACAGTCCCATATGGCTTGTGTTCGTTGCTGAGCATTGCTCAAAGTATTTTCTTTATTACATTAAAGACCTTTTGAATTATTATGTACCAGTATCTGCAGAACAGAGCATCCTTCGGGGAAATTGAGTTTAGCTTCTTCAAGCAAGCATTTAGTGTTGAAACAAAGCAATGTAGACAGAATTTGGAACCTAAAGGCTTTCTTATAGAGAAAACACACTAGATAACTCTTTGTCCTCAAGATTTTCATCCTGGAAATCTGGACTATTTGCTGGACTCCCAGGGCACCCATGCCAGCCACTTTTACCATGTATTGTTATCTGCCTCTTTCGTTTTCCTCACATAGAGAATAAGCACGTATGTCATAGGTAAGGTGACCAGAGTCACCCAGGGCTCTAGAGGCTGGTGACCAAAGTGCCTTCTTTACCTTCTGGGGGAAAAAAAATGTCACAAACCAGAATGTTCAGGCAGTGACTATGTAAGACATTTTGCATGGCTATTTGCAGAAACAACACATTTCTGAAGACAATCAGTGGTAGTCTTTACTATCTACACTTCAGCAAGAAAATATGAATCGTCCAGATTTACCAGGCAACAGCGAAACTCTCTGGTGTCGCACGAGTCCGTTGTGCAGAACTGTGTGTAATACTGAAAGCAGCTTTTGAGTTGAAGTCTGCGGAGATAGGGGACTGTCGTTCTAATGGTTTGAATAAGTAGACTTTGGGTCAAGCTCTTAGGAAATAGCAATGTTGCCACCTGAGAAGTGGAGTATAGTTTGTTTTCTTTTAATGAACAAGGTTTTCTCTTTGGCTTTTCTTTTTTGAAAAGTGGTGTTTGCTATGCAGGATATGGATCGCTGCAGATGGACCAGTTCATTCATTTGAATATTCAAGGTGTAGCCTCTTCACGTGACTGAGTAAGTAAAAGATTGTTACTTGCATAAGGTATTTTATTTTTCAGAAGGATACTATATTTAAAAGTTAGAGTTTGGATTCTGCATGTGTGCATTACTGCCAAGCACAGGAAAGGCAGTGAGGTTAGCACTCATGTACTTTGCTACGAGGCAGGGACTTAACTGATGTTTTGGGATTTTCCCTATCTGAACTGGAAAAGAGAAGATTCATTTCAGGGTAACGTGTAATTTATATATTTTTTTTCTTCTTGAATTATAATATGGATTATTGTGTCTTTTTAATTATTATTTTGAAAGTAAGCTCCAGTTAAACTTCAAAGTACTATTTTAATTTTGAAAAGAAATCTTAATACACTTCATTTTAGAAAATGCTGTGGAAAAATGTGTCCTTAATTATTTACAAGTAAAATATTTCAGCATGGATTTTGTACCATCAAACCTTTACTTTTTGATGAACGAAATGTTGAAAGCAGTGCAACTTGCTTCAATATTCTTGTCTGTTTTAATACTCATGGAAATGTCTAGATCGTTCTATCTATGAAGAGAAAAGAAAGTATTTTTCTTCTGTTTAAAAGGATAGCTTATAAGGAAGAGGAGTGAATCTTCAAAAGCCAAAATAAAAAAGCTCCCAAACTGGACTCCTGTTTTCCAGTGTCTCCAGCCTGTGCTCCCAACAGGCAGAGTAGCATGAGGCCGAAGTGCTCACAAGGACTGCTGTGCGTCCTGAGGAAAGTTTTCTGTTGTGGCTCCAGTTTTGCTGTGGGGCTGCAGATAACCTCCCTGTCATGTTGCGTTTAGTGAAACTGGCAGAAGATTTTGGAAATTGTTTCCCCAAGGATAGCAAACTTAAAATATGTTTTCTGTTTTTTTAACTTCGGGTTAGCTAGGAAGATCTACATAGCTGAGAACCTCGATAAGTGTGAATAATTGAATTTACCATCAACCCTTTTTGTAAGCAGGAAATCATATTTTTCTGTAATGCAATATTGCTGTTCAAAGGAAAGATGCTAGCTTGCAAGAGTGTCTTTCCTGTTCACTACATCTGTTTGTGTAAACAGGGATGTTTTGAACTTTGTCTGAACCAGATCAGTATCTTGGCCTGGAATTAATCATCAGGAAAACCAGTGACCCAGTTCCCCAAAGCTGCTCTAATGCCAGCATAGCTGCTACTTCTTAAGCTCCTCCATGGGTCAAAAGCAACATGCTGAATGACTCTGAAAAGTATGTTCTGACACTTCTTCTTTCTCCAAAATCCACCTCTAATACCAGTCCCTGCTATCCCATTACTCTTGCTGTGTTAACAAAGAGTTTGGGTGAATGTAAGTTTTGGAAGGGTGGGAGAAAAGAGTTTTTTTCCCAAATCTGTTTCTTTAGGGCTAGTTGACATTCTGCCTACATGAGATAGGAGCATAAAAATAAATCTGATTCAGCATGTGGTTCTGTTTTGAATATTCAATAGAGCTCCTGAAAAGCCCAGGTGCAGTGAAACGCCTGTGGATGAGAGAGCTGGGGATGGAGGAGTGTGCTCTACTGACCTAAGCATCACCCCTTGGGCAGCCTTTCCACCCCGATACCAGTGCCAACATTGACTTCACTGGCATGTAGCAAATTAGTAGGGATTGGAATTTCCAAGCAACATGAGCTCAAACACCTCAGGAAACAGAGTCTGTTTGCTCCAGTTTCCTCTTGCTGGGTGTTGAGCTGTGTGGTGTCCCTAAGCTGTGCTGGCAGGGCTCAGGTTGTGGTGGAAGCAGGTTCTCGCTGTGGGGAGGTGACCTGCCTGCCCTACAGCCCTGCTGTGGTGCCCCAGGTGTTGGCAACCCTAGGAGGGTCCTCTTGGGCCATTAGGGCCAATGCCTTGCTATTGGGAGGTGGACGTATCCCTTACAAATGACACAGCAGGTACTGTGTTGACCCTGTAGTTCTGCTTGTTGGAAAGCAGTTCGAGTATTTTGCTAGTATTGCCAGTTAGAAATATTCTTCTAATTTCCAGCCTAGGATTACTCATGGCCAGTTTCTGTCTAAATTGTTCTCAAGTCGATCAGAATAAAATGGGTGCTGAGTACAGTGAGTGAGGTCTGCCTTGCAAGCTTGTGGAAAATCCCTGCTGAGCAGGTTCCTCTCCTAGGCTTGCAGCATTAGCCTGGCTGACTGTGTTTGACTGGAAATATTCAGCATGGTCCTGATGCTCTTGACAATGGAGGAACATGGGTCTGGTCCCACTCTTGGAGAAGCCCGTGGAAAGGCCCGCATTTGTCTTCAGTGGTCTGGAGAATTCAGCCTTATATGGCTTGCATAGAGCAGGCACCAGATGCATCTCCCACCCACGGTTCAGGCAAGGAACATGTGTGCACAAGGCTGGTGCAATTATGAGAGAATTCAAAGGGAGCTATATATCCAAAAAGAAATATTCATAGGCTGATGTGTGCCTCAGCAGCGTACTTTCACATAGCCACCATCTGTAGTGTGGGGCCTCTCCAGAGAAGGGAACATCAGATGTGCCCTGGTCCCTCAGGATCGTGAGATGTACACGGATGTTCCCTGGGGCTGGGCTGAAGGTACCACCTCTGGGGGTTCTGTGTGGCTATTTTTAAGAGTGCTGACCAGATTGTGTAGTTCAGGAGCATAGAGCAGCTTGCTTGCTTGCAGTTTAATCTGGAAGAAAGATCTTTTGGTTGCATGCATTTTTGCAGTCAAGAGGGATATTTAGGGGAAGTGAAGCTGAAGTATAAGCAGCACATAATGATTTATTTGGAAACAATAATTGCAGGAATGACTGTGGAGTGGGCTATGGGTAGAACTAGTGAATGGAAAGTTGATGTTCTCAAAAACCGTAACCTATCAAGGTTACTGTAGATGAATATGTTGATATTTGCTACAGGAAGATACCAGTAAGGTTTGATGGTGTGAAACCTTATGCACTGGGGTGGTGGATCCATTCTAAGTTCTTGATTTTCATCTCCAGTAGTACCATTTCTAGGGTATGGATTCCTGTGGTTTCTCAAACCCAGGAGGTGTGGGGTGGGGAAGAGCTAACCCTCAGCAGGTTGGATGTGGGGTCTCTGCAGAACATGGGGTTTGTCGCATCCTGAATGCCTGCTTCCACTGGCAGACTGTGGCTGCATCAGGCCCCCAGAATGGTGGCAGCAGCCTGCAAGAAGCAGTTGTCAGCTTTCAGTCAGGAAGAGAAAGCTGTCATTGAAACTACACATGGTTATCAAAAGTCTCTCATTTTTGTCATTAAATATAGCAATGCGGACACTGGGGTTGGAATGTGCTGGTCTGGCCTTTCAGTATTCAAATACCAGCCTGGCTGATTTATTTTTTCACTCTTCTTCATCTTTATGCATCCTTTAAGGGCTGCCATGTTGTGGTCCACATGCTGTTGTATTTAGCTGGCAAGTGAAGCAGTTCATGATTGCTCTGTATATAATTACAGTGGCTAAGAACATTTAAAGTTCGAGCGAGGATTGTTCTGTCACAGTGCGCTCTTACATAGTATGGTTGTTTGGGAGATGGCAGGTGATAGATGTGAAAGGAAAAAAAAAAATTCCTTCTTAACTCTTGCCAACTCCACCAATTTTATTGTGTTTTTTTTTTTTAATGTGATTTTTTTTTCTTTCCTCTTTCAAGGCCCAGGTTCCTGTAGTTCAATGATTATTAGAAAATCTTGACCCTTTCTATCTTTTATACCTACAAGGAAAAACTTGGAAACATGTGTCCCAAAGGCTTGAAATGTACAATGCTAGTAGGAGGAGATCAACATTTACCTGTACCTATTTTTTTTTTTTTATTTGCTTAGGTAATTTTCTCAAAAAAGTTTCTCAAGAAGTTGTCTCAAGGCATGGAAATACTTAAGCCTAATAGTACAAAATTCTTTTTATTCTCATTGTCTACTTTCTAGCGTGTTGTAGGGAAAGAAGGAGATAAGTGTGCCTCAGCCTTTCTTCCAGCTGTCGATGGGCACTACAGGAGAGTATCTGCATCTATGCAGAGTGTTGAAGAAATGACATTTCCTGAATGGAAGGGATCCAGCGCCTTGTATCCTGGGGGGGTGATATCTTTCATTGTCCTTAACACAGATGAGTAGCTTCAAGGGACAGTCGAACTCATAGCTTTGAATAACTTACTATTTACTGCATAGTTACTTTCCTATTGATGTCACTGGAAATATATTTGATATTGCTACCAACCCCTAGCAAGGCCAAAGATCCTGCCAGGGGAGAAGCTGGTAGTCCAGAATTCCATTTCTGTGTAACTAAACAAATATTTCAGTAAATCCCTGAGAATGGAAGCTGGGGGCCTTGGCATGACAAGCAGACCCATCAAAAGTGGATTTTTTTGTTGTTTGTCTTGCATTTGATTTTAATAACAGGCAAAGATTTCCATGCAGGAAGAATGCACATACTGTACACAATTTGTCTAAAGCATACTTTTACTAGAAGGAAGGAAGAAAAAAGAGGAGGAAAGGAATAACTTTTCAGAGAGAATTTCTTACTGGTGTTGTCTTCCATTTAAAATGAGGCGTTAGCTCACAGGCTGGAAGTGTTTTCCTGCCTCAGTGTAATGTATCTTTTCTGATCATGCTATCCACTTTGCTCCTGTTCCAGTAAGCGCTGTGAGGTCTGTGATGAAGGTGAGCAGGGGCATTTGATCAGGGCTGTTGGCTGCCCAGGCTCTCTGAGCCTGCAATTCCTGCAAAGCCGAGCTTTGCGGGAAGTCAGATATGATTGTGCATAGAGTGCTCTTTATTTTTTTTTTCTATTTTTATTTTTTTTTTAATGCCAGTTACCCACATGAGGCTAGACCAATTTGCTTTCAAAGTTTTTAACTGGGAGCAAAGTGTTATGAGGTTTCATTTTCTGACTCTGTAAGATTTGATTGTTCCTTGGTGCCTTTCAATGGCTACCCAGTTTTATTTGGTAGAACGCAAGCTGGAGTTGAAAGCACTGAACTGTTACAAAAAAAAAAAAAAAAGACAAAACAAACAAACACCTAACAACAAAACCGCTCCAAAAAAAACAAGCCTTCCAGGATATGAAGTTCATAGGAAGTTGCATGTGGATTCAGACAATAAGGCATGCAGGAAGAAGGTCTTTGCATCAGTAATAACCAAATGAGAGGGGTGTAGTTGGTCACTCTGGTGGTGGTTTTCCAACAGCCTGTTATTTGACTGTGTCATCACAGCTTTAAAACAGGGCAGGTTACCAGTGTGCTGTGTTTATATTTCCATGGCTGAATGCTCTGTGGGTCAGCCTTGGAGCCCAGCCGCTGGTATGATGTTGGCATTTTTGTGGACTCATTAATGACAGGAACAATCTTCTGTCTTCAAGTGTCTGTGGATAGAGTTTTTTTATCAGTCATTCCAGCAACTAGTTGGCAGGTTCAAACAGGTACTTCAGCATCTGAAGCCTTGGCTAATTGTAGGCATGACCTGTAACTTCAAAACTTGCTACCACCTACTTACTGAAGCTGCCTCTGTTTGGTAGTTGCAGTGCCTTTGCAGACATCTAACACAGTTTACCTTGCATTACCTTCAGGTTAGAAGATTAATGTCGTTTTGCCTTATATATGTTTTGTTTGAAAAAATCTTCTACAGGCAATTAGTTTTTTCATCAGTGGTCTTAGTCTGCAGGTAGTAGTTACAGCTGTGTGGGCATCAGGAGACCATAAGTCCTCTACAGGAGATAATCTGACTCATTAGTAAGTATTATAATCCTGTACCATGGCATTGAGAGTTTGATGTAACTTTGGGTAGGTTAGCAGTACCATATTAGTGCTTAAATTTAGGGTTTAGAAGGCTTGTCCTGCCCACACACTCACCAGCGGGCAACGGGCTGCAGCTGTATGGATGTGATGGGTGCTCACAGGTGAGCAGTGTGAGCTGGGTGCCAAGGGGGTGGGAGTGCCTGGCCCTCAGCTCTGTGCTTGCATGTAGGTGACCTTTCTTTCTAATGAAGGGTTCCAGGATTTCTTTCTTCTGACATCTACTGCTCAGTGACTTTGAGGAGCAAGGGCTTATGAGGCAGCAGATTGGTACAGTTAAAACAAGCTAAACATAAAATTGTTGGGAATCAGAATGGCTTTACTTTGCCACCTAAGAGTCATGCTTCACATGTGAATGATCTTTCAACCTAAACTTAAACCGTGAGGTTCAGGGCAGAACTATTTATAGAATTGGTTAGGTCTGTAATTCCCTGCATGTATAACAGGATGGTCTGAAAGAGAAAACAAAGATCCTTACTTCTCAGCAAAGGCGCAGAATGAAGATGATCAAATTCTCTTGGGTTTTCTTATTACTGGTGTATTTTTTTCATCTTGTGGAGCAGAATTGGTGGGGTTTCAGAAATATACTCAATCAGTGTAAACCATTTCCTATTGTGGCTGGCAGCTGTTTGCAGTGTTTGCAGATGTGGGGCACAGCAGCAATCCTTATGAAACAACTGCTTGTGGAGAACAGATGAGTCTGAGGTTCTGGTTAAGGGAGAATGTGCCCCCATAAATTACTGCATTATTATATATCAGGAGCACTTCTCTAGCCTCTCATTGGAGCAGCCATTGAGTGGGATTCTGCATCCCACACTTGAAAATGGTCCCAGCTCAGCCAAATATTTGACCGTGTGCTTGAAAGCTAAGCATTGATTTCAGCAGCTTGCTTAAGGGCTGACTCAGGTTTCACGCTGGTCTGGAAGGCTGCAGTAGTTCTCATGACTCTTCTCATATGGTGTTTTCTCCAGTGAGAGGGGACAGTACTATTTGTGTGCTTTCTGTGCTTATGAAGTAGTGATCAATCCTCCTCCCTAGCAGTGGAAAACTCTCTTTTGCAATGCTATGAAAACACTTTTTACGTGGCTGGATCACTGGGGATGTGTGTCTGAGGGTGAGAGTGGGGGTGACGCATCCACTGATACTGTGGTGTTGGTGGGGAATGAGTTGGCCCCGGTTCATGTACGCTTGAAGTTCACTGATTGTGCATTACAGCGTGAATGCGTGTGTGGCAGAGGGCAAAGTTGAAACAGAGCAAGAAAGTTAAGTTAAGCTAATTAACTGCCTTCCCGTTAAGGAAGGAGAACCAAATCAAAAGATATGGAGAAGATTATTCAGGGTCAAATGACACCCTTGATTTTCCATCACTACCATCTGAGACTTGTAATGTATGACTAGCCCAAAGCTTGCTGGGCAGTGTGCTGCAGGGGTGGTTTGCCTTAGTCATCATGTCTCACCCTGAATGGGCTGAGCCGTGGTATTGTTGTACCCATTATAGATATTGACATAATTCAGTGTTTGCTTGTTTTTCTCCCATGCACAATGTTGTTTTATAGTGTGTGTGTGTGTGTTTTCTTTTTAAAGAGAAAAAATACTAAATCAGCCTTAATTTGCCAATGACCAACTGATACCCCAGAGGGTCAGTTACTGTGACAGGCAGGAAGCTGGTGATAGTTGGGGTCCATGCGGCTACTAGCAAGAGTATCTGTGCTGACTCAGGCTTCCACACAGAGTCCTGGGATTTCAAGTTTACCAGGCATGTTTGTTCCTCCCTCATTGATTCAGTGTGCTAAACTGAAGACAGTTTGACAGAGAGATAAGAAAGAGAAAAAACAAGGGCAGACAGACTTTTTGTCATTTTGGACAAAAATAAATGTATGGTATAAACCCATTCCCAGAGTTGTACAGCCCTGCCTTTGTGTTTTGAGAGTGCACATGATTTACTGCAGAAATCAGTTTGGCATAGTATAGGCTGTGCAGATTCAGCAGGACCTACCATTATCTTGTCATGTTTTTTAGCAAACTGACTTTTACAAGGCAGCAGTTCAAAAACATGAAGGAGAAATGTGCTGAAAACCCATCGTTTTGTGTCCCCCAATCCAGTGTATGCTGGCAAATCTGCCACAGCTGCACCCACAGGCAACGGTGGTGGTGCGCAGCTCCCTCGCTTGTGGGCTTTGGGCATTCTCTGTGCGTGAGCTGGTATGGGTCTTGATTTTATTATTGTGCTGCAAAACTCCCAAGCTGCTGATTTTTATGCTAAGTATGAGAGTTCAGACATGGCTTTCTGTCGTGTTTCACTTTACAGACTTAATAACATTTCATTTGTACAGCGAGAGTAACAAATGCACTGTTAGCAAAATTTTGCAAATCTTGCTGCTTTTCAGCTCTGCTTACCCACAGCCTGCAGTCTCAAATGGACAAAAGAAAATGGACAGAAAGCTGCTGGGTTCATGGACTTGCCCTGACTAGCATTTGAAGGCAGAGTTTGAGCTAGATGCACCATTTGTTGGAGCCAGAAGGACGTTTTTAAAGTATGTCCCTGTTACAGTCTCAGCACTGAAGCAGTATTTCTGCATTCTCAGATGCTTAGCAAATGTGCCTAGGTTTTTGTTTATTTTTAAGGGGTTAATATAAAATGTGTAGAATTTTCCTACCTTCTAGGCATTCCAAATGTTCAGCAAACGTACACCTCAGAAAACAGCTCCTATTTAATAATATCTTTATACACTACTGTTAAGAGATGGCTATCTCAGACAGCAAAGCTGTGGATGTGCCCAAGGGTGAAAAATGAACAAAAAAAAGTAAGAACTGTGGAAGGGAGAAGGAAAGTGTGTTGTTTGTGCAGGTTTTTTTCAATGGAGAATGTGTGTGAAGGTAGGGGTGGAGATGTTCTGCAGAGCACTTTGAGATAACAAACAGCTTGCTTTAGCTTAACAGAGTGGATTGAAATTGACCTCTTTCACTGGGTTTTAAGGTGAAACTTCAGGGCTAGAGGTGTTTTCCCTCCAGCTCCTGAGCTTAGTGTGAAGAACGGTTAGTTGGTTGATACCACTGTCCTCTCCTTGCAGTTTGACAGATGCCCCACAACAGTGTGTGTGCATCACTGTGCTCTGTGAAACTACTCCACAAACCCTGTCTCAAGCTGGGTGTTTTCTTCAAGACATGACTGCTTTCTCTGTAGAAAGTACTTGTTTTCTTTTCTTTCCTCATTAGAAACTACTTTTCATTCAAAAGACCCCCCTGATTTTGAAGAATGAGGCAGAACAGAGATGCGAGTAAAGGAGACCCATCCACTGATGCAGCAGGTTTCAGACCCCCTCCTGCAGCCCATCCCTTGGTAGATTTTACTTCCTGTAATAAGGTCTTAAAATCTTTCGAATGGCTCATCCAATAGAAAAGCCTCTACTCTGTATTAATGGTTAATAGGTCTTTCTACCAGATGTAAAATCCAGTGAAACATATACAGTTTCTTTGGTTTTAACAGGAACAGATGATTTAATAAGCAGCTATAAATCTCTTGGGAATGTACAGACATAGTCAAACAGAACGCTTCTGCCAGATTTTTCACTGACTAGACGTACAGCATATGAGTCATATCAGTCTGCTCCATTCTCCATCTCAAATGCCTGCTGTTGTTGTTTTTGCTTTCAGAGGTGCTGTGCTGCATATGGGAGTGGGGGGTGGTTATCACCCTCTCGTGTTAATGGGCTTGCTCTTTTATCCAGGAGATAGTGTTCAGGCAGCTGACTTTCATTCTCTGGCTGTGCATGACATTTCTTTTCCATTCCCTAGCCCAGCTTGTGATTTTATAGTTGTATAGTGAACATATTTGAGGATTGTATTAATACAGCCTCCTAAATGGAGTTAGTAGTGGGAAAGTGGTTAAATTAAAAGGGGGTGTAGTCAGCCTCTTTCTTAATACAGCAATGCTTTCCTTCCAACAATCTTAGGCCACCTTATGAAGTTTAATACATTTATACTAACAGTATTTCTAATAAACTTCATTTATTACCAGGTCTTCAGAGATGAGAAAACTGAGACAGAAAACAGATTCAGGTACCCGTGGCTCATGCTAAATTGCAGGAGAGGGTTACATTTCCTAAAGTATTTTAAATACCATTCCAAATGGATGTAAAATGGCATTGTGTTTTAGAAACATCTTCATTTCCACCTTGTTATTTTGCTGGCTTTCCATGAGTGTCATTGGATGTCTAGGAACTGGGAATGCAAGATCCTGCTTTGAACATTTCACAGTTTGTTTGCAAGCCATGTTAGCTACACTTGGGAGCCCCTGTAAAGGAGGTGAGGTACTAGAATTGCTGCTATTTGCTCCAGGTCACACCATGGTAAATCAGAGATGAAATTGGTGATAAAACACCAGTCTGGGTAGGAAGTTTTCAACCACTGTGGAGGTGCTTGTAAGATAGATGCGGTACAGCTTATTCTGAATGCAGCTGGATGGAGGAGATATTTAAAATGGCCTACAGTACATTTTTTTTTTTAATCTTGCAGCGTAACTAATATTTGAGAGAGTGATCAAATATGAAATCTTTGTCTAAGAAAAATGGTGCAAACTTGTGATTTAATTTCATGCATAGGCAGGAGAAAACATGGTCTAAATCTTTCATTCCCTCAGGAATACATTCACTTCTGTTGTGTTCCGGGACCATGTAAATTGTGAGGAAAGTTTCTGATTTCAGTGGTAGGGATGACAAAGAAAGGTTCTACGTGTTTGGCCTTTTTCAGGCTGAAGGGAGTATCAAAAATGCATAGGTGTGGAACAGGTTAAGAAACTGGAAACAGTTTCTTGGAGGTTGATTTATGTATGGAATTGTAAAATGTGAAGAACAATGTATATTGTTTGAAGTTTGTGGTGAGACTGTAGTTTACTGTGTTGCTCCAGTAACGCTTGCTTCTGAGTTGCCGGAGGTTCAGAAAGCCAAAGAACTATTGCGTTATTACATAAACGACATTGTCCAAAGTCATATAACTGGATGGGGTCAAAATCAAGAACAGCATTTGATTCTTCTGACTCCTTGTTGGGTCCCTTCTCTGTTTCCTTCACAGCGTGGATTTCACCCATATATATATGTGCAAAAAGGCCCTTTCAGATCTTTCTGGCAAATGGAGAGCATTGCTTTGTGCTTCCAGGAAGCACATGGCTCTCATATTTACCGATGAGACTTTCACACATGAGGAAATTAGAAAACTGAAGTTGTAATCAGCATGTCTGTTCTTGAATGGGGAATTTACCCTGAAGCAAGCTGCAATGCACTCTCTTAATGGTTTGAATCTTACGGTTCAGATTTTCCATAGGCTGCTTCCAGCATCATGGGCACTAACCTGTGTTTGCAATGAGCATGCACACACCCAGCTGCGAGGCTAGCAGCCGTAAGTTACATGTCTCAGTCTCAGCTGTTAATTGGTCATGGTCAATGCCTTTAGGTGTTTGGCCCTGCATTTAGATGGGGATGTTGGTGTGGTGCTCAGTGCTCGTGGCATTACAGGCCAGGGCTGCGCCAGAAATCTGGACAGGAACAGGGTTTTTACTAGCACTCCTTCACGGGCAGCAAGATCTTTCGCAAACTTTCTGATGCACAGTCTTTGCCCACTGAATGGCCACCGCTCAGCTGGTGTTGTAGGGTTTCAGCATTCCACAGCAAGCAGCAGCAGTTCCTGGGAGCTGTCTGTCCCCTTAAAGCAATGTACGTAGCAATGGGGAACATCATGTGACTACATGGACCTTATCCAGTGTTTTAAACAAAAAATATCCATAACGGTGTCCTGGCCTGTATAAGCTGTATAGTTTTCCCAGACTTGGAAGAAAAGTACTGGTACTTTCCCAAGTTCCACCCTTTTCAGTTAGATGTTAAAAAAAAAAAAACAAGCCACACACAACATTGATTCTTGCTTTTCTTTTGTCTCTAAAATGGGAGATACTGTAATTAAAAGAAGAAATTATGCTTTTTAGTGGCAAGAGGCAACGTTATCTCTGAACCATCAGTTTTGATGAAAATAAAGTAAAATGACTACTTTTAATATATATTTTTTTCCTTAAATAATGACTTCTACTCTTAGTGAGGAAGAGGAGACTGGTAGGTGTGTGATTCCCCAGCAGACTGAACCAGGGTTTCAGGAGAGACCTTTCATGGATGTGGGGCTGTCTTCAGAGGCTTTCCCCACCTCTTTTTGGAAAAGTGCACAGAGCCAGAGGGGGAAGAATGACCTTGCTTTTAAGGCATTCATCTGGAACTCAGGCACTTGGAGCTGAATTCCCAGCGCTGGGACATGCTTCCTCTGTGGTCTGCAGTGTGTTGCTCAGGGGATGTCTGTGCTGCACAATGGAGCTTGGCACACAGAGCCCTAGGGCTGACTCCAAGAGGTCTGCAGAGCCGCACGGCGCAGGGGGCACTGTGTGGAGACACGGCTTCTTTCCTGAAAAAATGTGGCTGTGATAGCTCAAGCCCTGTGCTGTTGGGGTTGTGCTGCTTTCAGTTTTGAGTTCTGTGGCTATGGCTCATTTGGCCATCTCCATACTACGCTTCGTTGCTAAACCCAAGAAGCACTAAGGTACTCAGAAATCTCACTGAAGTTCACCAAATGTTTTTGAACTGTCTGCACAGTCTGGTTTTAGATGACTTTTGTTTTGCACAAGCTTGTCCTAGCCACTCTGCTGTCACTGATTTTCATTTCCTCTGTGGCACTGGAAGCCAGCTAGAAGGCAAGCTTAACTTCAGCAGTTTCCAAATAGTTTTCTAGGAACAAAAGAAGTTCCAGTGTCCCTTGGAGCTGGGCTGGCCCTTACTGCCTTGCAGGGCCTAAACACAACCTCACGGGAGGCAGCAGAGCCTCGCAGGCAGAGCTCAGCTGTGCGCTGTTTCTGAGGGGAGCGATGTGCAGCCTCGTGCACAAATCCGCTTAACGCCTTTGTTCCAGGCAGCCAGACAGCAGTGGCATTTACCCAGATCTGTAAAGCACACGGAGGGTCATGAATGAAAGAACGAAAGGAGCTGTGTATATTCAAAGTAATATTTTGTTTATCTGCTCTATCCAAAATAGAGAAGAAAATAACTTTATTGTCTGTGGCTTGAAAAATCTGCCTGCTGTTATGATCATGGAAGGCAAACTCATTATATGCCTAAGAAAACAGATGCTGTTTCTGGCTTTGGTTTCTGCGGGGTGTAGGTGATTTGGGGGAGCACTGGGCTGGTGCTCCCAGTACCCTTCCTCCCCATAGATGCTAAGCAGCACTCATAGGCACCCTCAGCATGTTACCAGCACTTCACAGCATCTCCAGGCCAACTTGAAGGTTCAAGTCATGACTGAAATAAAGGAGGCCAACTGCAGAAGTTATCCCACAGATAAGTCATTGCTTTGTGTCCAAACGAACGTCAGGCTGACATTTTCTTTTTCTCTTGGCTAATAGGATTTGGAAGATAAGATCTATCCAGTCAGAGCGGGTTGCATAAACTTCCTGTGAACTTCTATAGCTGGCGATCAAAAGGAATCACAAAACATGTTGCTGTTTTTTTATCTATTTATTTCTTTATTTAGAAGTTAAAAGAGAGCACAGAGCTATTGGTTGTGTTTTTTCTCATGTAAACAAGGTGATATCATAGTGGATGCTCAGGCTTAGGCCCTCTGATTTCCCATTTTGTGTTTAAATTAAGAGCTCTTTTGTACAGGGTGGAAAACCATACAAAAAATCACCCCAACCAGCATGCATGTTCTGCTTAAGAACCAGCACTGCATTATTGAATGTATTTGTCGTTGTGTTCCTTGCTTTCCTGGCTAAGAGATGCTCTTCCCTTTATAAGTGCAACAGAAATTGTTCCCAACAGCATCTTTGTCCCATGACCCAAGTGAAAGTCATTTCGTACAGGAAGGGCTACCTGACACCAGTTTGAAAGGTGGAGATTTAGCTTAAAGGGTCTGTCTTTTCCCATCATTTATGTGCTCTGAGAAGGATTCTGCCTCTTTGCGTTAAATCAGAGTTTTGCAGCACTTGTTCAGCTGTACACAAGATTCGGTGCTACCAGAGTTGTATTCATGTGAGTCCTGCTTGCATTGCAATTCCAGGTGTGAGGGGATCTGTTTTTTCAATTGCCCTCTAGTCCCATGTGTAGCATGTTGTGTTGCAGGATGTGCGTTGTGAACAAGGACAACAGAAACTTGTCCTTTGGCTTTTACTTAAAAGAAAGAGCAGTGAACTAAGACAAACTGAGATATCTTGCATTCATGTAGGGTTAAACCAGAATTCCTGTGGAATTTCAAGCAACTCATTGACATCTCTGCTGGCATCGCTTCCCAGAGGAAGCCTGCTTGTCTCATTTGTCCCTGTTCTTGGGACACAAATGTACGCTTGGTAGGGAAATATATGCAGTAAAAAGTGGTATAGGAAGAAGCTAACACCTACAAAGAGCGAAGTTGTCTCCTTTTGTCCAGACAGAACAAAGCGTCCCTTCAGGAGCTTCTCCCCTCCACCAGTTGTGGTCCCACTGCTTTCTGCTGTACCTTTTCGGGCATGCCTGGGATGCAGCACAGACTCGCACAGGAAGGGTGTTGGCGGGCATGCAGGTGGGTTGGAGACAGGGCTGGCTCTGAAGAATTAAGGAGTAGAAGAACTTCTTTAACATGAGCTTCCCAGCTTTTGGTTATCCCTATGGCTTGGCCTGGTGCCACCTGAAACAGTTTGCAGCACTGGGATGTTGAGGGCTGGCTGAATTGGCTGCCTGGGCCTGGCGCCAGTTCGTATGGCTGGTTTGGCTTTGCACTGCTTTCCTAGCAGGGTGAGCTGTAATATGTGTCTCCTGTCATGAATCAGGTTGTAGGTATGGATAATTCTCAGACCAGGCATTTACATGAGTTGGTTCTGCATTGTTCAGATTTAAAGTTGTTTTATTAAGGAATTATTCAGCTTATTGCTCAGCAGTTTTTCAGCCTCATTAGTATGTTTAGCATGGGGAGTGTGTCCCGGTTATATCATCAAATAGCATTTTAAAGCTTTAATTGCCAAATAAAATCTATTTCCGTCTGTCTTTTCTAAAATATATTACTAAAGAACCACTTTGGTAAAATATTGTAGCACATGTTTGGCATATTTTTAAGTTCTTTTGAAGTCAATGTTTAAGTGCTTTGCTGAACCAAGGCCTAAAACAATAATAGTCACAATGTAAATCTACTTTATTTCTGAATGAGTGTTCACACAGGAGTTGAAAGTGTGTCAGGTTCTTGTCACGACCTCCCAGGTACAGATATCCTCTTAATTTCACTGAATCACTCAGCAACTTTGGCAAATTTTTACCTTGCACCCAGTTGAGAGGTCCAAGTCAGACCCAAATATGGCAGGCCTTCACCTGCAAAAAGAGACCAAACTGACTTGGGATATAGAGCCATGAAGGGGTTGGCAACATCCCAAAGTGTGCTCAGCTGTGATTAGTTGTTTCCTATATACATACAGTGTGTGCATGTGTATATATATATGTATATATGCGTGTGTACTTTTTTTCTGTGTTAGTGAAATCAGTACAGTGCTTCAAACATGATCCTTGTTGGGCTGTTGAAGAAATCATGGAAATTTTTAATTCTGCTTGAAGAGAGAGTGGTGGAAATGCTATGAGTGATGATTCTGATGCTGAAACGGGGGAAGAAAACAAGTTCATAGCTGACTGATCTTAGGCCTGTGCCTGTGCAGTCCCACTGAAACCAGGGGGCCTCATATGTTGGGTCAACTCCTTTATTGTTTGCTGGACCGTGACATATTTTTATACTACTTACTGTGATACCACAATTCCAGCAAAGCATGATTTAGTGAAGTTTGAAGTTAACATGTAACTGAAGTCAGGGGAAGCTTTATTCATGCCAACAAAGCAGAGACCCCCAATGGGAGGTTGGATGTGCCATTTTGTGGCATTTGCCTTGTTGCTGTGCTGTTGTGTGTAATGTTGAAAGATAAAGGCCAATGCTGCAGACTTAAATCGTAGGAGAACTCACCTTGTGGGACTGCTCCAAAGAGTATGGCAGCTGCTGCACTGGATATCATCCTCTTGTCCCACATAGGAGTCACTGGGTGTCTTATGCCAAAGTAGTGAGCACTGTGCCTCTAAACAGAGAGTGAAGAACACAGTTTATCTAGCGTGTGCATGCTTTACATTATGAGCTGGCTGGGGCCTTTTCCCTTATTTCCATACCTTTGCAAGTCACCGCCTGGTGATCAGGAAGCGCTACCTGGTTCCCTGCCTCTCCCAGTGAGGTCAGCAGGAGCTGTGGGCACTTGCCTTTTCACGGCATCCCCACGCTGGGACAGGGTACTCGAGCTTCACTTTTTGCTGCTGTGTTTTAAGGTTATCTATGTCTGATTTGATATGTATTCACTGAGGTAACTAGAAAGAAGGTCAGGGACTGTGGTGTAGAGACGACATGAGCAGGAAGAGAAATAAGGTGGTCATCTTCTGTGGGAAAGTGGGAGAGGCAGACCCCTGTGAAAGGCAAGAAGCTATCTGAGGAGGGTGGAAAAATCATGAATCATTGTACACAAGTATTTTTATGTAGAACTTAGTTTTTTTTTAAAAAAGTGCAAGGAAATATTTCACTGAAGTGAATTCAGCGATTGATCTCCGTTTACACCTACTGCAGATTTATGCTGTTGTTGTGGGCAGCTTAGTTTTTAGCGTATCTATTTTCATCTTTTTAAATCCTGAAGTTGATGTTATGTTTTTACCAAATGAAAATAATAAAATGTCATGAGTCATTTAGAAGCAAATCTGATGTTTGTTTCCTCTCCTGTTGCTAATGATGGCTGTGTGATTTGAAAAGCATTCAGTGAAGAATCTGAGACCATGCAGCTTGTGGAGCGAGCAGCTCATATTTCCATTCCCCATCCCGAGGGCAGAGACACCAGGTGTGCCCTGGTGAGGACTCTAGCTGTGCCCTCATCCTTTTTGGTGCATGTCTGCTCCTGTGTGTGTCACGTGGCTTCTGCATCTTGTGCCTGTGACCACAGAGCATAGGAAGGAGCATGTCCAACCGGTGAGAAAAGGGAAGTGTGTCGGAAATAAGAAACTTAATATTAGCCATATGTGAGTAATGGATTGTTTGTCTACCGCAGGGGATGAAGACACACATTCTAATGCTTTCTGATCACAGTGTAGCCATGACATTTCTTTCTTTATTTTGCAATTAACCTAGTATTAGCTGTTCGTCATGTCCTCTGTCTATAATCCTAAATTCTGTCTTTACCCTAATTCTTGCTCTGGAGTGTAGATGTGTTCATAGAAAAGCCCAGGGAAGGAAAAAAAAAAGATGGACATGGTTCTTGTTTTACATGGGCCAACCTGAACAAAACATTTTGCCTCTTGGCCAGGAGTTGATCAGGAGTGTATTCATGAGGCTTGGAACAGAAAGGTGCTTGTCTGGGGTCTCTGGTTGTAGTTACCTGCCTGAGACCAAACCTTGGGCTGTAGTTCTACTACTGTACTTTGTACTTGCATAGTTGTGCATGCATGATATATTTTAACTACTTCATTTGTTTTGTCTGGAGCTGTTGACTGTAACTGAGTGTATATGTAATGCAATGAGCATTTTCAGTTGTTTATAAATGCTAAAGCGCATGCTCCCCCGAGATACTTGCCATGTATGCAGATGTGGTCTCCTAATAAAGTGCTACAGAGCCTTGTGATAAACTCTGGAGTGGGACACGATGCAGATGGTTGGTATATACTCCCACGTTACCAGTAATGGGGTCTGTAGAAAATCTGAGATTGATGGACAAGACTTGATCACTTCACCTGCCCATTGATCAATTCATAGTGTTGTTCTTAAAATATATATATATATATATATTTATTCCTTTCATGTATTTGAGCACTCCCTTTGCATTGGTGCTGGGTAAAACATTCCATTCTTGGGAGGAGTTACCTGCCTCCCCCTTTCCCCAGTTACGCAGCTGAAACTGTGCCCACTTGCAGCATGCAGTGAGTTTAACTCAGTCACATACCAAAGGGAACTTTTTAAGACAAAAACATGTACTGATTTTTCATATTTGGTTCCTATGGTTCTGCTGGGCTTTGCTGGTGTGGTGTCAAGGGAACTTAGCATGAACTTGCAAGCTTAGCATGTGCCACATTCATGTCTAGACAAACTGTTTAATGTGATGTCATTCTGGTGTCTTTTGGATTCTTCATAGCTGAAGTAGTTGACTTGATGTTCATCTACCTGTGAATAGTCTTCATGCAGTTCTTGATAACAGTGTAAAATATGCTTTGTGTAGCCTTTGTGTAGTGCTTTTGGTAGAAAGAGAGGTGGTTTAGGTGTACAGTCCACTGGGAGCTCTGTCATTCATAAAATGTAGGGTTTTCAGAAGTATAGTCGACACTATGCTCCAGTGTAGCTTATATTTTATAATATGTGATGTGTAGAGACAAGTGTTCACGTAAGACAGTTCAGCTATCTCAGACTGTCTATGGTCTTTTTTTATCCCACCTTTGCTATCAAGTTACAAACACAAACTGAATAGAAATATGGTGGAACTTTTTTATATCTCCTCATGTGTAAACCTAGCTGTTTTGGTTACGTAATGTACATACACATTTTTGTATGTTGAGTTTGGTAAGTAACACATAAATAGTTGCAAATGCTGGTTTTATTTTAAATATATAATGCAGGGGTGAAATGTCATAACAGCATAGTGACGTGCTTGACAGCGAAAAAATAAATTGGATTTCCTACTTTGCACTGCACTGTCAGCTTTATATTTTTATGCCCACTAGAGGGACTCCTGCTTATACTACTCATTGCAGAAAGCAGAGTCACACAGTCCCTTTAGTATCTTTTATGCAACTTTAAAACTCTGAATGACTGACTCCAGTTAAATCCTCTGAAGAGGTCAAAGTGTAAAAACTTTGGGAACGGTGCTGTTCTTCTGAGCCCAAATACTTTCCTGAATTTTCTTAATGCTCTTAAAAAAAAAAAAAAGAAAGAAAGAAAAAGTATTTCTTCTCTCAACTTCTCAGTCCAAGCTTTCCCATATGACATTGCTGGGGATTAATTAATTTATTTTTTTTTGTCCAAGAAAAAATGTTGTGTGTCTTTATGTTTGGAATTAGCTTTGGTTTTTCAACCATAGAGCCAGTGAATATGGTAAATTAATCTGTTCTTGAACTCTCAAATATTGAAATAGGTTTCTCCTTTAACTGGGAGACACTGAGTTTTGGGTTAGAGGCATGTAAACTTATAGTCAGTATGAGAAAAATTCCAAATATATCTGTTCTTTCTTGTTTAGCTGGGGGATCACTTTATGTTTGCCTTGTCAAAAAGCATTGCATGCTCCTGACCAGAAGATTTCTTCTTAATTACAGAAACATGAAAGGATACAGGAAGTCCTGAATGACCACAATGAATAATACCTGTGCTAATTAGGTCACTGGCTGGGTACTGGGAGAACAACAAGGTAAGCAGTCAGGCAATGCCAGCAGCATTTCATGTAACCTGCGTAATTGTGTTTCAACAAAGCCTTAGTGCTTTCAGATATCAAATTCATAACAAGTTGCGCAAAGACAAATAGCCTGCAGGTTTGAACGCAATAGATTCACTTTTAGTTCAGACCTTTGACAAGCAAACATCTCTGTTTTCCTTCCTGGGAGAAAAAAGTATAAGTTCTGTGTTACATTTCGTTTCTTTCTCTCTTTTTTTTTCTTCTTTTTTTTTTAATTCTGTATTATTGTTTTCTTTTTAAAGGCAATATCTTTGATTTCAACAATCGATTCATGACCAAAGCTCAGCTTCCTGGGCTGACTCAAGAAAGGGCTTGGAGGAGGGGTGGAATGCTTCAAAAACTTAGCTGATGAAAAGGCATGCTGTTTTGTGGATGCCTCCCAGAATTGTTTAAATGTGTGTGCGCGCGTGCGTGTGTATGAAAAAAGAGAGAGAGATCTCCATGACAACTGGCCCGGCCAGTCTGTGTTCTCTGCAATCATTTTAGCTGGAATCAGTGCTGTGAAAGGTCATATGAAGGAGTTGTGGGAAGCACAGCAGGTATTAGACGCTAAACGACTGGTTTTCTGGTTGCCTCAGATAATAAGACAGAGTTTTGTCTGGGAAATACAAATCTGAGAATGGAGTGGAAAGGGGAATGCTCCAAATTTCAGGTAACAAAAACTGCTTCTTAAATGTTATTTCCTCCCATTTTAGAGTGCTTTTTTTTTTTTAATCCTCTCTGTGGTGTTTACTCCCAGCCGGAGTGTCTATGCTAGCTTGGATTCCCTAGCTCTGGGGAATGATGTCATGCAGCAACAGTTGGATTCTATTAGCCAGTGAAAGAGGAAACATCCTGCATTTTTTTGGGGAAAAAAAAAAGATGCTTTGGCTCTTTGTTGAATCTTGTGCAAAGGCTGCAAGAAGTGTTCAAAAAAAAGTTTCTAAAAATTTAATTCCCTGAAAATGTCATTAGGACCCATAAAACACCAAAAACACTGCAACAATTACTGCTGTATGCAAGAAAATAATTGTGGAAGTGTTACAGAATTCAGGAAACTTTTTTTTTTTTCCCCCCAGATGTTTCTATATACATCTTTAATGAGAAAATTAATTGCATCTTAATTGAGCAGAGGATTTGGAACCTCTACACGCTTGGGATCCTTTAGCAATTGTTTGGAGGATGTGCTGCTAAAGAGTTTCTTTTGAGTTGGGCTCTGTCTCAATCTGCTGCTTATGAATAGATGATGCTGGCAGCATTGTTCTTAATAAGGCTTTCAGTCCTGGAGTGTGTTTTTCATAGTTTTAAGCTAGCCTTTTTGGGCGGGGTTGGGAGGGAAATACAGCAAAAAAAAATTAATTAAAATTCAGTAATTGAGAGAGGCTTTTTTCTCCCCTTTCATCAGAGATGTTTGTTAAATGCTATAGTCCACAGTCAATATTAGGATGGCATTCATAGCATTTTAATAATTAATGTACAATTACTGTGTCTTAATGAAGAGACTTAGAAAATTGATACAGTTCTACTTTGTTGAACATCACAGAAAGTACACTGTACTGATAATCGTGATGAGAAGTTTAGGTCACTCCTGCATTGTTTAAAACTCTCCTCCAGCAGATGCTTGTTTCTACTTTTATGTTGCTTTGCTCCCTTCTGTGCATTTCAGATGTGATCCAAAGCATGCTGGAGTCCATGGGAGTTTTCCCATCAACTTCAAAGGTCCTGCCTGAGAACTTCTCAGCCTCCGTTTTAGTCTTTTGACTACAGGACCAGGCCACAGGCTCTAACTTTTCTTTCTTGAACTTTCCAAACAGAGGGTCTTTTGTATTCCAACAAACAATACCAGACATGCTGACTGGCTTCCGTGTGGCTGCTAACATGCACTGGAGATAATGATGATGCTTATTTCTGCTTTCTGCTATCATCATTCTAGGTAGGGAAGAGTGCAGTGAAAGGAAATCAAATCCACCTCTCCACCTCTACTCCTCACACAAGGCTATTATTTCTATGTCTGTGTGTGTGAGTAGAAATTGTTCCTTGATTAAAGGGCAGAATCAGATGTGCTTCAAGGAAGAATTCCAGGAAGAATTTCATAGGAAAACACTGTTATCACTGTGATCCCTGAGTAGAGTACTCATGAGGCTGCCACGGGTAAGGCAGTCTTTCTGCAGCACACATACAGAACTGACAGCTGTCTTCTGTGAAACCATCACTAATCAGCACAGTCTAACACTTTGTGTCCCCCTTTTCAATCAGATTTGGCCAGCATGACTCTGTAAATAAAATACTGCTGTTAGTGAATATTAATTAACAGTCTGGTTCAACGGTTGAAAAAATTAGTAACTTTTCCTCTGTTTGATTGTTGGGAGGACTTTAATAATAAATCCTTGTGCCGTTTTTTAACAGAAATTAATTATCTGGGGAGCTGATGTATTAGTTCAAACAATCTTCCTCCTTAAGAAGTAATACCATGATGATTACCTAAGTTTAAGGCTCATCTGTGGAAAAAAATGCTATTCATCCCTGAAATTTCCAAGACAGAAATCATGGCTATGATTTTCAAAATCTGAACCACTGCTTGCAAGTGCTTACGTTTTGCAGATAGTCAGTTTGATACTCCTGAGAGATCTCTGCCAGATGTTGCATAGTGGGCATCCTGAAGGCAATAGTTGCTTTATGAAGTCTGCCTGTTCTGTGGTGCAATAAAGCGGAGAACCGGGTGAGTTCTGTCGCAGTGTTTCTGGCCAAGTGGCATTTCCCATAGTGGCTGTGTTGTAGTATTTACCTGTTACTTTGTCAAATGATACAAGGCATCATTTCCCTAGTAATTTATTATAATTTTCAAGTGTCCTAGCATTCTGAATGGTTCCAAATGAAATTTGCATATGTAATATACTACATAGATCTTACCAGTAGGAAACTAAAAGTTAATCAATCATAATATATTTATAACTGCACTCATAACAAGATACCTGCTAGCTGACCTACTAAGGCTGGTCTTAAATGTAACCAGCTGCACACAGGCATTGGCACACTATATTTTTTTCCATTCATTAAGGGAGTAAACAATTCAAGAAGGCTGCTGCTGTACCCAGTAACTTGTGTGGAGTTCTCACAGCAGTTTGTGCAGGAGTAGTGGCTCTGGGTAACATATCCTGTGGACACGTACTCCTACATCTGTGCATCTTGAAGAGAGCTGTTTAACACTGCTGTCCCAACATAGATCTCCTTGTTGGTCCCATGCACTTTTCTCTGTGGGCTCCATGCCCACATTCTGTCCATGGATAGTGAGTGTCTCAGAGTTTTCCAGAGAGCTTGATGTGTTCTTTGATAGGATTAGTTGTGTTGTCTCATTGCAGTTAGAGGGAAAGTGAAAGGATGTGGCAGAAATGTTTTTTTTGCCTCTCCTTGATTATCTAACAAGTAATTTTTATATTGAGTTTTAATTGCTTGTTTTATCTTGCATAAGATCATCTTTTGTGTAACTGCTCATGCTCCATCTACCCCACAGGCTGATGTGTATGTTTCCCTGTTATCAGTTGCAGTGAGTTCCAGGTTAATTGCTGTGTGAATGTTTGTCTTTATTAGCTGGAAACAGACTGATTTGTGAATGAAGTGAAGTTGTCTAGAAGTCTAGGGCTGACTTTGTCATACTTTACTGACTTTGTCATTCAATACTTGTTTCTGTTCTTACTCCATTCTCTAAATAAATAGTCTTCACTTTTTCTTCTGAAAGTCTAAGGCACTGTAAAAACAATACAGTTGTCTCTGTTTCTACAGTTTGAAGGCTGGATGATCTTCAGAGAACCTATTACAGATGTGGACAGATGTACCATTAAATTCTTGAACATGAGATCAGTATTTTCCTTATGTAACCTTATGCTTACAATAGACATAATTTGTAGACTGAAAACAACAGGGCTGCATATATGGAAGAGCTTCTCATGAGGATGCTCAAATCTTTCCTTCATTTTCTGTAAGTTAATTTCAGTTCTACCAGTGTGAACAACCAGTTCGCCCTGTTCTTTCTTCTTGTGTGTTGTCTTCTGGCCATGGTGACTCTGAGTGACTTTTGAAGGTGTAAAATGTGAAGTGCAAAATGATTTGTTCTGAGCAGCACACACTGGAGATATGAGTGTGGCTACCTTTAGTTGCAGGAAGAACCTTGAATTGATTGCACTGTCATTCTGCTCTGCAGTGCAGGGGCTCATTAGTGCTAATCAGTGATCTCTGTCCTGCCTTTGCATCTTTGACCTAGTTGCTTTTCTGAACTTAACACAGTTGCTAGCGTGACACAAAGCAGACTCTTGGCACAGCCCTGATCACAGAGCAGGGAGAGATCTGGCAACTTTCACACAAATCCATTATAATTAAGGCTTCCGGTCTGGGATTTAAACTTCTTTCTCTTAAAAGCCTGAGAAGCACTTTTTTTAATTTTTTTTTTAATTTTTCAGGCTGAAAATGAACCTTCTGTTGGTAGAGCAAAGTCCCCTGATAGTACTAGCTGCTGGCAGACCTGGGAGAGGCAGGTGCTTTTCCTGTTCCTTCAGAAGGCTTTTCAAATGTGCTCCTATCCTGAGCACGTTTGGAGCAGAACCTCCCAGGTTTTCCTCAGTTTCACGTGACAACAA
This sequence comes from Anser anser, assembly GCF_964211835.1. Classification (NCBI taxonomy): domain Eukaryota; kingdom Metazoa; phylum Chordata; class Aves; order Anseriformes; family Anatidae; genus Anser; species Anser anser. Next base: position 3,646,327 of record NC_139725.1, read on the forward strand.
CAGAGGCTACTAAGCAGCTAGTGGAGTGTTGCACAGCTGGCTTTCCTCCAGTGCCAGATCTTATTCTGAGTTCCAGCCCCATAGTATTAAGTCTCTCTGCCTACTTGGAGCCAAACTGCCGTATGCAAGGGGTGTTCAAAGGAGTCCCATTTCCCCATCCAGTCAGAGGCAGAGTTCATAGCTTGAACAGTTTTTTTTGGTTTTGTTTTTGTTGTGTTCCCTCCCTCCACCCCCCAGTGTAGTTTGATGACAAGAAGATGAATCAGAGGCTAAAACTTCTGCCAATGGCAAGAGTGCAGTTTGGCATCCTTTATGCAGCTGGCATCCAAAGGATACAAGCCATCAAATTATCCTGTGCTCCTGGTCCAGCTGAGCCTGCTAGTTTATGGCCAGAACATCCCTCCTCTGCCTTGAAGCATGCTTGGAAGTGGAAAGGCATCACTAAGCATTTACCATGGTAGGGACAGGTTGGGGACAGTTCGACAATTTTGACAGTACCAAATGTGCTCCATACAATGCACTTTTGTGCCTCCTTGGTAGAAAGCAAAAAGCAATTTGAGAGCTGCAACAGCATGGAAACGTTTGCAGCTGCACAATTCATGTTCCCATGTTTCAGTCTCACACAGGCCCGGCCCATGCAGACCTTCTATTATTAGTTTTAGAAGGAGAATGGCTGACAGCTGATTAATTTAAATGGAGTATTCCAGAGAGCTGTTTTATGGCTGAGTTGTCAAGAGTGGCAAGCCAAGAAAACATTGAATAAAGTTACAAAGAAAATCTCTGATGTAGAACACAATCCTGTTTATTCAAAAGATTTCTAGGGGACTAAAACATCTTCATACTGCTCTGCTGTCAACATGTTCAAACTTGTGCTGGGGTAGGTGAGAAGCTGCACAGCTCAGCCTCTTGCACTTTTCACCCAGCATTTCCTGAGAAAGCTCCCCTGGGGTGTCCTGGGATGTTGTCAATAGGAAGGGGACACATTAAAATTCAGTCTTCAGAAACTTGCCTGAAAATAATTTCAGGTGACTCATTCTGGTGCTGGCTTTAGGAAAAAGTCAAGTTGGTTTCAGAACGAAGAGTGAAAAAACATTTTTGGGTACTGGATATGCTCTGTGGAATCAGCTCTCTGGATTAGAGCTGCTGTGTTCTGCATCACATTGGTTTTCACCATTACACTGACCCTGATAGCTCACACTTTGGGCAGCAGATTGACTTTTGGGAACATATGAAGACCAAAGGGCAAATGATGTTTTTGCAGCGCTCTTTTATTAGTAACAGCACATTGCAGTAGGTTGCAAGTTGAGTGGTATCACCCTCTGGACATGCACAAAGAGCTGTCTGTCCACTTCTTTCCTTTCCTGTGGAAAGCACTGCCCTGGTAATGTTGCCTGTAAGCAAGACACTGCTCCCCAGCATGGGCAGCTGAAGCACAGCTCCTGCTGGAGGCTCTTTCCCTCACCTGAGTCTTCAGCAGGGAAGGAGAGCCAGTCCTGTTCGTGATTCTGCACAAGATGATCTGCATAGGTTTTCCCACTCCAACTGCAACGAGCCTCTGCCATGACACTGTAATGTACCTGCTTTCCTGGGACTGTTTACTCTACCTCTGCCTGGGACTCTGTGGCACAGAAATTAGAAAAGGTGAGAGCAAAGAATGGCATGGGGTGAGAAAGCTAAACTGCCCTCCCAGTTGCTCTGGGCTGGGAGGAGCCTGTGTGTTTTTCAGGGCAGAGAGCTTGTGTCTGTGAGGGTGATTGGGTGGTTGCCTGGGCAGAGACGGTGTCCCTGTGGGCTGGGCTGGGGCTGCTGTCAGGGTATGGAGGAGGTGCACCTGGAATGGACACGCAGCTGAGGTCCTAACAGACCCTTCCTCTCACCATGTGCTGCCTCTGCCCTCCTGGTTGCTTTGTCCCTTGGGACCATGGAGATGGGTGAAGGATAGCACTGAGAGTGGGTCTTTTTCCCCTTCTGTCCAGCAGGGTCCTTTTATAGCTGAACGCTCCCTGTAAAAGAGATTTGTTGCATGCAAAGGCTGGATGTCGGCAGAGGTTGAACCTTAATGCAGTTAGAAATGCTCACTTCCAGTCTGCACACTTGGCACTGCGTGGGCAGTGAGGGGGCTGCTATACCAGCTGGTTGTGCACATATCCCATCAGCAGGTTACAATCTCTTCTGTGCCAGACCCAGTGGATAGAATAATATACTGTCAAATTTGGCATTTGCATTAAGATCTGCTTTCCTCTGCTATGGAGACATTATCCAGTGTTCTGCTGAGACACATCAAGAGCTAAGGTCCCTGCTGTGTTCTATTTACTATTGGCTGACATGCATGGACAGTAGAAAACAAACGTAAACACAAATTGTTGCTGTGTACTACAAAAGCACAGCACGCTTCCTGGGGATTTATGACCATCTGGGAAGAAGGGAGGAACTGGGGGCAGCCCGAGGTCATCAGCTGCAGCACCTTGTTGGCGGATCCCAGCACGGTTTCTGTGCCACTGATCGCTCCGGTAAGGTGGGTGTACAGATCTGCTCTAAAAGTAAGGCCAGATCTTCAGGTAGATGAAGATGATGAAGGCAGTGGGGTTGTGCTGAAGGCTTCCATATTTTTTCTGGAAAATCCATGCAGCTCTTGTTCTGGATGTGGCAGGCTGATTGCTATGTGCCCATTTATGTGGAGATTCCGGCTGTTGGCTAACAGCTGTTCTGGCCGGTCTGTATGATATCCTTAAATCCTGAACAACACACAGATTGCTCTTCTTTCATCTGATTAAAATTTTCATGTGCAAAAAAAGGCTGCATTAGCTGAAGTTCCCTTGTGCATCAGCCTCTCGCAGAGCTCTGTTAGTTGCATAATATCATGTTGACAACAGTGCTGCTGGTGAGGTAAATGACCCTTGCGTACAGTAGCAATGCACATGAGCTTATCTTCTGAGACCTGGCATCAGGTCACCTTTGGAGACATGGTGACAAGACAGGCTTCAAAGTGAGTCACCACTTGTTCTGGGAAAGATGAGCTCTTGCTGCCTGTGTTGGTGCCAAATGAGGTGCTGGTTCATGGAAACATTATAATGGTACATTTAAAAAAAAAAAAAAAAAAAGGACTCTTTTCATGAGAAAAGGACAAACCTGTTGTGGTGTTCCCAAAACAAAGCAGTCCAGGACCTTCGCAGCATCTGGGTGAAACAGAGAGCCTGCTAGGCTGTTTCACTGCTGCCCAGCACTGAACAGGAGCAGCAAATCCATCAGCTTGGACAGATTGCCCTTGTGACAGTGATCCATTAGCAGTTGTCACATCAGTTTTGTCTCCATGGCAGCCTCAGGTCTGACAAATGTGACAAAGCTGTGTTTTATCAGCAAATTCCCTAGCAAATCCCTTACTGGCCCTAGTCAGGAAAGCATATGGATAAGAGAAAATTATTCTTCCTGCTCTTCGTTACTGTTTCTGTTCTTTGTATGTGAACCAGCCAGCTAGGACTAGTTGCATTCCTCTGTAATTTGCAGTACCTCCTGTATGTGGCTGAGCTAGTGATGAATTGTTACCTTTTGTCATTTTTTAAGAAGTTTTATTCCTTGTTTCAACAACCATGGAAACATCAAAGGTCAGACTGAACTTTTGGGGAAACTGAGTGGAAGCACTGGTTTCTGACAACTACAGGGCAGGCTGGGGCACCTTTGGGTCAAACTGGCTGTTCTGCAGTGGACATTCAGATAGGTACGTTGGCTTCTCCAAGAGAAATACTGGCTGGGATTCATCTGGGGAGTAAGGAGTCAAGCTTACTCTGTTGCAGGCTGTTTGTTTGTTTTTGGTTGTCTGAGAGTGAGTGCAGGAGCATTTCATTTATATTTATCTCATAATCTTATCTCCCTTTGAATTTCCTCACTGAATACTATAAGATGAAGCAATATGCAACTATTTTTTTATCTGTAGGTCATCTATTAACATGTCATATGACAAATTGCATGCAGATATGAAACGAGGTAAAAAGAGTAAAATGATAGACATTCAGAAATCGCTTTTTATCACCAATCTTTCAATTTTGAAATCTAGAATGATCTGCAATGTAAGTATTTGATCCTTTTTTTACAGAGAAGGTAAAAGGAAGGAGGAAGATATTAGTTGAATAAACTGGATAATCTGATTTAAAAAAAAAAAAAAAGAGTTGGAGCTTTGGAAAGTATAATATAATTGCCCTTTCCTGAATTGAATCAGATCTATTCGTAAGCATTCAGTCCATCTATACAGGGAATTGCAAACAGGATACAGCTTTGCTAATACTGGCAGGTAATGGATTTTTTTTTTCCTTAAGCGATAGACCACTTGGGCTTTGTATCAGAAGGTCATGAGGTTGTATCCTGATACTACACACTGGTCACGTGCAGTCTAGCTGATATCTCTGTGTGTATAGTATATATCTGTGAATTACTGCTCACCTCAGCTAGGTATATAAACAGACTTCAAGCACTGAAAATGTCACCAGCAACATTTTGTCTCCAAACCAGTTTTTGTTCAGGAGATCCTAAATTTACCCAGCAGAGATTTCCAAGAGGGTAGAGGCTAGCCTGCTTAGATCAAGACTACATTCTGGGACTGACCATCTCATTCGACCACATCAAGCCTGTGTACAGGCGGTGCTGAGTAACTCCCGGGCTGGTGTTTTCCAGTGTTATCTCAGAAATAGGAAATGGGTCAGCTGCTCACAAGTACAGTGTTCATAGTGACACAGTTGTCATTCCGAATTTGGAGGTGATGACTTTGAATGAACCACATATAGATGAATATATATACTTATAAAAAGAAATTAAGATATACCTCAGAAAAATGAACTCTGTCTTGTGCTAATGGCAACTGACCGCTCCACTGATCTCTGTGGGAGCGATTGCAGAGGGGGGGAACAGATCATCTTTCTGAATGATCAGGTGCACTCAGCAGAAGACAGAATGAAAGACAAGGGACAGAAATGTGTTTGTTCTTGAAGACCACCACGTGCCTCAGCATAGCTGGGTCTCTTGCTGCAAGGAATAACTTTTGGTTTACATTTTTAAAGCAAATTCAATCAGACTCTCTGTTTTGAGAGTGTCAAGACTTATTAAGAAGGGGAAGGTAACGCTTAACTAATGAAGTATTTATTTACAAGATTTGACATTCTATTATGTCTCTGACAATGAAAGTATGATGGTCATCATTTGAGGACAGCTAGTCAAAAGGGGTTGATAAATATGTTGTATGAACTTTGTGAGTTAGCCTGACTGACACCAAGCATGATTGTTTCCAGAACTTCACTCAGACTTGTGGGGAGCTAATCACTAGTGTAAGGACAGACCCAGACGTAAGGAGTCAGTCTGGCATTATCTTTGACTTTTAGTGTGTGGGGCAAAGCCAAATTTAAGTGAAGCAAGCCTGGCAAGAGGAACGCTTGTTATGAGCTCGAGGGCAGCTGGTGGCAATGGTATGCAGCATTACCGATTTCATTGCATATTCCTTTTCAAAGCTGCAGCAAAATTAAGCTTTAGTTGATTCATGAAGTTAACTGTGAAATTTTCTCCTTTCCCACCAACAATCAGTCACAGCAAGTTACCTCTTTCATTGCACCTTTCTGGAATGCAGTGGTCATGCAAGAAATTGTGAAAGCATCATAGTAAACTCAGATTGCTAGGATGTTTGAAGAGAAACTACTCAAGTGAAACTTTTGGTGTGTGTATGTTTTTCTCTCCTCCTGTACAGTGTTCAGAATGGTAAGTCTTAGTCTGTGGCTGAGTTTCCTAGGTAGCAAGTGTAATAATAACTGGGTTAATAAAAATTAGGCCTGGTAGCATCGCTGTTGAATTGACTGGCCTACTACCTTACTTTTACCTCTAACTCTCCAAAAGACAGACAGACAGACAGACACACACAAACTGGTTTTGAAGAGCCTTTAATTATCTTCTGATTATGAATTATCTTCTGGTAGGAAGAATAAATCAGTCAGTATGTACATCCATTTGCTCATTTCTTTCCTGTCACAAATCTGTGGTTAAAAATACAGTACTCACAAAATCTCTTCATCCAGTATCTCAATGGGAAGTTTGCATTTCTATTCTGTTTTTGTACCCAGCACATTCCTGCAGGCAGTTCAGAAGGGGAAGTGGAAAACTGGCTTTTTAGAACTGTGCTAAAGTGCTTAGTTTCTTAGCTATTTGCATCCTAGTTGGGGATTTTTACTCTGACTTTAAAATCTTTTCCAAGAAAAATGAATTTGAAGCCCAGACAGTATTCCCATATAACTGACTGAGTCATCTTCCTTGGGAATTGAGGGATCACTGTCACCTAATAACTAAGATGACCAGATAGTTAGGAATTTGTTGTAAGCTTATATTAGACCACTTATTATTTTTTCTTATTATTATACAGTCATATATGAAGAAAAGCTGTCATTATTCTGAGACTGGTTTTCTTTGTATTGATGTAGTAGCAACCAAAACAAAGAATGGTTGGACTCACAAGGAGTAAGATGGAGAATTTAGACTGTTGTAATGCTAGTTCTGTTAGACCCTATAATAACATACTCTGCAGTAGCTGGAAAACAGGCACCCAGTTTGGATGCGAAATTACTCCTCAAATTCAGAAGTACTCTCTAGAGAAAGACAGGATCAATTTTCTGAAGTATTTGAGCACTCTGTTGGACTAAGAAATTTTAAAACTGTAAGAAACAGCTTGAAGCTCTATTGAAATAAAAATGAATTTGACTTGTGGGTAGATGTGGAAATTTTGCTAAAAATTCATTACAGTTAAGAGACTTCCAGGTATCTATTGTGGTCCAAGGACAATGCTCTCAAAAGCCCCAAGGTCTCACTGACTTCCAGAAATGTTGAAGTCCTGAGTGCTCTGGAGGTAGAACTCAAAATCTGTAAGCACCTTTGCAAGCTGTTCCTGTACCTATGCTCTGTGTTCTTGTGTGTGCTAAAATGACGTATCTTTGAACTGATATGAAGCCACATTGGCCAAACTGTATTTACTTTTTTCAGATAGCAAAAGCGTGCTTTTCAGGTGAACAACTTTGTAGCATCATCACTGTAGCAAGAAATGTGAACGGTTTTCATTTTAGATGAAAAAGAGAAATTGAAACCAAGTTGTCCTGAGCTGTTCAGAAGCTGGTTCAGCAAGGGCTAAGAGGATCCACCTGGGAGTCTGGGGTCTTTGGGCAGCATTCCTTTTGCAGTTGTTAAACTAAAGAGTGGTCAGGAGCAAAGAATAAGAGATGAAAAAAGTGGTGAAAGCAGAAGGGTAAGGGGAGAGTGTCTGCACCATACAAATTAAGAGGGATGTTCAGTAAAAAGATGGTTGAGGGATCTTCTTTCTCCATCAAAAACTTCCCTATTTCAGGGCCTCGCTGCTCTCAGAGGTAAGAATTTCTTCCTTATGTCTAACCTGCACTTTTTCAGTTTCAAACAGTTACCTCTTGTCCTGTCAGTACACTCCATGACAAAGAGTACCTCCCAAGCTTCCCTGTAGGTCCCCTTTAGGTACTGGAAGTCTGCTATAAGGTCTCCCTGGAGCCTTCTCTTCTCCAGGCTGAACAACCCCAACTTTCTCAGCTCTTTTTGTTGTTGTTGTTGTTTCTCCAGCCAATAAATCTGTGATGTATGCAAAGCAGATCAGGTCTTAGAAAACAGTCTGCATGTAGATGCCTATACAGACTTTGTTCTTCCTCTCTCACTAGATAAAAAGGTGTATATCCAGGAGGCTGTGCAGGGTATTGTATTCAGTTCTGTTCTCTATCTGAAAGCTGTTAGTGAGTGGAAAAGAAATTGCCCTCGCTTCCAGTTGTGAGAAAGAAGTGAAGACGAATGCTCTGGAGGGAAATTGGCATGCATGACTTTGAACAGATGAGGAAAGGAAAGGCATGGCTTTAAAAATAGTTGAATAATTAGATCTCATTTAAGTGATGATTCATAGAACACAGTTTTGGCTGTGTTTTGATAGAATCTTTAGAAGAAGCAGTAGCCAAAAGCTGAATGAAAATGCACCAAAGTTCTTGTGGCACGTTGCTTTCTTACATTGAAGGTGAGCCTCTTTCTGATGGAGTTATAGCTGCCACGCTCTTTAGTTAACATAAAAACATTAAAAATACTTGCTACCTTAGTCGCAAGTAAAGCCACTCAGAAATGAATTTAGAAAAGATACTCTGCAGCAATTGTTGTCACAGCATGGTTCGCTTTAAATTCTGTCATCCATCCTGTAAAACAGTTGCCCAGTGTCAGCCAAATAGAGTTTGAAGACTCAGAGGGATCTAGACTGATTTACTATACATTTTTAGATGACCAGGTCACTGAAATATAAGAACACTACTAAGCAAAGGAGACACAGTGGTGGTTTTACACTGGTCAAAACACATGCTTTTAAGTCATCAAATGGAAAGCTTTTACCAGCATGTGAATGTTTGGTTTATAGTTAGCAAATAAATCACTTTCACTGTGGAAGAAGACCATACATGATGGCTGTTGTCATTTCCTCCATACCCTGTGGAATCTGATTTTGTGGTATGTTTTGGGTATATTCTGAACAAGTTATGGCGTTCTAGTGCAGTAAGTGTTGTGAGTTAGCTGAGAAAATTTAGTATTTAAAAATGGCATGTCAAATCACTGGTTGGATTTTCTGGGCTGAAGATTACCAAGCTGGTTGATTTTAGAGTTTGTTTTTTTTTTTTTCCTTCCTTCCCTCTCCCAGTGTGGCAATTGTACTAGCCCAAGGATTTTGGTGTAGTTATTTAAATTGCATTTAATTTGTGGTGCTTTGGCATCGGACGCGTCTTTCATCTTGCAGCATAGAGAGAACAATTGATTAAAATGTTAAAATGTTGTTAGATCTCTTGCAATTTTTGGTGTGCTTTTTTTTTTTCCAGAGAAATATTCTAAGACACAGTGTTAGAAAATGGAGCCAAATACTGCAAAAAACAGTGAACCTGTAGGTTGAAATGGTCATACAGACCAGTGTGGTTGGATCCTAATTTGTCTTGAACATCAGAGGGTAGCAACTCTCTACAGAGCGTAAGGGAGGTCTCAAGACAGCTCTGAAAATTTAGGTTGTGTAAATAATCCAGTATCTTTGTGGCGCATCTCAGCTGCAGAACATGTGATGAATAGAAAGCACTGGTTATTTACTTTGTGTTTTGAAGTTGTCAGGAAGCATTACAGTGATCCTGTGCAGGAGTAATAGTGCTAGTGTGCTGTATAGACAGTCTGGTGGTGAGTTACAAGCAGAGCTGAAGTACAATTGAGATCTGACTCCCACTTAGCGCTGTTAGTAACAGAAGGACCCTTCTGATGCCTTTCCAGCTTCAGTGGTTGGAGCTGTGTACACACAGTAGGTTTCCTTTTACTTTAGTCCTGTGGTACATAACTGCACTTGCTTCTTTGTGTCTGTGGGCAGTTGGATTCTGCTGCATTTTCTCTTTGTGGATGATCATGGTTAAGAAGTTTGCTAATCTCTATTGGAATTGACAGGGAAAAATATTAGGGATATGGTTTTGAAACTGAAAAGTGCAGCACTATAATAAATTGTGGCTCTCTGGTTGAACACAAGGATGAAATTCATTCCAGACTCTGGAATTCGAATGGGACAGTTTATGAATGGAACTGCAGCCCCTGAATTGTATTTCAGCATTAGTCTCTAGTTTGGAATTGTGCTATTTCCAACATCGACAAGGATACATATTTTACAAGCTTTCATTCTTCCACTGTTAAGACTGTTCACATGTAAAATCTGTTGTGCTGCAGATGGCTGTGGAGTATATGCCATAGGGAAAACTCTTCAATTTTGTAAATAAACAGGTTAGTAACTGTTGTCTGAAATTTACTTATTGAAAATGGCTCTATATTTAGTTGAAGGAAAACTGGCTAATGCTCAGAGGAATCACATTTCTCTCTGTTCATGTCTTGTTTTATGGTCTTCAGCTGTGCCCCACCTCTGTCACCTGTCAGACAGGGGTAACTGCTAGACAGCCTCACAGCCATGTACATTGCTTATTACCATCTCATTAGAAGCTTAGATGAAAGCCACAATCTCTAGTAGATGTGACTTAGTATTGGTTATCCTCAGGTGAACAAGCTAGAAGGCAATAATGTCTTAGTTATTCAATAAACAAAGTAAAATATGCTTAGATAACATGTTTTAGGAAATTGGGAATCTTGGACTGAAGTTTAAACTTTCTAGCCCCTGCTGTAGAGAAACAGCAGCTGAGAAATAGATGCTTAAAGACAAAGAAGGAGCCAAAACCTCCTGTCAGTTAACATACTGTGGTTTCTCCCCTTGCCTAAAACAGTTTACTTTTAAACCTCTCAGATGGATTATGTTATAAAGTTGACAGTAACAAAAAATGATATGCAAAACACCAAACAGAAAAGGAAAGCTTAGGCAAAAAGTTTGAAGTGTGATTTTTTTTACATATGTTAAATGGAAACTTTTTTTTTTAAATTTCTTCTTCTTCACTGTGATATTTAAAGGTGATGAATTCCTGTAACTGGCTGAGAAAAGGTAAATTCTGTTTTAAGGCTATATTTATGTCTGTCTTCGTTCTTTCTGCTAGGTTGTAGTTTCAAAGCATAGAAATGTCATTTTTTTTCTTTGAGCTAATAAAAATATTCTCTAAGTAACTGTGTGTGGAGTTTAGACTAAAAGATGAGGCACGGGCTACATTGTCAAAAGCATCTGTTTGAGTTGCACTTGAGAAAAATGGAAGGACAGGTACAATACAAGCACCTCATTTTGACCAGTTTGCTAACTTGTGCATATTGGGCAAGCAGAGGTAAATGACACCTTGTAAATTGGACTCCGTTGAAGTATTCTGCCCTGTCTATGCAAAGAATTTCCTGTTTCCCCCTCATTATGACAGGGCTGATGCTGCTCATCTGCAGCAGAAATCTGGGAGCCAAGTGTTTCATCCTATCTCACCAACTGAATTTAAACTATCTATAGTGGAATCAGCTGATTTGGTCTGTATTTAGTCCAGGCAGCTAGAAACAGAAATTTCCTCTTGTGTTTCATTTAAAACTAATATTATTAGCATAGATTATAATACTGTTGAGAAATATTCCTCAGAAGACACTAATATACTGTGGTCTATGCACCATCTTTGCAGGACAGATAAGATAAAAACACTGCTAATAATACAGGGCTGCAGGTTTATCAATGTCTAGCAACTTCATCCCTGAACTGACAAGAGAGACTTTTGGTTTTGCTTTGGCTTTATTTATTAATAGGGAGATACTGAAACTTTGGTCAAATAGAATGGTCAAGTATTCTTTTAAAACATGATTGTGTGTGTGTGTTTTTTAATAAATAGAAAGTTAATTAAAAATGGCTCTGTAACAAGATCTGTCTTTTCAAAGAGCAAATTGTGATAGAGGTGTACCAACTAGTTTGTAGCATGAGCGTGGCTGAGGTGGACAGGCACCTAAATATGGAGTAGGTCTGGAGTTTCCTGAAGTTAGGGACACTAGAACCAACAGGAAATGGCTCTCAGGAAGGGACTCCTTCAAAAACAAATCAAATTGAAGGCTGAGAGGAGCTTTTTTATCTCACTATAAATGAACTGAGGAATAGAATCAGAAGACAAAGAAAAAAACAATATAGCCTGAAAACAATGTTTTCACAAGAATCATAGAATGATTTGGGTTGGAAGGGACCTTAACGATCACCTAATTCCAACCCCTTGCCGTTGGCAGGGACACCTCCCACCAGACCAGTTTGCTCAAAGCCCCATCCAACCTGGCCCTGAACACTGCCATGGATGGGGCAGGGACCAGGGACCATCTGAAATGGCAGAGGGAGCTACAGTTACTTCACTGATCTGTTGGGTCCCTTACGTCCTATGTAGAAGGGTCACTTAGAGCTTTCCCTTTCAACTGATGATTATGACTTTTTTTTTTTCTTTCTGGTTTTAGTTCAGGTTCTCTTAATAGCTTTCACTGGTAAGGAGGTGTGCAAACAGCAAAGTTGGAAAGGATGTTGCAAATTTTTTTTGTTTGTTTTTTAATTTAATTAAGCTTTGAAAATTGTTACACAATTCAGATAAATTACCAGAAACATGCTTGTGAACTGTTCTCAAGAATTTTCTTTTAAAACAGACGGTAGGAATCTGGGTCAAATCCATTTGTTAAGTGGTGTTTTAAAATACTTTTATTTCCAAAGCATTAGTTTAAATGGTTATTTGTCCATACATTTCTATTTTTGGTTTCTTAATGCAAGTACAAATGTAAATATTTCTTTCTTTTCCTGTTCTGTCCGTAAACTTTTGACTTGGATACCTATTTTCCAAAGAAAATTTTTAATCATAGGATAGCTTTTTCTGAAACTTGTACTTGAGGGTCTGTTTGCTTTCTGAGGTGTGGGTTTTTTGTTGCTGTTTATAGTGTGCAAAGAGAACTTTAGTTTTACCTCCCCTCCTCGACCCTAACAAACCCCAAACCCCACGTTTTGCATGTACTCCGGGGGATTACTGGGGACTCTGGTGAGAAGAACAACGTGAAGCAACTGAGACTAGCAGTACTGATGAACTTTCAAAGAGATCTGTATAGAAAGTAGGAGCTTGTTTTTAGATTGAGTCAGTGTAAAATTCTCTGGCATGTTCTTCAGGCTGAAAACCTGATGAACTGCTTGTCTGTCTGAACTGCTGTGTCCGTATGAAGCAGACATGCTGGTGCTTCTGCAGCCATCCCTATCATTCATTCACAACGTATGCTTAGGGAAGACCCTTTCTTACCTCCCTTACCTTCTCTATATTTGTGTAGAACTGTTCATCTCCACACAGCTCTGAATGAGGGCGTGTGTTAAAACACCACCTATAGGCTAAGATAAAGACTTGAATTACTTGGTCAATCTGAACAGGGCCTTTAGATCCCTTCATTCAAAGTTAAAGTCTTTTCCCCTCTCCAGCTCACTTTTGTTGTTGTTGTTTTTGTTTGTTTAGCTTATAGAACTCACTAGTGCTATTTAAAGTAAGCTTTAGAAATAAAATTCAAACTACAATACAGTGGCCCTTGGCCTTCAGTCGTGATGCCTGAACTCCCTTTGCCTAGTGGAAGCTACAGAGGTCCGTTGTTATTCAGGCAGAACTGTTGATTTCAGCAATAAAAGTACTTCAAGATTCACCCTTTTGGCACAAAGAGTATATTCATTCTGTGACACGTTACTGTCAGGTGGGTATAAGAGTGCATCTATAAATTTCCTAGTTGTGAACTGCTGTTGTTCACAGAAAAACTGATAGAAATGCATCTTCCAATTTTGAGCATTCTGAGCAAACTAAAATGCTTGCTTTTATGCAAGCTGACCTCAGTGAGGTTTTGGACTGACTGTTTTACCAGTAGGGATGATTTTATAAATCAAGAGCAAGTAGTTCACAATGCTCTGGGCATGGTGTTTTTTTTATAATTCTGGCCATGGCCTTATATCATTTTCATGTTTGTAAGTGACTGATTTCTGAGATATCTATAATTTTAAAAATGACTTAGAAGCAAGGTGCTTTCTGCACACTCCATTATTATATATATTCTATATTGTATGTATAATATTCTATATTTTATATAGAAATACCCCAAAGGTATTTCTATTTTGCTCATTGTTTCTCCTTGGGTGTTTGAGTTTCTAGGTGACTGGACGACCCAGGCAGATTGAAATTTTGCAGTGTGTAGTAGTAGATAAAATAACAAATAGAAGTTGATAAACTTAGATTTATTGGAAGTAAATTTCCTTACTAAATTAGAAGTGTGTAAAAACTCTTTACCTTGGTTTACTGTTGACCTTGTTACTGGAATTTTCACACAGATTACAGTGTTAGATCTGCTGTATGACCCATTGTCATCAAAGCAATCTCGTTGTCTAACAGCACAATGAGTAATAGGGCTTGGCTGAAGCAGGGTAGCTTTGAAAGAAAAGGTTCAGCTGGCAAATAGCTTTTATTTCTTCCTTGAGAAGAAGAAAAGTTTTTATTGAAATAAATGTTCTGTCCTTAGCATGGGTAAAGTACCTTGTTGACAGTGCTTTGAAAGATCTCTGTAATACATTTAAAGAGGTGTTTCCTCATGTGGAATTTTGGCTCCCTGTTTTCTGTCTGTTTTCGTTGGGCATTCACTTGTGTAGTTTCTCTGAAAAGACACCGTAGTGAATGACATACACTAGAAGTCATCCTCTTGTTCCTTGTAAGAAGTGCAATTCCTTCTTGATGCCTGAAAGCCTCGTTCTGTGAGGCAAGGGTGAGGAATATCCATCGAGAAACGTGAAGCTCAGCGGATCCTCCATCAGAGGTGTCTTTGCATGTACACCCTAGGCTTGCTGTCTAGCTTCGTGCTTCTTGCATTGAATGAATTGCCTGGTTAAAGCAGATAACATCCAGTTTGTATCAACTGTGCCTGAGACTGATTCATCTTTTCAAAAGCACCTAAAAGTTTCACGCAGTTGCATACTGTTGACTTTCAATAATATTTAAGCTCCTAAGTAAACAAGCCCTTGATAGGCATTGGAATAACACTTCTGTTAACACGTAACATGAAGGCAGTGTTTGGTAGTTGCCTGGAACGGCAGAGTTCAGTGGAAGCCTATTTTGTTTTGGCAGGAGAAGAAGAGGCGCTGTGCACCAAATCAACTGAGCGTGGAGGAGATCAAAGCAGGAGCAGTGAGAGGCTGGAACAAGTAGGAGCATGATTGCTTCACCTGTAGGCAGTTACATGCCTATATGCATATCCTTGATGCAGAGCTGCTGTACTTACCTCTGGGATGTTCAGCTGCCCATGGAACAGAAGGTCCATCTAGTGCTTTGCAAAGCTGCCTTTGAACGGTCTTTTGTGCACCCACATAGGGGCTGTGCTTTATATGTCAGCAAGTCAAAGACTGCCAAGTACCACCTCTTTCCTTTCAGGGAGCATCTCTATGTTGGAACAAATACATGAAACCTCTTACATAGCATTTAATTTTAATGCTCATTCTAGCACTTGTATAGCTTTATTAAGTACACGAAATGCAGAAGAAACTACTTTCTTCCCTAAAAATCACGTGTAGGGAAAGGGTGGACCGATTAATTTCAGTATAGTAAAACAGAAAATGGTGGATACAGAATTTTGCGTAAATCTTCTTAGTTATAGTTTTAAGTGTAGTACTGTCATGTAAAAGTGTAGCCATAGTTAGGATCCAAAAGAACTCTTTGTCAATGGAGTCTGTTCAGTTTCAGCTACATTATTCATAAGATTCATTCCTCCCTCCAGCTGTTTCCACAAATTGAAAGACTTTATTTCAGCTTATAAATGCGATTTCCCCATTGTTCATGCCCACAGCTATTTTCCATGGCCAAGTACCCATCTCCCAACCCCCCAAGAAAAGAAATCCACACCCTATAAAAGAAGCCATGTAGAGTGGTCCTTTGAGGAGAAAATGGCACAACATTGGAGTTGCCATCTGCAAAACTTCAACAGTTGGTATTTTTTGTTGTGTATCTGTGGCTGGGTGGGGATCTTGGGCACAGAGCAGAACATGGGGTGTGGCTACATTACCAAAGGGTTTTCAGTTTTGTGTTGTGGCTTCAGTTTTCTCATTAAAACTGAAAAAGACAAAACTTGCTTCTTCAAGAACTGAAGAGCAGTCACTTGATATTCTGGTGGTACAGCTACAGTAGTAGGAGAATTTGTTGCTCACAGAAACTCCAGATGTACTGGCTTTTTAATAGGAAGACTGGTCAAATGGTTAAGAAACTACAGGTGTCTGGAACAGCACAAATAATACCTTGAATCTGTGCCATAAAATGAAGCTACAGACTTTTACCAAAAAAAAAAAAAAAACCAAAAAAAACTTCTAACTTCAAACCATCTTCATGCATGTATTTTCTTCAGAGCCCCAGCTGGAGCATAGCAGCTGTGAAGATTCAGCTAAACTGAATTGCACGTTTTTGACACCCCTAGACTTTCCAAGATCAGAAAAAGGATCCTTAGCAAGACTGCTGCATCTACAACAGAGGATGAGGAAAACCCCTTGTATGTGGATGTCCAACTGTGAATTCTTCTTTCAGGTTAAACAGGAAAAGATTTGTCTAGGGAAAATGAGGAGAACAGATTGTCACAGATATTAAACAAGCACCAGAAAAGAGATGCAGTTACTCTGAACATACCGCTGGAATTGGGGGTCTATAGGACCTGTGAGTCCTGGGGCTTTTATATCTCCTATAAATTTCCAGGCACATTATCAGTTAAAATACCAGAGCCCCAAATCATATGAGTAGATAGTCATAAACGATTTCTATAATGTACTCATAATCTTATAAATCATTACCCTTTGGTGTTACAAGTAGCATTTGTTTTGTTCTAGAAAGGATGAAATCTGCTGTTAGTCTGCCTGCTATATGCTAGGTACAGTTAGGATTCTGCCTGCTCCTATAATACAAGTCATGGTCTTAGCATCGTAAAAAAAAATTCACAGGTTTTTATCTACCTTTTGGAGGATGAGGACTAAGTTTTGAATGAGCCATGGCCAAGTTTGTGGTATCAACTGGAAACCATGGGGAATTTGGTAATGCAGACTTCGTGCCAGACAAAACTAGTTCATTTCTGTGTAGAATGTTTAGATTTTTTTTTTTCATTAATCAAACCCAGGAAAAATATCTTCATGTGAAGTTGAAACTGAAGAGTTTTTGCATGATGGATTTTATAAGCCTCAAAAGCCTTATTTGTTTTATGATGATGGATTTTTTAGCAGAAAAGCATTATTTATAATCTGTGCGTTTTTCTTTAGCTAATTTACTTACTGGAAGGCAAGTTTTGTTTGTGAAGTTTATAAACAAATTATGTACTGCAGTATATAATAGTTGTGTATAACTGCACAAATGTGTGTATCTGTAATAACTTGTCTCCTTGCAGATGCACATTTTCAGTTCTCTACTTACTGGCATTAGGTATATATACAAGTGAATTGAAAGAGGAATAAGGAAAGAATAGGAGACAGGAGAAAAGTCTGGGATACAATTTCATTTCTGATATCCTCTGTGAACACCAGCAAAGGAGTGTGAAACTAGACATTAGCTGAACACTATATAAACATGGTCACTATGAAGAAGACAGAGTTGGAGTTTGCCCTTTTGCTAAGTGGACTATATGGCTGACCATAAAAAACCTGGTTTGATGTTTTTATTTGTTGAAGAGATGTTAAGAGTAGACAGTGTCATTCAGGAAGCCGGCCTGATGCAGAGTTACTTTTCTAGAGTAATGACACTTTAAAAGATACAGTAAAATTATTCCTGTATCGAGAGCAAATTTAAATTAGATGTCTACACTGTTCTGCTTAAATCCATGAGAAAGAAGAAGAGGAACAGGAATACCAGCCTCAGCGTCAGGCACATGTGAAGCATGTTTGAAGGTACCATTTGGAAGTTTTTTCCAGTTTGGACTCCCATGAGATAAGAAAAGTTTGCATCAAACTTTGCTGTAGGCTTATTTACTTTTGGAGTGAGAGTGTACATGCATTCAGATAACAGTTTTTACACCATGGTCTTGTCTTGAAGGATATATTTCTATATGGGGGCTGTACCAAGTTTACCCTACAGCATGCAGAATACTCTCACTTTGGTGAGGAGCCAACATGTTCCCTGTAAGGGAAAGGGGACTGAAATTGTATCTGATCTGAGTACTAATCTACATCCCTCAGGCTTATCCTGCGGCTGTTTCTGTGTCGCAAAGGCAACACTGGATATGCCTTTTCAATGAGATCATGCAAAATCAAATTGCTATTAAATTATATTTTACTCACAGTTTTGAGCTGAGTTAAAGTATGAGCACTAGTGCTAAAACTTTGGGTAGAAATACCGATGCCAGACTGATGCTCCAAATGCTGTCTGGATAAAATTAATAATTTCACACAGATATTTCAAGCTCATGTTACATGTTTTAATATTGTTAAACATAAGTGATAGCACATAACAGCATGGCGGCCAATCTGAAAACAAGCAATGGGACCCTATTCCTTAATGTACTGGCTACTTGCTCTTCCTGGACGTGTGTAGCTGAATGGAACAGAGTAGGATTGTGCTTTCTTCTTTATTTTTTTGATGCTGTGTACTCTCTTGTGCTCTCTGGAAGTAGGGCTGTTAGCAGTTCCTATGCAAGCAGAGAAGTGAGATTTGAGAAGTCAGAATCACCTGAGCAAGATGCAGTGTGGGAGAGGTCTGTACGAGGCCGTGTGAAGGGGTCTAGGTGACAGGGGTCATGGGCAGCAGTGCTTCTCGAACAACAGCTGTGGGCCTTGGTCCTCTCCAATGGATGAAATGGTTAAGTCTTGTAACAGGGCTCTGCATCAGGTTTACTCCTGCTCTGCAGACTGTGAAGAAAGATTGTTCCCTTAGCAGAACTCACCAGTACAGTGGGTCTATTCAAGCCTGCATCTGGGAAGATAGTTAGTGCCTTCATTTATGAAATTCCTATCACAGAATTGTAAGTTCTTTGGAACAGCGACCGGTCTCTTGAGAGATCTCTAACATCTCATGTACACTGCGGTATGTAAATCATTTTAATAAAAGGAAAAAGGGGAAGCTCTTCCAAATCATCAAATACCATCTCACAGCCTGGAAAGGTTTAAAAGATGTTTGATATCATTCATGGTTTGTTTGTGGGTTTGTTTTTGCTCTGCCTTTCTCTAAAATCCCCTCACTCCCTTCTGCCATTCTGAATGTAATGTACATGAGAGCAGAGGTAGTGTGTCCGTGGCCACAGTTCCGGCTTCCTTGCTCTGCTGGAGCACATGTTGCTCCAGGAGGCTTCAATAGAAACCTTGTGCCGGTAGGAGCCACAGTCCATAGCAGTTAGGTGGCTGTGATCAGCTCAGTAGGCTGGGTGGGTGTTTCACTGCCTCCTACTACAAGGAATGTTAAAACAGGTTTAAGTGTTTCCAGTTGTTTCACTGTCTAGTGGCTGGAGGCCTGATGAAAGGGGATTTATAACACTTATGCTTGTGGCAGCTTGTCAAAACTTTCCTTTTGTGCAGGTGACAAAGGTCCGTGCTGTGGGAGCTGAACTTTTTTCTTGAGAATAGTGCCTCCTCTTCTGATGGCTGTGTGTACCTGTGACTAAGAGACAGCTGGGAAGATGCTCTCTGCAAATTCACAAACTGGCTTGTAGGTACTAAGGGAAGAAAGCTCGTTAGCACAGTAGGTGGGGTACCAGTGGATATAACAGGACCATGGCACCATTTCTTTTGCAGTTTCTTTTCTTCATCATTTTAGCTTATAAAAATATCTCTTCTAGCAAGAAAGAGCTCCTTCTCTCTTGGATCTCATTGGTGTTTTTTACATTTGTGAAGGGCAACCCTTGACATTCCTTATATTTCTTCTAATGGCTTTTCAGTGTTGATTCACACTTTCCTTTTTTGTTTTAGTGTGGAAGAGTGAAATTCCAGCAAGGCTGACTTAGTGAAAACTGAATTAGTGTTGATGGCTGGAGAGAAATGTAACTTGATCTTCTGTCTCCAGTGCTCGAATCAGGAACTGAAATAATTGTTGTAAGACCCTGGTAGAGTTGCCAGAAAACGGAGCGGTGCTTCTGCCAGATAGTCACCGCAGAAGTGCCAGACATTCCTTCCCTCTTTTGAGCATGTGTGTGTGTGCATTTGAGAAGGAAAATGCGCACAGGCAGCAGGGGACCAAAATACTTTTCACTCTGTGGTGCTTGCCGAGTGTGCAGTGTAGTGCAGTACTGCTGGCAGGGCCTGAAGGGATATCAGTGTGTGATGGCTGGCAAGGGGTGCAGACACAGGACTCAAATGTAGGAGTTTTTTTCTTGCTTTTTCTCTGTTGAGCAGTGGCATTAGCCACTCTGTCACAGGGCTTGACGGAAGATATGAGGTAAAGCCACCAGAGGGAGGACTGAAGGGCCCATCACACAGCAAGAGAAGCTAGTTCAGTCCCTAAAGAATTCGTGGCTCACTGGAAGAGATGGTGTAGGCTGCCAACGACTAAGCCCAGCTGCATTGGTTAATGATTTGTGCTTTTAATTGAAACCGTTGTGCACTACTATAGCCCTGGCTTGTGGGAGCTGCTGGTGCAATAAATCTTGATTTTTCCATATTAGAAAGCTGTGTTCTTTGGGGATTTTAAAGTCTCGGGTATTTTTCCCCCTTTCTGTTGCTATAGCTACTATAATTTTTGTTAACGAAAGGAATAAGAAGTAGTTTGCTGCACTTAGTTTACGTTATTGTGATTCTGATATAGCTGCCAATATTCTCTCGATCCTTTCCTCTCTCCTGTCTCCCTGCCACCTGAGTCAGTTCTCTAAACAAACTGCAGGAGGCCAGGATCTGCTGTTCTCCTGCAGTCACTAGAGGGTTGTACGTGCGTGGGGGATTCGGCTTCTACCCATGAACAAGGGACTCAAAAACATGAATTTAGTCTTGTGTTTGGATTTTGAGTTTGGGCTGTATATTAAATGAGCAGCTATGCATAGTTTGGAAACTTCCCACATTTATGGGGTCTCACCCTCTTTGCAGGACAGCAGGAGTTCCAGCCTCTCTCAGTAGGGTCTCACATCAGGGTACCATGGTATTCAGCAGAATAGGGCAGATCCATTTCTGTTGAGGTATCTTTGGGAACATAAGTCTAATCCATAAGGAAAATGTGAAAAAATGAGTGTGAAAAAAGATGGGTTTCTTTTTCTGAGGAATGTAGAGTGCACTCTTAAAGTGGAGGGGAAGAAGGGGAGCACATTTCTTTTTCATCCTTGTTGCCCTTTTTTCCTTCAAGAACTCTCATTTTCTTTTTTTTTGTTTTGTTTCTTCGTTTCCTGGCACAGTGTGTTATCTATCCTTCATCTCACCCTTGTTCTACCTGCCTTCAACCCTGTGACATTTGTCTGATCCTCATCCCTCCTCCTGTTTCTTCTTTACAGTGTGCTTCCTTTGTTTCAGGGACACAGCTAGGAGGAAGGTTGAGGTTCTCTCATTTTGCTGGCACCATACTCCTCTTTATTATTTCTTTTCTCTCTTCAGTCATCTGAGATGGGAGCTGGAGCTGAGGCAGGGGACCGACCAAGCCCTCTCTCTGTCAGCCTGCACACACCACACTGGTTTATCGGTGTGGGAGCACAGGGTTTTTGGTTTTGTTTGGTTTGGCTTAAAAACTGTAGAGGTTGAAGGAGAGGGAGGTACTAGCCAAGAGGTTCATAAACACGAAGGGAATCTGAATCAGAAAGCCACCGTAGACAAAACAGGTGCTCAGCAGGTGCCCTGAGAGATGTCAGCCTGCTGGAGCGCAGATGCAGCAGGCAGGAGGGGTGGCTTTCAGTGCCTGCAGAGGCAGGGGAGGACTGGTTCGTCTCTGTTACTGATGTGTTCAGCGTCAGTGATACCTGCATGTCTGCGCCCCACCATGTCTCTGAAGAACTTGAACTTACTAATGAGCATGTCCTCACAGCCTGTTTGTGAGCTAAGTCGTAAAGTTATTCCTGGTTCATTGATAGAGTGATGATATCTGGAGAGATCAAAGCATAGAATTCTGAGGTAGAGAAGCCAAAAAAGGAGCAGCTCGGGGAAAATGGGCCACTCAGCCAGATGCCCAAATGTGGGCTGTGGGCTTAATCTCTGGCAGTGAATTTCAGGATCTCATCTCCAAGCATCTTTCCCGAGACCACAAAAGCAACCTGTCAGAGCTCAAATGCAGCTCAGAACTCCTGAATTCTGCAGTCATTGCTTTAAGCAGAGGAACACCATTTCTAAATGTAAACAGATAAACTCTTCTGAACAGTTCTGGCACAAATCCTCCATGTCAACAACAGACTTGCCATCCCATTTGCTGCTGCTAATGCCTGTGTCCAGGGTCACTTCTGGATTTGCTTTGCATAGAGGGGAATTAAAATCTTCTCTGTGCCTTTCCACAGATTCCCTGGGTAACTGCCAAGAGCAAAAGAGGCAGACCCAAGGTTGTTCTCATCTCTTTGTACAAGCCAAGACAATTTTGGTAATATTTTCTACTTATATCCATGAAGTCTCTAGCCAGTTTATCATCCTCCTAGGATGCTCTTATATCAGCATATTGAGACAGACCATCCAAATCAACTGTTGCTTCACTTGAAGTGTAGGCATTGGCAGCTGAAGTATCACAGACAGGTCCTGCTTCTTGGAGATACTGACTCAGAACACTAACGCCATTAGTAGGACATAGTGATCTAAATGGAATAGGTCCATAGTGACACCACATATCAGTTTGTGACCTTACTGAGGCACCATTATCCAAAATCTTCCACTGCTGCTTTAAATTTAAAACAGCAATTAAAACTTGTAATAATGTCACCTTGCCTTCTGCTAGTACTGTTGGGTTTGGTATTCTTTTACTGCATAGCACTAGAGAGAAGTTAGAGTACTTTGCACCTCAGTATAGCATCAGTAGTTGACATCCCTTACTTCTACTGAAGATCTCTGTTTTTCAGTGCTTCTGACGCTTACGAAGCATCCATTCCACATCCCTCTCCAGATGCTCCTTGTAACCTTCCTCTGAAGTTAGTTTTACTGGTGACACCTGCATCGGCCAGGAGAGTGTTATCTTCAGATTGTCCTTTGCTGAATACTGCTTACAGCCTTCCCTGGGAGCAAACTGCTGTTCAGATTCCTGTAACAGTGTTGGTCCTTAAATGGTCTCAGATTTTCTTCTAATCTCGTTAGCCATCTTGTCTATTCTCATCTGCTTAGCGCTGGGGAAACATAGTCACACAAACTGGATGCTGATCCAGGGCTTTTGCTTTATTGCTCTGACTTGAACAATGCAGCCACTTTGTTCCCCTGTTTATTTACAGCCTGGGCCAGCATACCTAAGGTCACCACATTTCTTTGCAAAGCGTGCCTCAACCTGAATATTCAGTGTGGCAAACAACCTAACCTGCCTCACTGGATTTCAGGGTGATGTTTTCATCAGTCCTTGTTTTATGTATTTTTTTTCAGCTTTGTTTGCTTTTCCACTAAAATCCCCCCCCCCCCTTTTTTTTTCTCCTCCTAGCACCAGAACTTCTGTCTTCCATTTTTCCTTTCTTTTTCAGACCATTTGCTTTATTTGCTGCTTACTCTGTCAGGGAAGGAGATCCACCTACAAATCTGTCTGTCCCTCTTCCATCCCTGCCATCACTGACAGGGGAAGGAAGAAGCATTGCTGTTGGTTTGGTAGAGATTGTACTTGTCTGTGTCTCTGTGGCCATGCTGGCCTTTGGTTTGTGTCTTTCCTCCTCTCTGCTCTCAGAAAGGGCTCTGCAGAAAAAGTCTGAAGCAAGCAGAATAAAACAAACTTCTGAAAATAGATGATCTGTTGAAGGAGTGAGCTGGTGAGTGCCACCAACTGCTGTACCCAAGCTGGCCATTTAAACCCCTCGATCTTCATGTTTTTTCTCAGTGGCTCTGTTTCTCACATTGTCACAAGAAGTCAGGTGCAAAATGAAAGACGATTTCAAGAGTTTTCAAGCTTTGTACATGTAAACTTCATTGCTGTCACACAGAGTTTGGGGGGAGGAAGCTCAAGGGTCTGTTTGCACAGTTAGTAGTAAGCTAAGTTATTCATTTATAACTTACCACCTGCTATGGAATAATTCACAGGTTATGTACTTAGTGCTAAGCACACCCTTGTATAAGGTAGTTTGGGAAGCGTGTTACCTACCCCAAACACACTAAGAGCATTTGCATGAAGAGTTAGTGTGGAGTAATTAGGATGCTGTAAATTCTCCTCTATGTACAGACAAGTTCTCACTTGTTTCTGTTGTATAGAGCAGGATTTGAGAAATGAAAAGTAAAGGTATTTCTCTGCACTGGGAAAGTTAATTCAGGTTTAAAATACAGTATAGTGCAGTATCTTGCTAAGCTACCCTCTGTGTGGCTGAGTGTACTTCAAGCACAACTCAAGCAGTTTACCTAGCATTTCATAGGAAGTCTAGGGCAAAGTGAAGACTGAATCCTTCTCTCAGATCTCTCCGTAGTTGCATCAAGATCCTATTCCTTCCATCGTATATTTTTAAAAGCTTGTGCAAGCCACATAACTGCTATTAATTTTGCAGTTTGCACTCCAGTGGTGCTCAGAGTGGGAGCCATGTGTGTCTGGCAGGAAGGAAGGGAGGTGTGCTAACAACACTGGAGACAGCAGCTTGCTCTGTATTATAGCTGTGACCCATGTTTTGCCTGGCACGATGCCCTCATGAATCAAAAACTTGTAGTAGTTGCAAAGTCAGGATGCTTCTCAGGTGTCCAGCAGACTTTATCAGTTAGCCTCAGGGTGAGGAAGGCTCAGTCATCAATGTCAGTTCAACAGAGAAGTTCTTTTCAAGGTTTACTAAGACTTTTCAGCTTGTTTTTTTCACTTTGTGTTTCCCCTGTAGCCTGTGCTTTCTGGCAGTCTGTACTGAACAGCTTGAGCTGTATTGCAATGTCTTTAGGAACTGGTGACACTCTGTGGAAATACTGAAGGACAGTCTATTTTGAAATAAGGTTTCTTGTAATCTATTTTGCTCCATTTCTTTGTTATGCAAAAATGTTAATGAAGAAGAATGTGCCTTAATCTACTCCCATTTCTTAGCAAAATTATAATCTGTTTTTTTTTTGTGTGTGTGTGTTAAAAGAAACAATTCATTATTGTGCAAATGATTTTGATTTTGCACTTGGATTATTGTAATTTCATTGAGGAATAAGCAACAGGAGCAGGTGAGCTTGTGAGCCTTGAGTTGGTGTTTTTATGCAAATATCTTGAGGATGAAGGGAAAGGACAAAGGAAGAATAATACTGAGGAATGTATGTTGGGCACAACTTACAAGCAGCCTGTTTTCATACAGTTGTCTGGTCATCATTGAAGTGTTTATGTTGTGAAAACCAAAATATATATGCCTCAGATTATTCTGTACTAAAGTTTCTGCAGCAAATGTGATGACCGAGGGCTTTCAACAAAGCAGTGTTCATAAAGTCTATTATAGGGCTTGCTGAAAGGAGTCACCAGATTATGATCGATACTCAAGTACAGCAGGAGAAAATAAGTCACTTTTCTCTACTAAAGCCTGATTCAGATCTGAGGTATGCACATATTTTTCTCACTGAAGCCATGTGAGAGTAATGTGGATGCTTTGCTTCTAAGACTGAATTTTAGTGTGTGAAATCTGTACAGGGTTTTTGTTTCATCAAATGCATGAATTCCTGGTGCATTCATATCAGAGAGAAAATACTTTGTTGAATGTTTTTATTCTTTTTTCTCTTTTTGTTTTCAAAAAAAATTAAAAGCAAAAATAGCTTGAACATTTTCAAGGCCAAATTTTATACACTATGGAAACACAATGTTTAGCATACTGTTCACAATGAAAGAGATTTCTGTCTTAAAAGAGAAAGCATGCAAATGTTGTTTACAATAACAGTATCTGTATGTGCATAGAGACATAACAAATACCTTTGGCATTAGCACAGAAACAATTTGCTTGGGATTCATCTTCTACACTCCAATAGAATCATTAAGGCTGGATAAGACCTCCAAGATCATCTGGTTCAACTGTCCCCCAACCACCAATAATACCCGCTAAACCATGTCCCTCAGCACCGCTTCCAACCTTTTTCTTAAGCACCCCCAGCAACTTTCCCTTTGTTAGAGTACAACTTAAACTATCCCTGCTTCTTTCTTTCAGAATTTAGTTTTAAATAACATATTTTGAAGGCATTTTTGAAGTACGTATTCCAGATAGTCCAGAAGAATGAATGTCTCAAATGAATGGCTGAACGTCAGCCTTAACAAAAGAAAAACAAACACAACTGTTTTTCAGATGGATCAGTTCTCCAAACTAGATAGTTTATGACTCAGACGAGTGTGACAGCGTGAGAATGTGTGGCTAGCATAGGCATCAGAAAATAAGGCGTAAGGTAGCATTTCAGATCTGAGATCAGTTTTAAGGGTAGTGTGAAGGTGTCTGAAGACTGGATGAGGCCATACAAGTTCACAGTGCCACCAGAATTGTTCTGTCTTCTCCTTGACTGAGCCGCAAGGCTCTGACGTGTGCCTGCCGCTGGCCCTACTTCCCATGTGGCTGTAGAGTTGTTTCCTCTGAGCTTATAATAGTACCAAATAATTGTAAGTATTTTAAATCCTTTCTACCTTCATGTTTCAAATCAAGCTAAGTTCAAACCAGTCAAAGTATTTTTTTAAAATACAAACAACCTTCAACCTGCAAAGGTAAATGCTAACTTCTGGTTCGATAGCAGCCATATAGTTTCTGTTAATGTCTCCTTCTCACTTCCCTGGGGAACAGTTACTTTTAAAGGTACCTTCAGTTTATTCCAGTTTGATTTGTCAATAAATGTGAACCTGTTGTATTCAGTGACAGCTGGTTTAAGTTCTCATTTAGCACAAATGAGTTGGTAGAAGTCACAGTGAAATTACTTCTATGCTGGTAGGACAATAGCTATGATTTTTCTAAACTGTAAGAAAGTCTTGTATAGCCTTACAAGCTAGGTGGAAAGTGGCTATCAGAGACTGCAATAAATGAGGCACAAATCAATACACCTTTCACTTGTGCAGAAAGGAAGAAAAATTCAGTCCAAAAGCTGGATTCAGTCCAGCTTCTTCAGCTAAGATGTAATTCTAGTGACGTACAGAAGCAGAGCACAAACAAAACCTTTTTCTTTTTAATACTGAAGCAAGCAAGATAAAATAAACACCCTAATTGCCAGAGAGTTCTTATAATTAATCTTATAATTAATTATACTGGAAAGTTTTTCGAAGACAGCGTGCCCTCCATAGTCTGAGAAAGACGGTCACCCCAGTGTTAGTGAAAATTCCTCCATAAAGGAGAGGCAAACCTGTATGCTACTGGACTCTTTGATTTCCATGTTTTTACACCATTTTGTATATGTGATTGCTCCAGCAGTGTTAATGGTATCAGAAAAGCTTAGCACATAACTCTTACATTTGGACACAAGTTTTGGACTGCAAGGTATGCAATGACAACCAAGTCCAGCCCCACTATAGCTTGTATCAGTAAATGTGGGATAGAAGTGTTTGTCACCTAGCTATGAAAGCCTAGCAGAAAGACTGTCGATTTGACTGGGAACACGCTGTCTCTGGATTGCAAGCAGGGAGACTTTGGATGAGATTGTGGAGTTAATACTAACTAGAATCTGTGCCTTTTGCAGCGTCACAAAGATGAGAAGTTTGACAAACTCTCTTCCTTTGTATCTGTTATCCCCAAACATTGTCACTTGTTCTCAGGGACTTGGATGTAGGCAGCTGTACGAATGGCTTGATCTCATTTGTCTTGGAGATTATGCTAGAGCATAATATGGCTCGGACACGCATGTTTGTTGGGAGCGTATGGTCCGTTTCTCCAGCCTTTAGGACTAGCCTTGAGGGCAGTTAATTCTCATGTCTTGCTAGAAGCCTGTTGATGTAGTTAGGCTGGCAGTGTGCTGTAAAGAGAAAACTCGGAAAGAGATAGGTGAATTAACCCTTAGTGCACCTCTCCATGCCACGCCCTTGCTGAGCTGGTCATTTAGCTCTTTATGTTAGTTTGTACAGTATTGCATGGCTTAACTTACAGTGGCCCAGCTTACAGAACAGGTATACACGATGAAAGCATGTAGGTCTTGTAACAAATGTTCTTTGGAGTCTCTACAGGAGCCCTTTCAAGGCAGAAATCTTTAAAGATTTAATTGGACTTTCCATTTCATCAGAGCTGACGTTGTTCTGGGAGGATATAATTGTTTTACTGGAAGGGAACAGGCAACTTGCCACAAAACGAAGCTGCAACTCTTAAATAAAAGTTTAGCTATACAAAACCTCTTGAAATGTGAGCAAGATTTCCTGAGCAATCAGAAAAGCATATTAGGCATTAGAAGATTTTAAAAATCAATAGAGACATTCTGTTGTAGATACTGTTAAGAGAAAAATAAGTATATCAAATTGATTGTTATTAATGTATTTTTGAGATTTTTATCTTTATCACAGGGTACTTTTTTGAAAACCTGAGTTGGTTTTAGTAGTCCATAACACTCATTTCCCTGTAACATTCCACAACATTCATTTCTCTTCATTCACAACATATGTCTCCCTTACTGTCCTCCTCTCAGGTCTGCCCCTGGTGGGCCAGGCCAAACCAGTTGTATTTCCCCTTGCTTTCCTCAGCTGTGGAATTTCAAGAGGAAAGGCACGCTGCTTTAAGAAGCTTTAGAACACATGCAGATCTCAAGAATCCAAACTGTGTCTGGTAGAATTATCTTGCTTGCGGTACAAATTGGTTTAGTCTAGAACAGTTAAATGTAAGGTAATCTTTGTAAAAAGCACGACAACAAGGATTTTACAAGCAGTGAACTGTTGCCCACAAACCTTGCTCAAAAATAACAACAGAAGTTCAGAGCGGAGTAGTTCTTGAAGGACATGCACATTTTCTTTGTAGAATTTGTACCCTTATTAATGACAATGCTAGGGGAAAGAGGGAGCTCGGGAGCCTGCTCTCAAAGACTCCCTTCTCAAGTCAGCAGGAGCACTGCATATGTATTCTTCTTTGCCACCTTCCTTACTTCATCTGCTCTACGCTGCAGCCTGGATCATAGCGAATGCCTGGCTCAGAGGGCTGCATCCGCATACATCTTGTCTTCTGCTTGGGCAGAAACATAAACAGCTGCATCTGGACTCTTCTTCGTTAAGCTGCCAGATAAACAGTGCTAATGTTCCTGACACTCAGAAAACTGGCTTTGAAGGTCTGCAACATACTCGAAGGAGTTTTTGTTGGAACTGTGTACTTAATGGAAAATTTGCCTTAGAGATGAGTGCAAAAAATGGAGTGCGAGCAATCTGTTTTAAGTCTAGGTAGGGAATCAGACCATATGAATAAGAAGAGATATTGAGCAGAGTAGGGAGAAAAACACTCGGCAAACAAACAAAAAAACATGCATGTCTGTTGAACTGAAGAAATTTTACACAAAAAATCCTCTTCTGTTCACATTGTACTAACAAAATGGAAGATGGAATCATTCAAATTATGAATGTATTTTCTCTAAGACACCTGTTGATCTGAGACATGGATAAGACAACTGAGTAACTGGTCTCAGTGTCATCAATGGTACACAGAAGGATAGGAGAGGATCAGTTCTTGCAGTGCAGGAACTGATGGATAAATTGCATGTAGGAAAGTAGAGGGGTTTCTTGAGACCTCACAGGCTCTCAAATTGTACAAAGAAAACGCCCCTGACTGCTGTGAATTTCCATGTGGTTTTGCTCCAAGCCTGGCTCTAGCCCTGAACCACCTGTGGATGGGAGCAAGCTGAGGAACAACTGCACTGCAGTGGGGCTGCAAGTTGTACCTCCGAAGTATTGGGATGCTTTAGGAAATGAAGGACAACTTCCAACTGTACAGGAAGAGTTTAGGATTTACACCTCCCTTGTTAACAGACTAGTGGAATTGAGGATTCAGTGGTGTCATAAGGTGCACTAACACAAAGCTTGATGATTTTTAGTGTCCCATCTATGCCTAAGAAGGCTCCAGGCCATGCTTTCAGTTGTACCATTCTGGAAGAGGTAGGGAAGAGATGGCCCACAGGGAATGTTCTGTCATGGGGACTTCCTACGATGATAAAAATCTGCTTGAAAATATCTGCATTGCAGCAGCCGTTTTCAGTCAGAAGAAGTGTTGTCTGCTGAGGAGCAGATCTCATGTTGCCATCACACTGTTTTTTTCCCTCTTTATTCCTGGCAAAACTTTTGTGGAAGTTTTAGATGAAATGGATTTAATAATTGAGCAGGTCCAGATTCTACCATCCTGGCTCATTAAAATACCACTTTGAGAACTGTCCTGGTGAAACTAGTGAGACTGCTCCTGGAGTGATGTACAAATAATGACTAAGTAAGGGTTTCAGAGTCATTCTTTATATTTACAAATAAATCAGAATACTGCATTTTTTGGCAAGTGCAGTTAGTTGGTTGACTGGGTAGTGCAGAATCTGTGTGACATGACTATTTTTGGATTTGTTTTTGACAGTATATTGTAATTCTTGAGAGATTTTTTTATTGCTTCATGCCAAATAATATGCAAATATTGTGCTGGAGAATGCTCTTACATAAGCCCATGGGGTGTGATTCTCACCATACAATGATTCATATAAACTTACAGGGCTGTCAAACTCATTCAAAGGCCCTGGCATAACATGACTATAAAATGCATTTTTTTTTCCATTTTTTTGCCTCTGTCTCCCTCTTCATTTTGAGGTGTTTTTGTTGTTGTTCATTCGTTTGTTAAGACCTTAAATTACTGAGTGCTGTTAGCTGTGCTTCTAGGCACTTCAGTAAATTGTTGACTAGTTTCTGCCAAGTTTTCAAATAACTTTTTGTTTCAAGTTATTCGGATATTTAGATTTTCTCTGTGTATACTGGGATGATACCAGCATCACCTGCAGCAAAATACTCATGAAAAATAAACATTAAAGAAAAACCGCATATAAAAGTCTTCACTGTATATAGCGTAGTCTCAACTGCATGGAAATTATCACTAAATTTGATGTATCTTGTGAAATCTCCTTTTAGGACCAAGTTCTCCTTTTGCTGAAAGCAAAACAATTTGGCCTATTTGGCATTCAAGTTAACTTTGAAATGTGGAGTTAACTTTTTTTGTTTTTTAAATATATTGACCACAATGATTTTTATCAAGCTGTTGGGAAGCTGCAATTTGAGAAGTGTAAGGCTTCCATAAAAAACAAACACCTTGATGTACATGCACGCGCATTTATTATTATTTTTTATTGTGAGAGAAGTGGAAGATGACTGACTCTTAATGTGCTTTTATGCTGCTGTTTTGTATCATTTGTGTGTGCCGGGCCAGTGTCCTGTCTTTTTGAAGGTCTGTTCAGCTTCTTCTGGTCTTCAACAGAAAAGCAAATCTTGCAAAATGAATGTAACGTCTGCATGCTGTTATTTGCCTTATGTCACACATTTTTTTTTTTTTACCTTGATTGCTATTAAATGATTTAAATTTAATACAGTAAAAGCATTGAACTGGTGAGTGGAAAACATTAAAAAAAAAAGAAAAAAGAAAAAAAAAAAGCTGTTGGTTCCCTGTGGAATGTACAGTCCTAGAAAGTTTGGCCAGCATCAGAGGCTTTTCTTTCTTTTCCCAGGCAAGTCCTTCTTCAACCAGAACAGGCTGTTCTTTACAGCCCTGTTATCTTGATGGTATAACAGCAACAATAACACGGAGACACTGGGGAAATTTGGAGAGCTTCAGAACATTTAAAAAAAAAAAAAGTTACTAACTGAAAAAAAAACTCAAACCTCCACACAGTCGGGGAGGATTGATACACACAGGACAATCAGAGGATAAGAAGACCTGGAATCTGTGGTCAGCATGATTAACTCTGCATTTGGAGCTGCAACCCACAGGAGATTTTCTGACCTAATTTGTGGTAGAATTGTTTGGAATAAAGTGGTTTAGAGAATGTCCTCCTCACTGCAATGGGTCTGTTTGTACGAGGATTTTGTGTGTTGTCAGTACCCAGCTTGCTTTCCAGCATCACATTACGGTTGGCTTCTCAAGCTGTCTGGACTTACTGTGGGTTTGAGTAAACAACAAGTTTGTAGTACTCCCTATTTTTGCATTAAGTATGCCATTAATGGTTGTAAAAATTGGTAGTTCTGGTTAGAACCTGGGTGGCAGTACTTCAAATTGTGGTACATATTTCAGCCTACAAATGAAGGAACATCTCAAACCACCCGCAGAGCATGCCAGGAGAGCCACAGAGTCCTTGCTAAACAACTCTTGTGGCGTCAGGTGGAATAAGTACTCCCTCATTTCTTTCCTGAGGGACTCATGACATAAAAATGTATTTCTCCCTCTTCCTGCAAAATATTTCTCAAGTGATTACGGTGGCAGAGGAAATTGCCAGTATGAGCAGTATTCTACAGAAGAGAAATGTGGGATGTAGTCAACAGAGAGGCGTGGTGGCAGAGGTTACCACTTTCACATCCTGGCCCACATCCATATCATAAAATTCTCCCATCAGGCTCAGAACATTTCTATTGAGGTAGTGGGGCGTGGGCAATTTATATCACAGTACTGGGCTGTTTCTTAGCTGATTTGCAGCAACATTACAATGGTAAGGTCCATCTTCTGGGTTCTTGGTCGCCACTCACTGTCTTTCCTTTCCTATGCATTTGAGGTACCTCAAGAAGGTAGAGTAGCCAATTGCCTTCTATCTGCACTTGTCTGGGAGAAATTTCTTCCAGAATGTCTTTTTTTTTTTTTTTTCCTCCCTCTACTTCCAAACCCCTTTACTGTTGAGAATCAGCCTGAGGTGTCTGTTTTTATACCTGTTGTGGGAATTCACTTGCAAGGACTTTGCCCTACTGTCTGCCATTTCAATTTAGGCTTTCTTCCATGCATCTGGTATTCTTTTTGTCTCCTAGCTATACAGAAGAGCAAACAATATTTATGTGCTTCTGGCAGCATTTTAATTTCTCCTTGGAAGAAAACCATTAGTCAGGAGTTCGTGAAGTCAGGAAGACACTAGTATTGCCTTGTACTGGGAATTCTACAACACATGACTGAATATATAGGGTTTTCATCATGGCTGAAGTTTAATTTACAGCTTTTGGTTTGCTACCAAATCTCGTGCCTTAGTATTATTAGGATAGAGCTAGAAATCAGTAATGATTCTTTATATTACCTGAGGTCTTAAAAGCATCATAAGACAGTTTTACTAGAAGAATCTTGTGGTTAATAGAGGGAATAAGCCAGAAACCATTTGCAGACATTTTCATGTCACAAGCAGATCTGAAAATTATATTCAACCTATTCACTATTGAACTTATTTCACTGTTTGAAAAATATTTCCATAATATACACAAAGCTACACTTTAAAATTGTGAAGTTTCCTCCTGTTTAAAAGCTTTTGTGTGGCTGGAATGCCAGTCATAACTACATTATTTGCAGGTATTGCAGAGTGCACTTGGTGGGTTTTCAATGTATGCTGATGGATGGAAGAACCACACCAAGCCTGAGATATTTTGTGAATTCAGTATCAAGCTATGTTCATCAGACATGCCAGAATCTGAAGCATGCACCTAATGTCTGTAAGCTATCTCCTGCTATAGCATTGGTCTCTGATAAACTTGAATGGGATGTGGATGTGAAACAACAGCAGCAGAGAGGGTTTAGTTTCTCAGGACCATAACTAGACCTGATTGCATTTTATAGAATGAAAAGCAGACGGGAGTTCTGCTTTTACAGAGTGTAGTACAGCAGTCTTGAACAATTAATTGTCATTTGGGCTTGTCAAAGCTTAATTGACTTTTCTTCTCACAGATATCCAGATTTCTAGAAAGCAGAAATGACCATGACTGCCAACAAGAATGCCAATGTCAACAGCAGAGCTGGAGGGAGTAAAGTGCCTCAGGACACTCTGGATAGGTAAGTGAACTGCAGGCTTTGTAGACTCTGAGAAAGGTTTGTTTGGAACAAACTTTGTTAAAAGATGAGCAAACTCTATTCTGACAGCTTTGTTGGGCTGGGAGAAGTTTTTGGTAGGAAGTGGAGGAATTGAGGTATAAGAGATCCATTTCTGGCATATGTCTGTTGAGCTGCTGCTGCTCACTGGTGATGAAAACGATTGCAAGGAAGGACCTGTGTTAAAGGCATCATGCAGGCCTCAGGAGGCTTGGGCTAAATTTCTGGACTGTATGACTACATGCTTTTCTCCATTGCCAGTCACCAGTTTGTATTTTGTATCAGTTTCTGTCACATTTGCTCTACTTCATCTGCATTGACAGACAGTGTGGGAAGAGATTGCCTCCCATTGCAGGTCTGGCAGCAAGTGTGAAAGGGCTGAATGTAAAGTATAGGGATCATTTTTTTTTTTTTTTTTTTTGCTTTGCTTATTTGTGCTCCTCTCTGCAGCATTAAGTCATTTATAGAGGAAGTAGATCAACTGTATCATTCACACCTAGGGGAAAGCAAGTGGCCCATCCCGTTATCATATGGCATTTTCCCCAAACTCAGTACTGTAGTCAAGGACACTTTAAGTCCCCAAACCTGGCAATCCTGAGGGTACCAGTCTGTTTAAGACTAGACCAGAAAAGACAGTGGGTTTGCAGAAGGCTGTGATGTGATTACACACAGTGACACGGATACCTGTAAAATACAGATACCTTTCACTCATGAATTAGTAATATGAAATGGCAAAGAGTGTAAAGTCAGTTATTGCTCCCTTGTCCTTTATTTTACAATGATGAAAGACAGTGTTTTGAGGACAAGAAGTTTCCTTTGGGCATCTCTGCTTTGCAATATTGCTCTGGGATGCAAGCAAACAACTCATCTGCAGTCAACAAGTTCATATATCCTTGTCAGAAGGAGTCTCGTTCTTGGCCACAGCCTTTAGAAAATAATGCTGACTGGTTCAGCTTGTGGCCTTCACAGAGGACAAGCCACCAGCTCCTCTTGGTCTGGGACTGACAGTTGCAAAACTCTTACTTTTATCTGCAGTCCCACTAGGACAGCCTTGGTATGCTTTGACTAGGAAAGTTTAAACAGCCATCTGATTAAAGAACCTGTGTGAATTAACCATTTGAACACAGGAGTAAAGTGCTAGAGTGAGTATGCCACCTTAGCAAAGTGAGCAGAAAGCAGAACACACTATTCAGTGTCTTTCTTCAAAAGCACAAAATGTTGATGTGTACCTTTGTCCCTGCTGTAGCACTTTATGCAGCTCTCCAGGGGATTCCTGCACAGGTATAACATCCTATTCTGTTTTGAAACTGTTCTGCATTGCCTTACCTAATAACATGTCAATATCTTCATTTTTCTTCTCTTTTGTCTCAAAACAAGACTTGAACCCCACTATAAACAAAATACAGGAGGAATGTGCAAATAACTTGCACCAATTTTATGGAGTCTCTGTACTGCAGCAATACCCTTATGGGGTATTGGACATAATGCCTGCCTCATTTCTGTTTGTCTAAGGAAGTTCAAAACTCTGTAAGGCTTTAAGTAGGCTTCAGTAAAATGGGATTGCATCCAGAAATGAATGTGGTAGAAGGGAAAAGCAATAGAGGTCTCATTTACCTGTTGGACACTTTGGGATGGAAGTGTGAGTTGTACCAGTGTAAATGAAATGCTCCAATCACCTTGTCTAGGCACAGCTGCAGCAGTTCCAGCCCTATTTCAGTGAGGGTGGCACACCTGGCAAGCTGTACCAAGGTTAAACCCAGCTGCCAGGAGTACTGTATGTGCATAGGAGGGATGTACTAGGAGAGCTTTGCAGTTTCAAATAAATTAGTAAAGACTGTGATTCAGGTGAGTAGATCACATAGTTACAGATTGATTTACTCACTTGAAAATGAAATGTCGGAGGCAAAAATTCCCCATCTTGGCAGCTGTCAGGTAGAATAACCAGCATAGATGGAGAAGTTTGGCGAGAGAGATCAAAGAGAGTTGGCTGCTGGTCAAAGAGAGCTGCAGGTCAACTTGAAAATGATGTCAAAATCCTGGCTTGGTTTGGCATACTCACCATTGTATTCTTAACTTTTCCAACCACAAACAATAAATATATATATATACATGTGTGTGTGTGTGTATATATATAAAAATTAAATTTAGAGATTTTCAGGATGGAAGCAATGGAATGGATTTTCTTTAACAGCTTATTTTTTGTTTTGTTTTTATTAAAGGAAAGTCTCTTTTTCATGGCACATCCCTGTTTTGTGTTTAAACACTCTGGCTTTGTTGGCAGTTTTGGTCATCTTTACATATTGCGTGCACATATGGCTGCCTTTATGTTGTTTTCTGTGACTAATCACCCATTTCTCTTTCAACTTTCTCTTACACCTTCCCTCTTGTCTGCATGCAGTATTGAATTACAATAGTTTCAGACAATTTTCCTGAGCTGGATGAAATGGCATCATCCTGATTACCAAGGGACAGGTTGACCTACAAAGTAGAGGTGAACTAATAATCACCTTAATTAATAATTTGCCTTAGGCAGAAATCTTGCCCTGGTGCAGTCTCTGCTGGTGACCTCCTTTGTGGCGTTGTCACACACCATTTCAGGGTGTAAACCTTTCATCAGGTTGATTTGCCTTTGCCTTTACCCCAGGTACTGTTCTTCTTTCACTTTTAAATTATGCAGCTGACTAAAGAAATAGATGACCTGCATCCATCCGAGTGTCTCTTGGTAGTCATATTATGCAACAGTAGCTGTGGTAAAGCTCAGTAGAAATGGGCTTGGTATCCTTGTACAGTTCCCAGTTTGTTAGTTTGTGCATTTGGGATCTCTTAGTTCAAAACTGTAGAAAACATAGAATAACAAGGGGGTGGGGAAAAGAAGGGGTGGCTAGAGGAATTTCTAGAGGCATACACGTATGTGGATATTAAAAGCAGATCCCTAATGATATCTGGCATTCTCATGTCATTAATCATCCTTCCAGCAGTGCAGACAGGTCAGTGCTGGGAACTTGGATCTGGACTTGAGTAAACCTTGGACCTGCTCTTCTATTTTTATCTTTTCCATTCTTAATAGCTTAGAAAGTACAGTAGGATACTAAGTTATTGGATAATAGCTGTCAAATAAACTGTCTTTCCTTATCATCACCATCTGTTTTGATTAGAATTTATCAGAAAAAAGATTTTATAAGTACAAGCATGGACCTGAAGCTGAGGAAAATCTTTGAGTTTCATGACAAGTGAGGAGATGAATAGGTTGTCATGCACCGGTTCTCCATCCATTATTTTGCCTTATATGATCTTCTTCACCTGTGTTTGTGAAACCTGTAAGAGGATATTTGAGTCAGTCGTGGGGATTCTTCATTTTAGTCAGACTGTAAATCAGTGGAGTAAGTGCTGGTGTAATAAAAGGTAAAGGCTTGCAGGATTTATTGCAAACACGTTCAAAGATCCACTTAAACTGCACAGTCATTGTCTCCCTTTAGTACAGGATTTGACTAGAGATTTGGAAAACTGCAAATGTGCTTTCTGTATAATTTGTGGAGGTAGAATTTCGGTAAGGGCTGATACTGGCATAACACAGGTATATTTGTCTCCTGGTGGCTAAGGCATCTTTTTAGTGTTATTTTCTTGTCAGTCCTAGTTTTGGTGCAGTTTGTTGCTGCAAGATGCAAGGTGTGTTACAGTGATACAGTGTTGCCATCTTGTTGAAGTTGTGGAAAGTCTTCACTGGGAGGCAAGAGTAGATTGGCTGGTGACCTTCAGCCTGGAGAGGAGGGGAAGAAGTGGTAATAGAGGTCTTTGAAATTATGGGTGGAACAGAGATGGTGAATAGGGAAAAAAAAAACTTTTTCAATTTAAAAACTAAAAGGCATTAAATAAACCAGGAGGAGTCAGGTTGAAAAGAAGGTACTTCCGTGCAGCATGTCTTTCGACAATGAAACTGACTGCTGCAGGAAGTTGTGGTTACACGAATTCATGGAAGAAAAAACTACCAAAGGCTTTTATCCACAACAGCAAAATCTGTGAGGCAACAAGTCTTTAGCGTTAGGCTGGCTGAGTAGCACTGCGGCTCTTCTTATCCTTACTTCCTTCTCTAGACACCTGATAACGGTCTTGGGCAGTAACAGAGCCCGGGCTAGGGGTGCTCTTTGGCCCAACACAGTGGGAACATTCTAATGTCATCTGGAAGAGAAGCCCTTTATATGAAGCAAATACTAGAGCATTTGTGAAACAATTGTTAAACTTACCGAATGAGACTGGAACCCTAGCTCTCAGTGAACTCCAAAGACACAGCTTTAATCCTTCCTTGTGAGTCACTGATGTGAAAGGCAAGGAGCAGGAGGTTAGGAAAGCACCTTATGTGTAGCTGAAAGTGACTTAGCAATTCTGGCAAGAAGCAGCTCTGTGAAATCTTATTACCTCTTCAATGGGAGACAAAGGAGCTCACAGTGTGCAACAGGTGCGTGACTGTTTTGCGCCAGATGTCTTCTTTGTTTGACTGCACCATACCTAAGAGGATGGATGCAACTCTGAGGAAACCTTAAGGGAATACAAGGCAAAGAAAAGGCATAACGGTGTTTGTATCTCCCTACAATGGCTTGCTTTTCATAACAAATAATTCAATATTTATTTGGAGTCGACTTTGTGATTTATGCAGAATTTTTATTTGAATTCATAAATTAATTCATAAAGTGTTTGTCCTAATCTTGTGGTTGCTCCAGTGCAAAGTTAAATGTAGAAATGGCACCACCAGCTCTATTGACTTAAAAATCACACCAGTACTATATGGTATTAAAACAGGCCTACACTTATGTTTATGAGGTCATGCTCTGCTCAGCAAAATATAGGTTTCAAACTTGTAGTCTGTTTAGTCTAACAGGAAAAAAGAAAAAATTTCTGAACAAAACTAACTGGAAATAGAAAGACTGTGTTCCTGCTAGCTGGTGTTTCCCTGATACAAGCTGGGTCTGAATGAGGAACAGAATAAATATTAAGATGCATTTTTACTTAGGAAAGTTTTTTTTTTTTTTGGAATAAATTATTGTGGTGATTTTAGTAGTGTGTATATAAACAGACTGCCATAATCAGCTTGAACAAACATCTTTTTAGTTTAATGTCACTGGACTTGATTTGGGAATATAGCCAAAGCAGAAGCCAGTCTTTGTTTCAGTTGTGTGAAAGGACTATGTGGCTATTAGTCTGGGACAACTATGTCACTATAATCAGGTTAGTTTCAGCACGAGTTGGATTTGTGATGTGGGCTGCTGTCTCTCCAGCCAATCTGCACAGGAGCAGTATGATTCTCACTGAATTGGAGAATCCTCTCCAGCTGGGCAGTTGTTATTTAATGACCTGACAAAGTGTAGGTGCTGATGTCCGCAGGCATCTGAAATTCCGCAAGGCATCTGAAATTTGTACTAGCACAGGATTAGATCTGCAAATTGCTGTAAGCACAAAGTTGCAAGTTCTTAGTCTCAAAACATTCATAGAAGTTCCCCTTTCTAAATACTTTTTGTTGGATCTTTGAATCTAATTACTCTTGTGTGAGTAAAACTGAAATCTGGCCTGATGCTGATCCACAAAACTTTATTTTCAGTTCATTCTGTCTGCTTTAGTTTCCTGATATCTTTGAAGCGGTGACTTCTGTGCACAATAGCAATCAGATTTCCAGTAGGGTATCTTTGATCTCTGAGTTGCATCTCTCTTTTTGCCTGGAAAGAGCAGGAAATAACTGAGCTGGATACCCACAAACCTCTAAGTATAGGCTTTGGTTTTTATCTCCCAGCAGTGTGTGAGGCCATTTCAGCTGTCACCAACGATTTGTCAGCTCCATTAGTCTAATGCGCACTGAGATTTGCTTGTACTGGCTTTGTGGCTCAGACCTTCTTCAGAATTTAATTTAATGGGACAGAATTTTAATTGGTGGGAGCTGGCTTATCTCCAGTGAAGGCGATGGAGATACACCACGTAATCCAAATGACTATCCAGACTTATACCTCTCCAGACGTAGCTACACAGTGTTTCTGCTTAATTATTTCTAGTTCTTTAAATTGTCACACAAAATGATGCCTTGTATTTCCCAACCAAGTGATCCCATGGGGTGAAGTTATGCCCAAGTTTGTCATGAATCCAAGATTATTTGCTGCTCTTATAGGTAAAATCACTGTCTGAAATGCAGGGGGAAGGCTCATCAGGCTGATGCCCCCACCCGGTGCTGGCTCAGCCAGAGATCAGGTCTAGCCCTGCTTCTCCAGGGCCTCGGCTTTGCTGTAGCTATCAGCAGCTCTGTAACGGGGGCAGGTGCTCGCTGTCTGGAACAGCACATACCTGATGCTTGCTTCTTGCTTTGGGCTGTCACAGGTGATTCAGTCCTAGTCAAGCCAAATTCATCCAGTTCTACAGCAAAAATCTTTTTTTTTTTTTTTTCCTAAGTAAAATTAATTCTTGTACATAATACATATTAATAAACCCAACTGAGATACTTTCTTTCCTTTGAAGAAAGAATTATGTGGCTGTGGCCTGGGCAGAAGACTAAGAAATATTTTGCCTTAGGAACTCAGACCTTGAAAGTTCTTAAATAAAAAGAATTTACACATGTCTGGCATTAGGTTTAGTGGATACTCTGCTGCTGTTGACACTTGAATGTGGCTGTCGGTTGTTCACTCTGCTGGCTTGTCCTGGGAGTGCTTATTCTCTTTCTTTCCATGGTAATTTTTTTCATTTTGAAGGTGATCTCATATCAGGAGAAAAACCTGTCTGTATAGGGAGAAGTGTCATCTTAGTAGAGGCAATGCCAATGCAGTAGTTGGTGGTCATATAGGAAGATTGGTTTGTGGATGCAGCTGTAGCACCTTTTGCTAACCAAGCATTTTGCTTGATGTTACCTCGTGTGTAAGAATGATTTTAGCCTCATAAAGTTTTAGTGCTTCTGCTATTTTAACTCTCCACCCCTAGTAAATCAGAAAAAAAACAAAACAAAACAAAAAAAACCACACGAAGACCAAACACACAGTGAGTTTCAGCTCTGTGTTAAACTCTAGACATTGTCCATGTTTCTTGTCAGGACATTTACCCAGATGGAATCCAGTCTGCCTGTACTGCCAAATGAGGGATCTTGTGACTAATGCACAAGAGCTGTGTCCACAGCCAGGCTCGACGCCTTGGGCAAATAGTCTCCATACTGTGACTGAGAGTGCGGATGGAGATAACTGCCTGTGGCCACCACGATGGAGCCCCGATCTTACCATAGGAAAAATATTATTAAAGCAGTAAGGTAAACAAAGTGGATTTTTTAGTATTTACCTTTTTTTCATGTGAATATGAATTTAGAACTTAGGATATTTCTTACATGTCTTGAGTTTTCTGAGTGGAGAGCACTGTGAAGAAAGTAGTAACTTGGAAATCAAAGTATGCATCTTCAGCTCCTGGGCATGCCACAAGAACTTTGTGTGCTCCCAGGCAGTCTGTGTGTTTCAGCCATCCTAAAATGGTGCAAACATTACTTTTTTCCTCTCTGTTTTTTTTTTCTCCCTAACATATTTATGTTGTAAGTTCTTCAAAGTGTGAGACTCCCTGCGTTGTACCAAAACAACAAGGCTTTGGTCTTATTTGAAATTCCTGTGTGTACAATTTTCCCAATACTTACTATGTGTGATTGCCATTGTCTTAGCATAATTATGATAAAGTATTCTCTCATCTCCTATTCTTTTGCTTACTAAGCATGTGTGTGGTGTTGCTTGAGTGATAGAAAAACTGCTTCTTTCCCTTTTGTGTATGGC
Organism: Anser anser; assembly: GCF_964211835.1. NCBI lineage: Eukaryota > Metazoa > Chordata > Aves > Anseriformes > Anatidae > Anser > Anser anser. The sequence continues at coordinate 3,687,525 of NC_139725.1, forward strand.
TGCATTCAATTATGGCTTTCATCTGTAAGCAAAAAAAAAAATAAATTATGGGTGAATGGCTGTCTCTACCTGGGCACTGAAGTTCATCGAATGGTTTAAAGGAGTCTCCATAAAACATTAGCCATAGATATTATGTTCACCTAAACAACTCCTTGTACTTGGATAAAAATTTCTGGGTGGATGATGTGCACATCCCTGCGTAACAGAAAGTTTAGCGGGATGTTTGGATGCCACTGCAATTTGAGTTACAATGATGTGTCGTGGGAAAATATGCTGGTGTATTTGCTGCTGCCTCAAGTCAGTGCTGACATGCTCACCAAAACTCCATGAGTCACCCATGTAGACTTTGTTAGAGCATCAAAGGACCAGGGGTGTGAGTGCGGCCGCGTGCTCCTGGGGCATCCTGGCAGGGCCAGGATCTTGTCTCCACCGCTGTGCATGGCTTGCGGCAGCAAGGCGCTCGGTGCTCAGCTGCTGAGATGCCTCCTCCTGCTGCTTGGAAATACTGGTGTGAATCTTGTAAGCTCTTGAATTTGTGAAACACAACCCATAGAAAACATTTATTGTTGCTTTAAAAAGGAGTCAAGTTTGAATAACTTTGATAGAGAGCTTGAGAATGGGATGAATCACTATTTAATCAAATTCTGCTAAGAGTAAGCAATATGTTAAATTATTGGAGACACAACGACAAGCCATTTTTTTTTCATTTTCTTTTTGCCATTGAGGTTTAGAAAACAATACAAATCGGCTTCAGCCAAGCAACTGGGGAAACTGAATAACTGATGTGAAATCCATTAGCAAGTATTGTACTCCTTTAAAGCAGAAACAGCTTGAACTGTGCAGTTCACAAATTTTCAGAAGGTCGGTTCCCAGCAGCACAAACCTACCTCTGGTTCAGAAAAGAATACAAAGCTGTTATTTACCCGGTGAGGTTGGAGGTGCATTTGAGAGAGAGAGCTTGGGTAGCTCAGCCCTGATCTGGGCCATGGGAGATGGGAGGACGCTTGCTGTTATCAGGAACAGAGACATCGGCAGTGGGAACACATCAGAGCACTGACTAAAATGACCCTGGAATTGGGCAATGCTTGAATACAGGCTTTGACTTCGTTGTTGCCCATCATCTCTGTCAGAAGCGTTGGTGGAGTGCTGACTTGTGATGCTCTGAGACGTGTGATGTGCCCCCTTCCTTGTCCTGTTCAAAGTGACCTCAGGGAGGTTGATCAGAGTATGTATGTTTGAAATCTCTTTAGCAGGGTTGCAGAAATACTCTTGCAACCGCAGTGGTCTAAAGATGTGAGAGAAGAGTGGTTTGTGAGTGGTTTGTAACAGCTTCTAATAAGATCAAGAGACAGAACTGAAAAAATGGACCTACTTTTGGACACTTTTCAGGCTTCCTCAGTTTGTGGCAAAAGCTAAAGATGGGGCATTTTGCCACAGTAATTCTATAGCTGGCTATTTTGTTTCATTTTAATTTTAGATGTCAGTTCAAGGAAGAATTCCGTACTTTAAGTGCACTTATCAGTCAAGCAGTTCACTTTTTCCCAGTTGGAAATTCTGTTAATGTATCTCTCCTATATGCATAGGGGGGGGAAACAAAACAAAACAACAACAAAAAACAGTTTTTTGGGGGGGGGGGGAAGATTGCATTTTCTTTCATGCACCTTCAGATCAAGTTTGCTTTGTTATTATGTAAAGGCAGCAGGAACGTAGCCTAACTAATTCCCAGTGCAATTTAATTCTCATGGCACTTTTAATGCTTTGTTCTTTTATATGTGGAAATCATATGTCATCATTAAAAATACTTTTTCCCTTTTATCAAAGTCTATGTTTGCTAAAAACACTGGAAAATAATTTAAAAATGAAAGGAAACAAGTCTTTTAAAAAGCAGAGGTTTGTAATTGACAGGTTAGACTGAAAGCATGTTTAATGCAACTGTATTCTGCTACAGTAAAAAAACTGCTTAGACTAACACTGCAGTCCTTATTTATTTAATCACTGATGGTTTCTGTTTTTACATGAGTGCACACAGTAATACAAAGGCTTGAACTGACCTATTACATATATTTTTTGCAGCAAATTATTAGAACAGCATGGTTTTGAAAACTTTTCTCATGTCTTTCTAGTGCTTTTACTGCACTGAAATGTAGTAAGTAAAAGCAGTAAGCAAGATATATGCTAAAGCACTTAAGGGAGTCCCTATCAATGCAGCATCAGAAAATCAGATCAGGAGTCTTATGTGAATTTGTTTTTTTGGGGGGGTGATGATAAAAAGTTATTCAGAAGTCTACAGGGGATACTGCATAGAAACTGTGTGCATAACGTTTTAAAATTATCATGCCAAAGTTTCATTTCTTCTGGAAGAAGTTGTTCTTAGGAATGAAAATCCCATTGCCTTCTGGACCAGGGAGATGCTGGCGATCTCACTGAATCAAATATACAGCAAATATACAAGTCATGAGCTTTCCTAATGATGCTTTACGTTCCATGAATACACTGGCAAATGGGAGATGGCAGATAGCCTGTGTCCTTTCGAAACTGTTGGCAGAGACTTGAAAGCATTTGCATGTGGATTTTTAACCTCTCCCTTTCCTCCCTAGACAGTACTGGCATCCGTGTGACTTCAGTGTACGTGGTCAGTCAGGCACGCTTCTTTGCTCTGTCTGTGTGTGTGTGGTTTGGAGTAGCTGATACAGCTTCTAAGATTTTGTTAGCGATCAGCAGCCTCAGGTTGAAGAATGAAATGTAAACTGTCAGTCCCTGCAACTTCAGAAACAAAACCAAATCAAAGCCACAGAAGTTTTCCAAGCTGTAGGCAATCAGAAGGAAACATTTGGCTTTCCAGATTTCTCACACACCTGTCCCTTCGAAATCAGCATGTCAGATTGCAGAGAAAGCCTTTGCTAGTGCTAGTCTCGTTAACCATTAATACCAGTTTCCTCCCTTTAAGTACACAAAGGGACAGAGATTTGACAAATGTCCTCAGACCATGTGTCATTCGTTGCCTGAGAAGCGAAGCAGCGAGCTTTCAGGAAGTGCAGAGGATAGAGCAGGTTACAAGGGACTGGACGTGGAATTCCTCCCTTTCCATTCTGCACCTTTCCCAGAGGGAAGAGCTTCTGAGTAAGTCTGGAACCCGTGTGCTGGAGTGATTGCAGTGACGGACAGCTGTGTGCTTGCCAGAGGTGTGAGCGGAGGCAGCGAGCTAAAGCAGAAGTGAAGGAGCATGGAATGCTGTCACAGTGGATTCCTTAATGTTCTTTGCTACTTTTGCAGTTTGATGGGCTTTCTACTCACAGGCAGGAACTCAACAGCAGCTCTCTGCTCACTAAAGATAGTGATACGAAGAGCTTTATTTTTGAAGTTTGAAGCTCTGGTATAGGACAAGGGACTTGGTGGAGCTAAAACTTGATTTTGCTCCCCATCTCTTCCCCTCCTTCTCCACCTCTCTTGGGCTCTCAGACAGAATATAATTTCTCTGCCTGGCTAAATGCATATTTCTTGTCTTGCCTAATGAGAATCCATTTTTTTCTCCTTAATAGTTAAAGGTAATTTTTAAGTTATGCAGCAGTATTTGTACCTACACCTTCTGCCAGTGTTAAATGTAGTGCTGATGGTGCACTTTTATGTTTTGTGTTGGCCTTGATGCCTGATTTTAAAAAAAATTAATTAAATGTGTTGTAAGGAACTTAATTTCTGGGGCAAGAGACAGCTCTGATATATACATATATATTTTTTTTTTCCACTGAATAAATAGCAGAACTCTTATGGGTTTAGAGAAAAAAAGCAATACAGCATTTTGGGCTAAAACCTGTGGGTCTCTGTGTCATGTAACTTAGGGTCAGAACCTGGACTTCAGTTTGTTGCTCCAAATATTCTGTTCATGAGCTGAGAGCCCACGTGTAGTCTTTGAGAGAGCAGTATTTTTTGCTGATGAGCTTATATACATTTAGTTGCTTTTTCTTGCTCCCATCATACATGCAGATTGGTATTGCTTCATTTGCTCTGTATCATTCCAATTTTCTTGCTGCTTTGCCTGATGCTATCACCATGTCTTCCTGTAGCGACATGAGGGTTTTTTTAGGCTCTGTCCCAAAAGGAAAGGATGAGAGAGATAAAAAATGTGTACTTGGTTTTAGTCGCTCTAATGCATTGTGTATTAAGTAACCTTGCAGTTCTTTATTACTGTGCAGCATTCCTGTTGCATGGCAGTGGTAGCAAATCATTTTCATCCTCAGGGCCATAGTATATGCAAATTCCCATATAAGATATGAGAAGTAAAAGTATATTGGCCAGCTCCTTATAAAAGCTAATAGGCCAACAGAAGAGCGTAAAACTAAATCCACAGTTTTATAAGAAGCCAAGGCCTTGTGAGATTGAAATATTTATAAGGGAAATACAAATCCCCCGGATATTATCCCAACTCCAAATTTAGGCTTGAGATCCCACAGCTCTTGTAGGTGTGGTGATGAAACGTGGTCTGGGAGGCTCATTTCAACTCAGTGAGTAATGCACATGCTTACATTACTCTCGATCATGGTGAGGAGAGTGTTCAGGAGCGTCGCTCCCTGACCTAACTCTGCTCCTGTTGACATTTATAGTGAAATCTCAGTAAAAAAAGCAGAGAGAAACTAATGTTTAAACCTTTGGGAAAATTTCCTTTAGAACATGGTTTTGACTATTGTTAAGCACAGTAATCAAGTGGCTGGTCAATCTTCTGCTTGATAGTCAGTGAAATTCTTCTGCATTAAGGCCAGGGTCAAGTTATATTTGGCCTTGACTGGACTGTTATATAGATAAGTGTGATAGCAACAGGCATTGCAAATTATAGGTTGGCTTCTCCCTTTTTTTCCCCTTCTCCCTTTTTTTCCCTTCTCCCTTTTTTTCCCTTCTCCCTTTTCGTGTGTTTGTGTCTGCCAACAAATTGGAGAATAAATAGATCAAAAAATTGACTTGAAACTTTTTTTTTGGTAAGTGTATTTGCTCCAGCTCAATGCTTTATATCTTCCTATGGTAATGAGCTTTACATCAGTTTGCATCTTTAGCAACTTTTCTTTGCAAACTCTTGATTTGTGCTGATGCAAGCCAGAAGAAAATTGAACCCCAATTCGCAAATACTTGTGAATTCAAGCAATTAAATGAAAGAGGGCCATCACTGAAGCTGAGAGAAAATTCTCTCCTAAAGGCAAGAGAAGCATTCCATTATTACTCAATCCACACAAATCTACGCGCACTGTAGCATGTACCAAGGGTCATGTTTGTCTGTCATAGCTGGAATTTATTTTGCATTCCATGGGGTCAGACCACTGAAGAAAATTATGATGATAAGAAAGGCCAGGGCTGTAAAGATTCAAGTCATTCCTCCTCCAGAGGCAGAATACAGCCTCTGAACAGGAGACACACTAGTTACCCAGCTGACGTGTACAAGCTAAGCTCTTAGTATACGGTTTGCTATTACACCTATGTTCCTTCGTTCTTCTTACTGCAGCATCTGTAAAACGCAGTGTTTGGCAGTGGTGGTACGGCTTGTGTGCGATTACACAAGGGATGTCAGCTCACAACGTGTACATCATGGTGGGTCAGTTTAAGCTGTGACAAGCAGCGGCACCTTCTGAAATGCTCTTTTTACCTTCCGTCTGACTGCAGTCCTGCGGCTGGCCTGTGCTGCAGCTCTGTCCTCACTGTGCTGGGGAACGGCAGACTGTAAGCAGGTTTCTTCTGAGCATATGAAGCGCTACATTGCACTTTAGCTTGTCTTTCTGGTATTTGAGAAAGCAGCAAGTTCCCATGAGTTTCCTGCCTTCTCCCTTGCTTTGGCACCAGCACTAGCCATGTTTCACTTATCAACTGTTTCAGCTCTTTTCTGCATTTTCAGGTGCTGAAAAAAAATCCTGCTTCTAATTTTTTTCTTGATGTTGTTCACGTAAAAGTCACGTGTTCTGGCAGATACTGCTACTGTTCCTCACTGCGAAGTCTGTTATGAATGCTTGTCATTTTCTTAAAAAAAAAAAAAAAAAAGCTTAACTCTTGTTAGGAAAAACTGTTTTGGTCAGCTTCAGGGACTGCAATGAATGTGAATGTATGGTTGGGAGAGAGCACTGTCTGGGTGTGATCCCGTAACTGACTGGGAAGTTCAGAGAGGAAAGTAATAATTCCCTTTATTATGGTGGAAAAATAGTCAAAAATTTAGGCACACAGACCTTTGGAGCACAAGGAAGGTGGAAATCCACTCTTTGAAGAGACAAAGGAAAGAGGGTAAAATTTATAAAACTAAGCTGAAGATGGAGAACCAGACTGCATTTCTCTAGTCTTATCATTGTGAGAGCAATATAGGAACAAACAGAAAGCTGTTAGACTGCTTCATTGTTATAAAAGAAACATTAGAAAGTGCCCTTGTGAGGACAAATATGCTTTCTCAACCATGTAATCAGGAGCCTGCTGATTATATGCCGTTGTTTCAGCTTTGTGCTTACACAGGAAGAGTTTGCACAAAGTGGAACTGAGTTGCTGCAGTTGTCTTGATGAACAGATGGCACCCAGCTATTGCAGATATGAAACCCCACAGAGGTCTGAGTACTCCTTAGGCGAAGTTTAAAAACAGAATTACTCCTTTTTTTCCCCTGCCTTACATTAAATGTGAACTGCCTTCACCACACAAGGGCTTCAAGTGGATGGCAGCCTGACAAGGTGGGTTCAGACAGACTGTACTCAGACAGGGCTGATGCTGAGGTTGTTCTGGATTCAGGGAGGGAATGCAGGAGGTTCCATTGTGCTGCATTTGTTTATTTTAATTTTATTTTGTTTATATTTTATTTCATATGCAGTGCATTAACTCCAGAAGCTTTGAATCACTTTGGTGTTATCCTGTTGTGACATATTGTATTTTCTTACTGGGTCCAGATGTCTCAGGCCTCAAACTTTCTGCGTTGTGATATTAATAGTTGAAATGATAACAGAAATTAGGAATGTCTGTTTCATAATAGACATATGGATAATGGCTTTTGGTTTTATAACCTGTTTTTGTAGGAAGCTTTCTCACTGTGTTAAACCAGTTTATGAGAACAGAAAACTGGCAAATCTATGCAGAAAGGCCTCGCTGGACATTGACAGCACTTCAAGACTCGAATCTCTGCTCCTTGGGGCAACAAATAGCCTTAACCTATAGATTACATAGCTAGCAAAGAGGGATTTAGCACCTGCTGTCTGATACCTTACGTGATATCAACAGCAGTAGAAACTGGGGACCAGAACTAAGCTAGTTGGCCTGGAAGGACAGTGTATCATTGTGGCTACTGGTAGAGAAGCAAACAATAGATTTTGTTTATTCTGAAAGCAACTTGTCTTAGTGGGTGAGACTGAGAATAGTTCTCAAAGACAGGATGGAGTCCTGAACTCCCTTCCTTTTATTCTGCCCCTACTAGATATTTATTCATAGGTCTATTTAATGAGGTTCTTTGTGACCTAAAAGTTAATTTGTAAGTAAAGCAGTGAAAGCAGGCTTGGCTATATTCTGGGTTAGCGTGCAGCCAGGACTCGTGACTTTCTGGCTTGCAATTCAGTTCTGTTCCCTTTGGGTGTAGAATATTTCAGTAAAGTATACAATGATTTCATGAGGTTTTTCTGGCTTGAGAGAGCAGAAAAGGTATGAACCTATCTTACAACAACTTTTCCAAACCAGAGTTCCAGAATTAGTGGTTGCCGAACCAGAACTGCCTCAGTTATGTTAAAAAATAAACATCACAATTCATAAAAGTCATTTTCAATCTTTCCCAAATTGTGTGCATATAAGCATGGAAGAATCGCAAAGCTCTGACACAATTAGTTCCAAAGCGTTCAAATGTTTTGAGATTCCCAGGTAGATAAAGCACATTGAAAAATCACCTATGCTTTGAAAAAGCAGAGCTGAGAGCTTCCATGTGCACCGAGAGTTTGAATATTTGTATTAAAGAACAAGTTTTGAGGACTGGTGGTTCTTAAAGAGACAAATAAGAACTTGTGTGTTCTGCCTGATTTAAGAACATGCTATCATTTGCTGTGTTGCTGCTCTCAGTCCAACAAAAAAAATTAAGATCATAAAAAAGCAGGTGAGACTAGATTACTCTGAACAGCCTCCATGACATAAAAATCAGTAAAAGTGGAGACAACAGTGGAAACATTTGTTGCAAAAATTGTTGTTCAGAACATGTTAGAGGAAAATAGTAAATATGAAGGAGGCTTCCATTATCAACTTTGATTTGTATTTATTATTTTGAGCAGAAAATGAGGGACAGTGGTATGAAACCAGTGCACTGCACCTCAGTAGAAAAGAGAGAATGGCTGTCTCTGATATTTTGGTTCTTGCTTTTGATTTGTTTTTTCTGTGTGCAGTCAGCTTCTGATCATTGTGATGGAAGTACAGTGTAGGCTACTGAATCTTCTGGCTACTGAATCTTCTGTGCCTGATTGCTGGTGTTTGGGGCAGTCACCTGTATATGAACGGGGGGGGGGGGGAGGCGGGGTGAAAGCCTTAAAAATGGCAGTGACTAAATTCTGCATTTGTCTTTTAACAGTGCAAGACTGCCATAAATCTAGATCAGCAGGGAATCTAGCCCTCTCAGTCTACATAATTTCACAATTTCCTTCTTCATCCTTAGAAATTTCTTGGCAAAGGCACATATCTGCTGTCCATTGATTGATCACATTTTGTCTTACAGTCATTTGTCACAGTCAGATTTTCTTGCCATCTTTGCTTTACAAATCCGGTCTAATTCAAGTATTTACGACCTGACTCATAAGCTTTGATTTATTTGCTTTTTTTTTTTGTACATTTGTGGAGAATAGTTGCCACTTCAAATTTCTGTGCACTTCTCTTTATGATTCAGAACTATAAAGATTCAGAGCTTTGAAGGGGTCTATTTGTAGGACAGCACTCTCTCTCTAACATTGCCCACCATCACTCTTGTGAACTGAGTACTTGGGGGCACAGAAATTAAAGCACCTAAAAATAGCACATAGCACTTGATCTTGTTTGTTTGACAGTCCTAGTAGCCTATTATTTTGTAATTAGTTCTGATATGGTTTCAATTTTTTATTTAAATGGCAAGTATCAAAATTCCTGGAAAAAATATCAGAAGCACAGAGAAGTATGTGGTGTTTCTATTTTTGTTCTGACTTTAATTATTTCTTGATCTTCATCCACTTTGACTTATTTTGTTGCTTCATTCTATCTAAATGCTGGGATTTTTCCACCACTAGTACATGCTCATGAAAGTGAACTGTTTCAAATGGTCTTATTATGCAAATTCACCTTTTAGTTTCGAAAATAAATTCTGTTTCATTTTTGTCAAAATCCCAAAGTCAACAATAAAGAGAGGAAATGATCTGTCATGCAGGGTTTGGGGGATTTTGAGCTATGCTCCTGGTGAGAGCTCAAAAATAATAAAGGGTCTGGTGGAAGAGCAGCTATTGTGTTGCCACTACTGTCACTTTCCTTTCCAAGCCAGAGGCAAGATGCCACAAGTTTAGTTTCTTGCTTCATTACCAGGTTAAATCAGCTCAAACCCACCTTTTACTGCTATGTGCCTAGCATGGATTGTAGAAAGTTCACCTCCTTTACTCACAGTAAGCTTTATTTACATTTAAAATAATTAAATATCAGCTGTAGTTATCTACTTGCGGTGTATGTAGACAATTAAAATAGACTGTACACTATGCCAAAGTATAGAATATATTGTAATAGGTTTACTGTCAAACAAAACTGGATCTATTTAGATTCAGTAGACCAGGAGGTCCCTTTTGTTTGGTTGTACTCTTCCCACAGCCCCCAGTTACAAAGAGTAGCAATAATACTAATTCTGAAGTCCCTTTCTACTCCCAGTACGATTAATATAAGGAATGATTGGATTTATCATTAATGTAGCATACAAAGAAATTGGCCAAACCTAGATGATCATTTAGTTTTGAAAAAAGAATGTCAAAACTCAAGCTATCATCTATACATGGGTTCTACTTGGCTTGTCTTGGCTAATCAACAAAGCCATCTCATGCCACGCATTTTGGTGAGGGTTGTACATTTAACCCTCATGCTAACCACGCAGTATCCCAGTTAAACCAGTTTGAGTACCTGAATCTGCCCGCTGAGCCTTCGCTGTTTCTGCCCTACAGTAATGCCTTACCGAGTGCTTGACAGCAATCATCCTTACTACTCATCTGTCCTTGCTGGCAGGAATGTACGTAGAGGTGATAAAATAAAAGGAAATAGCACAGTGTCATATGCAAATGATGTTGAAACTTTGCTTCTCCGTCTAATGGGTTTGTCTCATAACTCATCTCAAAATGCAACCAAACCACTGACTTACAGTATTTATAGCTGAAAGTAGATTTCTCATAGCTTTTCTGAGGAAAGCATAGAGAAAATTACTCCGTCTTTGTACAGAGAGAGAGGAAGAAGGAATTCTTTGCAAAGTGTTGTCCCTCAACATTGCTTGAAGGTTGTGATTTTTTTTAGCCTTTGAATTACTCTTCTGCTTTACACCTGAAGAGGTACGACTGGAATCTTTTTGTTCTGCAGTAGTTCTTTCAATTCTTATTTGTGTAAAAGTAGGGATAATTGCCACGAGCTTTCACAAATGTGTTTCTGAAAGAAGAGTGCTTTTCTGTTTGTTTGCTCAATGATTTCCTGGCAACAGTTCCCTTAGAGTGTGACTGTACCAGCTACAGAGAGCCATTGGTATTGAAACTTTTCAAAATGGCTTTTTTTTGGTGCAGGTCACAGAAGTTATGAGAAACATCCATTTTTATTCTGAAGACAAAAATGCAACTACAGCTTTTTAGTGTGCTGAGAAGTAATACTGGCATGGGAGAAAATACCCTTCTGAAAATGCAAGAATCCAATAAATTATATCTTGTTCTGTGAATTTATTTCACTTGTCTTCTAAGTGTTTGGAGGCTTACACTGGCTGAAAATTTGGACATAGATGCTTTCATCTGGACAGACAATAAAATTCTCAGGATTTAGTTTTTTTCAGCATATGTTATGTTATATATGTTATGGTTATAAATATAATTCTGTTTTTTTTTTTTTTATAATTCTGGTTTTTCATCCTGTAATCTGAACACGTCCATTTTGTTTAAACAGAAGCCAAAAAAACTAACAAGAAGCCAAACAGGTGTAAGCATTTCTGCTTTTTGTGATGGGAGTATTAACACTGGCTATCTGAAAATCAGTGCCTCAAATGATATTTTTGTGCAGTCTTTTGCTTGAGTTGCTAATTGAGCATTTTTTAGCATTCTCTCTTAAAAATTTCCAGAGAATTTTGTATCTACTTCTTCAATTACATGAAACAACTGCAGCATTAGTGACCTTATTGGGGTTCTGCTGATTTTGGGATCTAGCTGAAGATGGGTATTCTAACCAGTATAATGAAGAAAAATAAATTTATTCACATCTTTCTTGAGAAATATTCTCTGTACTCAATTAGTAGGAAAATTAAGTGTTTGTTGTTGTTTTTAAATTGAGGCTTGCTGCTCTTGCAAAGAGGAATTTCTGTTGCTTTTGTTTCACATCTCTTTAAACATTGGCAGCAGCAATGACAAGTATCTAGTCTTCTGTGGCAGCCAAATCTGCTAAATACGCAAACTAACATGCTTACAGTCACAGCTGATTCTGAATTTATTATCACTACTCTAAAATATATTAGGTTGTCTTGATAAAACAGCACAATACGATGAGGAAAATCGGTAAATAACGTAAATAAAATACTGAGAAAGCAATATTTTCCTAGCAAGAGGGGATGCTTTTCTAGCCTGAGAAATATAGAAGTGCTGTTCAACTTTGTGAGCTCACCAAATTTCTGTGTTATGGTGAACTGATGGGATCTCATCAGCAGGAGCCTGGAAAGACCCGACACCTTTCTGTCAACCTGTTGACAGATGGGCTGCCAAGGGCTTGACTTTTTTGAAATGGGAAATTACCTGGCATAGTGAGAGCCCCAAACTGTCATCTCCTTCTGTAAGTGTTGGTTTAAGCAAGATAGATGGGATTTGCAAAACTGAAAGAATGCAGAGCAGCTTCTCCCAGCTTGTGTTTCTTCAGCACAGATGATCTGTGGAGTCCTTCCTGACACTTCAGGAGAGCTAGAGCAGTGCTGTGGTGTCTGAGCTGCTTAGCCCAGAGGTCAGGTCAGGGCAGTGGGAGTTAGGGGTCCTGGAACTCTTCCAAGGCAAGTTACTTAACCACTCTCCAGTCACGTTTAATCCCTGGTCTGAAATGCAATTTACTGGTTTTATTAGTATTTAGAAAATATGTGTGAATCATGGATGCAAACTCCTCAATAAATGCAAATTCTTATAATACACCTTACTCAGACATGGAAAAGAAGTACAAGACCAGCTCATTAGCCACCATTCTGGCTGCCTCCTGTTGTTGAAAGCTGTCTAACGAAGTTAGAGAGAGATGCAGCTCCTCTGTTATCCATGGATGTTCTTTAGTACTGGGGAAAGGATATGGCTGTTGATATTACCCTTTATTAGAGCAAATTATATGAATACATACGCTAGTCCAGGGAAGCCACATCTTTATTTGAGTGGGTCTGGACAATTACAGCTCTTGTAAATTAACTTTTTTTTTTTTCTATGTTTAAGTGAGGAAAAAAGAAACTGGAGAGAAGAGACCGAATCAGAACTTAAAGCTCAATTGTATCTAGAGCTCCAAATCCTACAGATAATCACTGATATTAATAGTTTTCTACTATTGTGGGTAATTCTGCTGATTCTCAGGGAACAACTTAGAACAGCAAAGCTAAGCAGGATCTGGAGGGATGGAAATCTCTCAGGTTCTGCCTGCTCCCTTCACTGTGCAGCCGTGAGTCCCACCGGAAGGTAGCTCTGGGTCTGTGACCTGCCTCCGCACATGGTGGGCTGTGTGATGGGCAATTTGCCCATGACACTGCAATGCACTGTGCCTGCTGACTTGCCATGGTTTGAGAGCTGCACACCTCAGACTGAGTGCTGGAAGAATGCACTTTTCAGATAGGGGTTTGGAGCAACTCATTCCAGTGTGTTTTGTGAAAGAGTGATAATCTCAAAGAAATGTCATTGCTCAGAGAAAGGTTCTGTTCAAGTGAACTTGTTAAGAAATCTGCATTTATTTATGAAATTAATATTATATGAAATATTTTAACAGTGATTGTAGTGGCAAGCGTTGTAAGGCGCAGCATGTATCATTCTGTATGTAGGAAACTTCAATAAAAACATTTTGCTTACAGTCTTTGTATGAAAGATTACAAGTTATTTAATTGTCTTTGTCAAGTAATATTTGTTTTAGAGACTGGAATTATTGTGCCTTCGAGAGAACATTCTTCTAATAGAAGCAGATTTCTCAGGGAAAGGAACATTTTATTATCTGTTGTTCAGCTTTTGGACTTGATTCTGTTACTTGCTGCTGTCCTGTAGTGAATGTATTCTCAAAGCCAAACAGACAAGGCTTTGCTTCTCTTTGTTGCTGAATTATTCCTATCTCTTCTACCTGAATTACAGTACAACATGAAGTAAATCAGTGTTTTAACTATGGTATCCCTAGTACTTAACAGCACACACCTCTAAAGGGCCTTTTGCTCTGCAGTTCCAGACTTGTACAGCAGTGAGTGGGAGTTGTGTAACTGACTTCAGGGGTTCATGATCGAGCTTTAAGTGCAGTCACCTTACTGGGAACCTGGGATTTAAAAGAATGGCTCATATCTTCTGAGAAGAAACATTGTGCAACTTCTGCAGGTCATGCAAATCATGCTTTTCCCCTTTCCTCCTCTCCTGGTGAGTCAACAAACCTTTTCCTGACAGTGAAAACAACGGAATATGACTTCAAAGGCTTCAGTGGAGGCTGTGGTCTTCATACGTGACATCCACTGCCACTACAAAATGCTTGTTTCATTGCAACAAATGTTGGTGCAGCTCTGGGGAAGGCCTGCACGACATACAGGAATAAGGAGAACATAATCTCAAGGCTAAGCTAGAGGAGTGCTAAGAATAATATAAACCTTACAATCATGGTATTAGGCTGAAGAGATTTCTATGATGGGATAGACAGGAAAAATGAAGAGTCGGGGCAGCCCTCCAAGTCTGAGGAGGGTGATTTAGGTTGCATCTTCAGGTGCTGTGACGTTCTGTAGGCCAAGGTAATCCTAGGTAATTCACTGCAAACTCTATGCTGTGACAGCAAGCCAAAACCGCTCATCGTTTGTCACCTGCTTTTGATCTCCTGAGGTATCCTAAGACACCTGTCTGAAACTGCGTAGAATAACAGTAAATTTAACTTCTAGGACTCAAAATGAAAAGAATGTGTTCTGACATGCATCCTTTCTGACTGGAAATGAAGAACGCTTTTCACTGAGCTTTAAGTAGTTGTAGATGAAGTATTTCCATTGTCTTTGACGTAAGATTTGTCTTATGGGCGTGTTTATTGTTCAAAATGATGAAGAACAAAAAGTCACAAAAATGTGCAACTTCTGTGCAAAAAAAAAGACTTGATATCATAGGATTTTGAAAAAGATAAGTTCCATTTTGTGATAATTTGATTTTTGTCCTTTTGCGACCAGAGCTTTTTAATTTTTTTTCTCCTAATACTTCTGAGCTTTGCTTGCAAAGTCTCAACTGTAAGAATCTGGGATGAAATCTAATAATTTGGTTTGGGACTGTGTTTGAAGAAGAAAATTCCTCCCATCTCAAAGTATATTTTTCAGAGGTTATCTCAGTGCTCTGGACTTTTAGAGTCATCCACAGAATTTGGCACCTGTGGGTGTCAGCTGGCTGCTGAGGAGAAAACCATATAGCAGAAGGGATCTTCTGAATCTTTTCTCCCTTTGCTACAGCTGAGAAATTTGCTCCTGTTACTTCTTTTGGTCACCTAGTTCTTCTACTTGGATTTTATGTATGCAGAATGTTTTATAAAAAACAAAACAAATAAAACCTTGATGCCCACAGTTTTGTAGAACACAAACTGTGTATGCAAGGCATTGTATTTAGATCTTTGCTTTTCTTTCCTTATTTCTTGGAATAGAAAGGTTGCTAGGTCAAAATGTCAAAGGAGCCGTGATTATTTCTGCTGTGGTTTGTACGTGTGCATTGTGGCAGAGCTGTAAACCCCCCTTTTTTGTCATGGTTTTCTCTCTTTATTGCTGTCTCATCGCTGATGAGCCGGCTGATTAATAGGTTGTTTAATTTCCTTTTGTCTTTTTGTTTTTAAAGTCTTTACAAGAATGTACAACACCCCAGTAACAATGGCTAATTTTGCAAACTGTGACAAAAACTTCTCCTGAGGCTTTTTTTCCAAGGTGACACTGAGACTTTCTGCGTAGTTTGCAGTCTTCAGCTTGTACTGTGGGCAGATTAGCCTGTGTTTTTCAGTCTGTAATATTCCTTTGATACTGTTACTTCTGTTCTCTTTGATAAGAACTTCATTTGTTTGCCACAACATCAGACCAAAGACAAAACAGGTCTCCCTTTTGCAGTTTTATTTAAATTACTGTATACATCAGGGATTTGAAATGCTGTGGCTAAAATACTGTAGGTGCTGACCACAAGGATCATTTGCTTCAGATGTTATGCATTGAAAATGGGCATCTTTTTAAACTGGTTTGGTCACTGCAGCCAGCGAGTGAACTTTACTACTTGTTGGTCAGTCTTTACAATTTTTGTTGCAGTAGGAATCTTCCCCCTGCTGATCCCCTTTTCTTGCAGAGGGAATCCTTAACCTGGGAGACCAGGGAGCTATTCTGTTGGAGGTGGTAAATGCGTTCAGGTCAATGGTTCACTATGAGAATGTCTCAGCTGTGTTTAAAGTCAGGAAACTTGTAAAAGTTGGGATTCAAATAGAGGTGAGAAAACTGGCTTGGGACATGCTGAATGCTCAGTTCATCACTGACATCACTTAATTACTGCCCTCCGCTCCCCAGATTCTGTGACTGAGGTGTATTTGGTAGCTTGCTGATGCTTTGGGATAGTTTTGTGGTGTGCAAACGTCCTCTGCTTTGCCTGCAGCCAGAAGAAATTTGGCAAATAACTGTAGTTTCCCCAAGGACTTGATTTTTTTATTTCTTTCTACTTCTAGGTGTCAGTCAGTCTCTCCACCACCTCTTTTGTCCCCGCCAAGAAGCCCAGCCTACCCCCTCAGTGACAGCGAGGACTCTTGCCGTTCTACTCGGCTCACCAAAGCTTCCAACTCCAGACTGCGCCTCAAGGACTGGAGCAGCCGCCCGTCTGCACTGCGCAGCACCTCCACCAGCCCCTCGGACACCGACTCTCCGAGCCACCCTCTCAAAGCCGTCAGTGTGGGCGCTTTGGATAAAAGGTTGTCTGTGTTCAAGTCTGAGGACCAAAAGGAGACCCCAAAGGAGGCTCAGGATGGGGACGCAATAGGGAGCCATCCGCTCGCCCGGAGCACTCTTTCCTTGGGCACTGCTGCAAACTTGAGGAACCTCTCCCTCAGCCGGGCGAGTGTCCGCTCCCAGGTGCTGGACATCAGGCAGAAGATCACAGAATGGGAGTGTCGCCGGGAGCTGTCTCCCAGGATGAGCATGTGTGCGGACAAGAGGGATGCTGGGGAGAGGTCAGGCAGCGAGAGCTGCCCTAGTGTGCTGACATCTCCTTGCAGCGAGAAGACATTTGATTTCAAAGGGTTTAGAAGAATGAGCCGAACGTTTTCGGAGTGCTCTTACCCAGAAACAGAGGAGGAGGAACTGCTGGACAGGGATTCCTGCCATCGGGTAGAAAAGAGACCAGGCAGGAGCGAGCCTCCTTCTGTTGCTTTCCTCAAGGGCCATGTGAGGAAAGAGTCCTCTGCTGTGCTCAACAGAATACAGAAGATCGAGCAAGCACTGAAAGAGCAGCCTGGCAGGGGCCTCCCCCAGTTACCAAGCAGCTGTTACAGTGTTGACAAAGGGAGGAAAAAGTCTCTGACTCTGAGTACTGTGGAGGGACTGGGTGAAAACCTAAGTAATAGCAAAGGAGGGAGTGTTATTTTGGGGGGTGAACCAGAAACATCCACTGAGGCTGAGAAAAGCAGTAAGACAAAACAGGGGGTTACTGCAAACTCTGCTGACCCTAATCTGCTCCTTGAAAGCGCAGCTAACACCGTGGTGAATCCTGTACCCAAGCCCAAACGCACCTTTGAATATGAAGCAGACAAAAACCACAAAAGTAAACCAAGCAATGGCCTACCTCCATCTCCTACATCTGCTGCTCCTCCCCCCCTCCCGTCCACCCCTGCACCCCCTGTGACCAGACGGCAGAAGAAAGAGTCTCGCTTTCACAGAAAATCCCAGAATAGGTAAAAGTGTAGGAAATGTCTTGAGCTTGATCTTCAAATAAATAACTGTGGTGTATTATTTTAGTAGCAATATTTCAAATTCTCCCTCTAATAGAATGCTTTTGACCTGAGAAATGCTAGGAATTGCTTGCAAGACAAGTATTTTTTCCACTGGACTGCTCTGTTGGGATGCACTGGCAAAATACCCGTGCATAGCTACAATTTTGGAGTTCTCCATCCTGCGTTCCTTGATCCCTGGAAAAGTCTTCAGGTCATTTTGGCACAAATGCCCTTACTTGAGATTCTTAATGGAGCATAATTTCATTATCCTCTTGTAGCAGGACCATAACTCATCTGTTGTAGTCCTGTCTGCCTGTTCACTGCAAGATGTATCTGCAGAGGGTTTGTGTTTCCAAAGCTTACTACAGTTGTGTCAGTTTTATGTGACATTGGTGATTTTATGTAATTCAGTGCTTAGAAACGTTGTCATAAGTTGCTATCAACAGCTGTAGAGGATTAGTGTTGAGAAAACCATATTTTAGCATAGAAGGGACTTTATATATTCCTGAGTTAATGAAGAGCAGAGTATATGGCAACATTTCCACAGCAGTCTGTGGAGTTCAACTTGTTTTAATTAAATGATTCCCATTGGCTTTTTGGAAATGGTAAAACTCATTCTGCTCTCCATTTAGAAAATTGTAGGGATAATTGTTGATAAAAACTCAAAGTATTGTATTTTGAACGTTTGCTCAGCTATCTGTGCATGTGTACAGTACACACACAGCTGAAACTTAGTGATGAGCTTTGCAAGTAACTGTTAAACAACATCTCAAGTGAATGCTATGAATTCAATATCTGGTGTTTGATGTTGGCTCAATTAATTATAAGTTTATGTCAGCACAACCTGACCTGAAGTGCTCTGGGGCAGGAAAAGGAGAAGAGGAGCCTTCAGAATCTCTTCTTTCAAGAAACACCTGTTTCTGAAATGGGTCAGACAACTCTGCTGGTGTACATTGCTTCTCAGAGAAAGAGAGGGGAGAAATGTGGAAAGCCAAGCTCTGATTAGCAGCAATTATCTTTGAGTCCTGGCAATAATCTCAGTTAGAGGAAACAAACCTAGATTTTAACAAGAATTTGTGAAATAAACCTGACCTCATTTTGTTCACTGCAGCGTATACAATGTACAGAAGCTGGACAGTAATTTTTAAATGTTCAGATATAAACGGTAGCCTTTATTGGAAAACTAAGGGGCAAATAGTAAAATGGTCTGGGTGAAGTGGTAAAGTGGTCTGTGTGGTGGGTGGGAAGAGGAATGAATCACATGAGATGATTCTTGCCACAGAATCACCTTGTGGCCTATGTCTAAGTGATCAAAGTCAATCTCTGAGTACATACTCACACTTAGTTTGAGACCATACAAGTCATCTAAGACCACAGTATTTTGGTATGATTAGTTTTTGAGATGAAGTTTTGAATCCTCTTTTCAAGAAGAAGTGCAATTCATGCTTGTGCCTGCTGTTCTGCAAGCTCAGTCTCTTGTCATTGCTGAGTTAGACAATAAATTTGTACAGACAGCACAGTTTGACAGTGGAGCCTGTCCTAGATGGGGCTGGTAGGCATGAGTTCAATGCAAAAACAATGTTTATCAATTTAGGTAATGATTAGCTGAGTGTAAGTTTTAGGAGTTGCAGTGCTATCGTGTGTATCTCTGGATTCTTGCAAATCAGTTTGACATTTTGCAGGTTAGGTTTCTATTTGCTTGGAACATATGTGTGGTTTAAGCTCACTGGAATATCAAGAGAATGGACGGTTTCTATTTATTTTTTTAATATTTTGGTTGAAACCAGCTTTTCTGATGGCTATTTTAACTTCATAATAAAATGAAGATGAACACTGGCCCTGGTAGAGCTAACAGTGCAAACCATATACCTCCCAACTTCAGTGTAGGTAGTGCCTCAGAGAAACAAGAGCTGGGCAAACTGGAGAATGGGGAGGGCATGGACAGCAGCTTCTTGCAATCCACAGGATTCTCCTACGTCCAGCTGGAGTTATGACGCCAAACCTCCCATCCACAGTGACAGGAGAGAGCACAGGAAGGAGGGACCAAGACTCTCTCCAGGAAGCCGTCTGAGCCAGCTGTCCCTCACCTTCCTGCCAGAAAGCCCAAATCTTCAGGGCCCAGCCATCACCCAGGGGTGCTCATTCACCCCTGACAGCCTTTATTTCCTGTATGCTTTGTCCTTTGCTGACAGTGCTTGACACAAGCTGTGCAAGGGAGATGGGTGACTTTTACACACCTGAATCTGCCTTTGGCATTTGTACACTGCTTTTTATCTTAGGATGTATCTGAATGTTCAAGACATGAGTATTTTCAAACTAAGGTTTACATCTGCTAAGGCAACTGGTAGAGGAGTGCTTTCCAGATAAATGCCTTTTTCTTGAGGAGAGAGGGCCACATGTTTCTCCTGGCAAGCACAAAACAATTTCTAATCTAATGACTGTGCAGCTAACTTACTATGTAACTGATGAAAAATATTCCATACTTTCTGGATATTTTCTCCTTCTCTGTATAATGGGGATAACAATACTTCCAACCTCATAAAGGTGTCACTGTTTGTTATACTGACTACTGCTGTCAGTACAGGGCTTGAGGGTCCTCTACAAGTCCTCTTAAAGCATGATGTGTGATTTATTTTTTAGTTAATTTATATACATTTCTTAACAAACAATTGCTCAGCTAAGTATTTGAGTCATTTTTGCATTCTAGTTACTAATTACTTATTGTTTTAACTTCAGAAAATCCTTTGAGTTTGAGGATGCATCAAGTCTGCATTCCTTGTACCCTCCCTCCCCAACTGAAAATGGGACTGAGAGCCAGCATAAATTTGGATCCAAGAGCACTTTAGAAGAAAATGCCTACGAAGACATCGTGGGTAAGATCCTGTTGCATTATATGAACTCACACTGGGTTGTTGAGCCATTGTGGTCAGGCTGTGCATTGCTGAACATACGCCCTGTGCAAGAACATTCAATGCTGATAGCAAAGAGAGATTAAATGAAAGGTAAATGATTCTGTTGTATCAGAGCAAATGTAACTCTCAGTCCACATGCAGGAGGTCTTGATTCCTTTGAACTTTGTTGAGTGGTATTGGAAGATAGACTGGTCAGATTTTTTCATGCTTTACTAGAAACAATATTTTTTTTTAACAAAGCCTTGGCCTGAAGCCTTGAGCGATGTAAAAATGTAAAGTGAAATAGATACAGAACTATCCAACAGCAAGATTAACCTCAGTGGTCTTGTGTGGTCAGCTTGAGCTTTTCAGGACTTCTGTGGGGACTGCCCCAAAGCAGTTGTATGTAACATAATTCCTGGTCTCCCCTCAGTCCCAGTTGTTGGTTAAAGAAAAATTAATTTCCTTTAGCTATAGAGCCATCAGGAATGCACAACGAAAACACTGTTTTGATTAAGCTTCACAAGAAAAACATGTTTCTTTTGGTCTTAGAAGGAAATGTATGGCCTATGCATACATTCTTTTAACATCAAAAAAGTTGTTATAATTACTGAAAATTGGGCAGCCCTTCAGAGCACAGTTTTTCCACACAAGTGATGAATATCTGTACTGTTTTTAACTCTTTCAGTGTTGTATTATTGCAAGAAGTACAAAGGGTACTTCATTTTCATTTACTTTGGACAGTGAATCTTTATCTACTGCAAACTGGAGGGCTACCAAAGTAGTCAGGGGCCCTACAGCACATCCTCTAAAGAGATACTGAGGGAGCTGGGCTTGTTTAGTCTGGTAAAAAGGAGGCCCAGAGGCAATCTAATGCTGCTTACAGATGTCTGAAGGGCGAACAAAGATGATAGCACAAAAATCTTCTTGGTCATGGCAGTTGATACAGCAAGGGACAGTTGCCACAAATTTCAGCTTGGGGCTCTTTGTCTGTCTAACTAAATTCTGTCTCTGGTTTGTCAGCCTCAGTGAAATCAGGACTTCACTCTTTCAGTTTTCAGCTGTACTCTCCCTCTGTGCCATTCAAAATAAATGCTACCAGAACACCAAAAATGCTTTTGTTCAGTGTCTGCTAATAAAAATATGAGAGCTTATGTAGATACTAAAAAGATTTTTTCCGTGGAGAGCACCTCTATATGATCATCAGCCTTCTCCATGAACAGCCAGACCACTGTGCAGTCCACACTTGAAAATGTATTGTGTGTTATAGTGCCCATCTTTGCTCAGGGACTATCAACATGCTGCCAGATGTTAAGTTGTAATGTTTGCTTTCCTTGCTTTGGTTTGTTTAAAAAAAAAAAGTGCAGGACTAGTAAGAATCTTTCTTCAAATTAGAAGAAATCTTGGGTTCAATGAAACAAAATCACAGTGGGCACTTCCAACTCACGGGAACTATAAGTTTGCTTTCTGCAAATTATAATTCGGGCATTTTGGCAGGGCAGTGAGAAGAGAATGCAAAATTTCTGATCTGTGGACAAACACAGAACTTCATTGTTTTGTATTACTTTTTAACAGTCTCATTCCAAAGCACTTCATTCAACACAGGCAGTGAGGGGGGAATACAAATTCAGTACAATTCTTATAAACTGTCAAATGTGATTAAAGACAAGCCAAAGTAGTTTGATCTCTGGCTTTAAAGAAACTAATGTAGTTTTGCGTATCACATCTGCATAATTTATACCAGTAGTGCTAGACCCCTGTCTCTAAGTAGCACTCTTGTACTCATGTAAACCAGGTGTCTGTAAGAGTGAGTTTATTTTATAGATTTACATCTGCTTCAAAGCTAGAAAGAACTCTGTCACTGCTGCTTTGGATTTTCTTTGCAAACAGTTCTCCTAAAAGTGGTAGATTTTTTTTTTTCTATAGCTGGTTGAATATCCTTCTTCCCTAAATGCTTGTAGGTAGCTAAAATATTGTCATTGTAGCAATAAATTTAAAAAAATCTCCCTCACCACCCATAGAATTAAAACTTTTAATGCAGGTATTATCTATCAGAGAGTACCTTCTAAAAAAGTGTATATAATGTTAAACACCTACAAGGTGCTGTGTGGGATACTGAATGCTCTCACTCAGGCTAGTCCAATTATCAAAATGTAGCTTTTAAGCACATAGGTACTAGGAGTAGAGTAATTTTTTCTGAGATTATTGCATGACCTCGTCATCTGATGCACATGGACACTAAACCTTTGTCTTTCTCCTGGTGCCCTTACAGTGTTTCCTTCTTTAATGGTGAGGACAGTGATGAGCTGCTGTGGGTAGATTGTTATTTTGAGAGTTGACTTTAAGACTTTTTATTTAAGGTACTTTAAAACCAAAAATTGTTGTTCTTTGAAATCTAGGGACATAATGAACCAGAGACTTTGTTTAATTTTGTAATATTTAAGTACATTTTAATAAATGAAATATTTGCATGTTAACTTCAAGAGAGGTACTGGATTGGAACATAATGATCCATTCTGCATTAATCAAAAAGCAACGGTATAAAAGCATACACATTCCTAATATTAATCAGAGCTGTATTCCATGTGCAAGGAACCATGTGGACTTCATTCATCTTCTGTACTAGCATTCACAGGAATGTGGCAGTCATAGTAAACTTAACATTGTTTTGCTTCTTGTGGTTTTGAATGAGTCTTTAATCAGACAAAAACTGATGTGGCTTTATGAATCCAGTTGGGGAAACCATACTTGGCTTTGTGCAAATTCAAGGAACTATCATAGTATTAAGAGATGTCTGAGACAGTTGCTTCCGCTGTGTTTGTGGACAACAGTATTTCCTGTCATGTGTACCATATGGTTTCAGTGTTCCAGTCTGTTCCACTAAATACAGTTGAGATATTTGAATATTGTTATTTAATCTCTGCTGTCTCTGAGGCATTTTTCACCTGACACCTAGAAGAAAGCACAAAAAAGCTTGAATGAAAGTAAAGTGAAAGCAAGGGTAAGGGAACAATATCAAGTTTGTCTAAAGAAAATCTAGTAAAACCATGTAAATTGTGGTATGTGTTTGCAAGAGAAATTGCATTCACAATTTTGAAATTAAATACAGAGGAAGAAATCTGCTTTGACAGGGGAAGCATTCTTACTGTGTATGTAACTCATCGGAGTGCTGGACACAGTAGAACAGGTGGGAATCTCCTCTAAATCCGTCTTTCAGTTTATTTCTGCCCATCAAGCTCTTAAGAGGAGGAGCACAAGTGTCTGCCCCTGCCCCGGGGAAGTTTGGTGTTTCCCTGGCAGCAGAGCCCCTAGGAACACCAAGTCTAGGCACACTAGCATATGGCAGCCAGGTATAGCCTGGCCTGGCCTATGCCAGGAGTTTGGTGGCATGCCAAGGGAATCGGTATCAAAACCTGTGTTAGGACTGCTTGGTGGCAGGTCCCAGTGCTGTGCTTAGATCTCTCATGGAAGTCATGCTTCTCTCCTTTGACTTTGTGGTTGATATAGTCAGCAGTATGAGGCTCTTTTGTTCATTAAATACAGGTACTTTTTCAACAGATGTTTTAGGTTGTACTGTAGAAGATGGAGCCTCACAAATACCTTCTGGCTGAGGAAGTGATTTTTCCAAGCTGGCTCCAACAGCAGAAATGGACCTCTGCCTGGGCAGATGGGTTAGCTGTTAAAGAGGAACAGGTAACCTAGGCAAGAAGAAAGCTAGTCGAAGGTGTAAGATTCAAGCAACTGGAACAAATTCCCATGGGGGTTAAAAAATAATAACAAAAACAAACCAACAACAGCTTTCCTCTAAGTAATGCTATAGTTAATATGCAAAGTTAAAGGTTGAAATGTTTTCATGTTAAAGCTGGGATTCAGCTGTAGAGTTTCGGTTCTGAAAGAGCACAGGCCTTTAGATCCGGGGTTTGATATTGTCCATGGTAATAGAGGCCAGCTTTGAAAGCTTGCACTGGAATTCAGTTCCATCTTCTCCTCATTTCTCCCTATCTCCACATCACAGTTTCTCTGTGCTCCACTAAGGAGACTAGAGACAATTGTCACACAGTCTTGATGGAGATGCAGACTTCTTCCCAGCTCTGAAATGCTCGGAGCCGTATCTTGGGTTCAGGCCCATCTCCGGTTGTATTTGTATGTTGAGAAGTAACTGATGAAGCCAGTCAGAAGACTTTTCTGGAGCCTCTGAAACTCTCAGTCAGATGAGTTAGATTGTTTCATATTGGCTTCAAATAAAAGGTGATAGTTAAAATGTGTTGGAAATCTGGCCATCTATGGAAGGGAAAGGATGAGAAAAGGAGGCAAACAGAGGAAGTGAGGCAGTTAAAGGAGAAGCAGCTGCAGACAGCTACTGTATCTGCTTTGAAAGCAGTCTAGAAGTCTCAAGCAGTCTAGAAAGTAAAGCAATGTGCCCAGAAGTACTGCTGTGGAATCTCTGTAACTGGAATGAATTTCTGAGTGAGATCTTGCTCGTGGGCTTCTAATGGGAGCTTACAGAAATCTGTGGTCCCAGGGGCAGCTGGACCTCCAGGGAAGGGTTTTTTACACACCTTCCTGCTCTCTGGATCTGTTCAGTGTCACATTAGGAAATGCTGAGCTCTTCCAACTGGATGTTTCTCTTGACAAATATGTTTTGCATCTTAAGAGGAGTTGGAGAGAGGATAACAACTTAATCACTGTGCTTCTGGAGGCATATTATTAAACCGTGTTACAGTTGTCACCTAAGGTGACTGAAAAGTGAAACTGTGGGATTATATGCAATAATTTATCTGTTTTCCTCTCTTTGTCCGTTTGAGTATCTCACTTCAGTTTGGGGAGAATCTATTTCTTGTTTACTTTGGCACTATAACAGGACAACTAGCTAAGGGTTTGCATGGGCCTTCTTCACAGTCAGGTACCTGGGTGAAATATAAATCATTATAAAGCCCCAAACCTGTCAGATTGGTACCAGATCTAGAAAAGTTTTTTGGTGTTTTTGTTTTGTTTTATTTATTTATTTATTTATTTTGAGTAAAATTGTTTCCCCATAAGTCTTATGTTCAGGTTATCGCTCAGCAAAATATCTTGCTTTCGGCATATCCAGCTCTTCTTGAAATTAGTGGAGGACAGTTTGTTGCTGTACTTGGGTAAGTACAGTCTTTTCCAGAGAGCTGAAAATGGCCCGAGTTGGGTCTCAGCTATTTCACAATACATCAGACCACATAAGAGAGGAGATGGAGCAATATGTCTCAAATCAGCATTATTAAACGAGTGTCAGGGCAGCCTAACCCAGGTGGGTGCCTGAGCAGTTAAAATAGGCAGATGTGGACCTTCAAGAAGGATCCTGAGTGTGTAGGGAATGTGGGTGATTTAACCTTCCCTGTGGAGTCTGGTTCTCAAAACAGCATGGTAAAGCACCTTGTCTCTCCTAAACAGATTAGTTGTTTTGCATTCTGATGTAAGCTGGACATAGTACATGTCATGTAACAAATGGGATGATTTAGCTGCTTTACTGAATCCTCCATTAAGTGTGCCAAGAGCTGCAGAAATGATGACTGAGGTCCAGTTGGAAGACATTCCTGCTTGACATTGCTTTCAAATTAGACTGTTTGCAAAGTTCTTCCAGTAAACGTGGAAAAGGGTTAGAAAAAGAGTGAGCTGGGGCTCTTGACGTTTCCAGTAAAATCCCATCATCACATGCCACATTATCACCTGTCATATTATCATACCACATTATTTTCCATCAGATCATCATCTTGCATCAAAATGGTTGTATGAATCTGGGAGAAACTGGAACTGCTGGGTTGCTGTGAAGCTGAAGCAAACTTGGAGAGAATGTACCTCTGCCAGCAGTGCTGTGCTAGTCCCTTCTCTGAAAACACTTTGGGCTTTTAGTCAGATGCTTATTAGTAGGTCTCTGGATAACTGGTTAGTAAAAGACAGATCTATGATTGGTACAAAATGATGGTGCAGGCTGTGATAAGGGAAATGTGTGTCCCTATCCTCCTCCATGACCCTAGCCTGTCTTTCAAATTCTAAAAAGCATGGGAGTGTTTTGGAAAGTGTAATTGTGGCAATTTTAATAACAGACAGTATAAGGTAATGGCAGCCAGAGCACATTAAATGAAACAATATCCATATGGGCCTGTCAGAGAAGGGCCAAATGCTCTAGCTGTCTCATCCTATTGATGATCAGGCTGCTGCTTTGTTGCCACATTGGGATACATGGATTTCAGTTATTTTCAATAATCATTTGGTATACAAGAAATATAGACTTTGCCATTTGTGAGGTGCTGACACCATCTACCTTAGTTAGCCGCACAGCTTAGGAGCCTGGGCTTCCTGTGCAGCCAGTGGGGAAAGCGGCTTTTAGCTTGGGCATTCAGCATCACTCTCTGGAGACAGCATCTTTTCTGTGTGAGCACAGGGAGCACAGTAATATAGGCACCAAGTTTAAGGCAATTTGGTGAGCCATTTCCTTACTATATACCTGATACTTGTTTCTTCCTACTTGTTGGTAGGGTGAAAGAAAGTAGTTACACTCAGTGAACCATGTGGTTCCTCTGACAGTTGTTTCTGCCATCTAAAATTGTGCATTTCCCTGCTTTCTGTCATTTATAGAGAAGTGTCTGCCTGTATTTTTTTCCCCTTCAGTCTTATTTTTCACTCCTTTCTCAGCATGAGACAGGCTTGCTGCGTCTGCCTCTGCTTCCCATTTGCCACGTGTGAGAGGCTGAGCAGAGGAACATTGTGTGCTGCCTCAGGACTCGGTGGGGCTGACTCGCAGAGTGTCACGGACTGAGAAATTGCAACCGCTGGAGGAAACTCTTCAATGCTTAAGCTCAAGGCACTACATTCCTCATGGCTTTTCTAAAGATCCCTGACTATTTTATCCTTTTTTTTTCTTTCCCCTATGGACCAATCGTTAAATTGCCTGTAAGAGCTTGTGAAGATAAATGTCATGTAGATAAACGTCCCATGCTAACTGAGCATTTCAGTACGTAGAGTTCAAGAGAATGGGAAATGTGGAGAAAAAAAGAAAAAAGCCTGTAGAGGGAGCTGATCTGGAAGCAGGGCTGGTGATCAGAGACATGCAATAGCAAACCTTTGACAAACACTGTGACCATATGCGCCATGGGGTCTGACTCAGCTTCCTTTGAAGTCAGTGATAGTCTGCTCTTGTCTTCTGCAGCAATTGGATCAGCCTTGTAAAGACAAGCATGGCCTCTATACTATGCCGTCTTTCTTCCAGTCTGTCTTGGCTTCCAATGGAGACATCATATGGAAGGAACAAGGACATTTCTTTGCTCTTTCATTGTAAATGTGTTTTCCTTTTGCAGCAAATACAAATGCATACAAAAGCACTACAGCTTGCAGATTGTAAATATTCCTTGTCTTGGTCTCTGGGATTAGAGAAATGATGTTGTTGAGGAGAAATGCTGAGGTCAAAGCTGCAAACCTCTGGAGCCAGCCCAGCTGTATGGAAATCTTCCTCATTTTCGTGCTGTAGCACCAGCTGCCACCACAGCCCTTCCCTGAAGCTTCCTTCTGGTGTGGAATCCACACCTGCAGATGCCCACCAGTCTCCTGGTCTATGTGCCTGTGGAAGGCAGTCACAGTGTACTGGTATGGGGATAAATGCTGTTCTAAGGCAGTTTAGGAAATCCTCACACATTTGTTTTGCTTGCTTGCAGTCTTGGGTTTCTTGTCACTTGCCCTTCCTGTTCTTGACACCCAGAAACCAGTCTGTCTGTGCTGCCTGGCACTCTTTTTGCATGTACGGTCTTTTGTGTCTCTTCCACCAAGAAGAGTACATATACTAAAAAACAGTGGTTGTCTCAGGTTTGAAAACAGCTGAAGACCACACAAATAAATTATCCCTTTTAGTTCACTGGCTCAACAAAGCACTTGGTTCAAATGTCAAACCAGTAAAACCAGGTTGTTTCAGATTGATCAGACTATTTCATTATCAGAGATTTCTTGGGGAAAGAGGTTATTCTTACCAAAAAAAAAAAAAAAGTGGCATATTTAATCTCAAGACATCATTTCAAAATTAAAAAAAAAAGGACCTGAAGTAAATTGATTTTTAGGCAAATGATAAAAATAAGTAAGTGCTCTTGAATGGCAAATCAGTCATCTGAAGAAACTCACACAGCTCTAGGGAAAGGGTTAAAATCCCTGTGGTGTCTCCACTGACCTCCATGTTACACTGAAGAGGAATTTGGCCAGAGCTTTCTTTTGGTAGACAATCTGAGTCAGAAAAGCAGCCTCTGCTCATGATTTCTTGCTCCTCCTTCTTCTCTCATCCAAGACTTCTCAGGGCCCGCTTCTATACTTAATATTTTAGATCAACATTTGTAATGCTGAGTTTAGCTGGATTCAAGCTATTTTGTTTTACGTGGTGTCTTGGAAGGAGAATCACCCTAAACTTTTTAAATGCTTTACCATTTAGAAAAGGTTTCTTTTCAACTGATGAACTTGTTTCTTCTCAGAAGTTTGGATATTATGCAGACTAATGTAATAACATTAGTAATCTGTTTTCTCAAGGAAGTGTGTGTTTAACCACTGTCCAATATAGTTGGGTATTTTGAAATCTGCTGATCCATTCTAAAATGCTTGCTTGACCTATACTTGACTTGGGCTTACAAGAAATTTTATTATGCTAGTACTGTCCAATTAGCTGTATTGTTGTGATTGTCATAGCTAAAGCTGTAGTATTTAAAAGTAACATTTACTGCACGATGTCTATTTATTTTTCTTCCTGCAGAAGGAGTCAATCGGTTCCATAGTCCTCTCAGGACATCCGTATTTAAGAATATTTGTTACTTCAGATTTATCCTGTCCATTGCATTCATCAAAGCGTCTTTCTTTTAAGTATTTCATGCACCTGAAGGCATCCTTTCTATACAGCATGTGGACTGACTATTGACAGTGCAACCTGTATAATCAGATTCCCTCTGGATGAAATAATAGGTTGTGACTGCCAATTCAAACATTCTTCAAGAGCAGCAGTTATTCAGGCCACTAATTAAAACAATGCTAAAACATTCACTCTTGTGCTTAGTTTTGACTAGAAATCTTAGTATGATGCACTACTGAAGCAAAACCCTAGTTTTACTGGTAACGTGTGAATGTGTGATCTTGCTAATTGCAAGCTCTTATCGCTATAACTGATGGATCAAGCAGACCTGTGTTTCTAGGCTTATCAGTAAACTAGAAACACAAACTGTTTTAGTTTTCTTTTGTGCAATGAGGAAATATAATATTCTGTCTAGAATGAAAACTGATAGTCAAAAGGACAAGGGTATTAATTCAAGCCTTGCTCTCGTTGAAAGTAACTATACCTCAGCTGTGACCTCTGTGAAAAGTGAATATTGTCTCTGTGAATAATAAACCATGCTAGAGCTTTCTGTCCTCACTTCCTAATAAATACAGTATATAATAAAACCTGGGTTTTTTCTAAACCTTATATATAATAGCTTGAATTCTGGTATATATATTGTACTAAACCCAGAAGTTTCATAGTCATCTTTAGATATAATGACGAAAACAAGATTGTCCAAAGCTTTGAACTTCCTGCGTGTTTCAAGCTTCTGCAGATTCAAGTTCTGAATTTGAGTAGATGACTTTGGTGGGATGATTTTCTGTGCAAGGTGATTGGAAAACTGGAAGGACCCTGTGCGTGAAAATCTTGAAGTTCTAAGCCAGTTGCTGATTATGTGTTGTCTGAATTGGATACAAAACTTTCATTTTACTGGTGGAGTTCATTCCTCTTTGTGCTTCTTAGTTTGGTGGGAGGTTTAGTGAGTTCAGTATTTCTGTGTAGACGAGTTGCTCCACCAGTCCTTAGATGGAAATGGCTGCCAAAGGGTTTTGGAGCTCATTTAAATCTGTGCTGTAAACTTTGGTTCTGGTTTTCAAAGACTGAGAAAACAAAGGCTGCAGTCTGCTTTTCGATGTATTTTTCATTTATCTCATATTTAGTGATTAACAGTTCAAGCCTCCATATGTTACTGGCAGGATGAGTACTCTTCTGGGCAAAACAAATTTTACATAAGTTGAAATGAATAGCTGCTCAGTCAGAAGGTGTGATATATTTTAAAGAACACCCTGAGAATGTAGCATGGTTGGTGCAGAAATTCTTCCCTCATCTTTTACATTTTCCAACCTTCTCTCTTGGCACTGCTGAGCTGAAGTGCTTATTCTTTCTTTGCCTTCTCTCAGGGGAAGAGAAAAATGAAGGTAGCATCACATAAAAGTTGTCTTATCGTGTGTAAGGGTGGTATGCTGAGAACAGTTATTTATTGCTATTCGTTTCACCCTGTGAGTAGCTGCTATAGATTTATAAAACCTACTGATATACTTTAAAGTAGTTATGTGCCTTAGTTTTTATATATCAATAAATTTTGCACAGCTGTGGATGCTCAGAAGCACGTCTTGTGAAATCTTTGTGTTTTATTTAAAAAAAAAAAAGGAAAGTAAAAAAAATGTCGACCTCATAGCCAAGTTCTCCTCCAAATACTTCCAGCTGCAGCAAGAGGGATGAGTCATGCTGAAAGCTGAGGAGCTTTTCTTAAAGCCTTTTACTTGGTTCACATGATTTTTTTTTAAATTTTACATTCCTGTCTGTTTTTCTTTTCTTACAAAAAAAAAAAAAAAACACAAAAAAAAATGTGAAGGAGAGTCACCCAAGGAAAACCCGTATGAGGATGTGGAGCTGAAAGGCCGTCACGCGGGCCGAAAATCCCATCAGCTCTCCGAGAACTCCCTAGATTCTTTGCACAGGATGTGGACTCCGCAGGACAGGAAATACACATCACCTCCCCAGGTAACGCACGGCTTCGCAGGGCGTGAGGTCGCGTTTCTTTCTGCGCTCAAAGCTGCTGCAAGAGAATCAGTTGTGGCATAGGAGGAAGAGCAGCTGCACTGAGTGAGAAAGGGTATCTGGAAAAAGAATGTGATCAAATCCATAAATCATTGCTCTTGGCAGCTGTAATTCAGAGGCTCAGCACTGCACTGCAGAAGCTGATTGCTGTTTGGAATAGCCCTGACGAGGGCTGGCTATGGGCAGCCGAGTTTAAGCAGAATCCTTCTGCCGGTTGTTTGGGGAGCTGAATCTGGCCCTAAATCCTTTGTGTGGTTACACCTCTTTGTGAATTCCTCAGTGTTTGCTGATGGGCTTTTAGTAGGACAGGAGGGAGAAAGTCAGGTTCTTAATCTTGCTCGTGTATTATGTGCGGCCTCTCGTGGCTTGCTAATGTGAAGTATGTAGCATGGCATGGTTTCTTGTAAGATGGAGAAAGCAAAGTATGCCCCCCGCCCTAGTAAATAAATGAATAATAAAATAATTAGAAAAACCTGAGTGTCTGCATTTAACAAGGCTGTATAAGCTGTGTTGGCAGCATAAAATAAAACACCGGGAACTCTACAGAGTTTCCATTTTGTGGTGAATTTTCAAAAGCAGTGTGTTTTCTGTGAAAGCTATGAAATGCCAGATTGCTATGCTGTTTATGGGATCATTGTGTTCATAAGGAAAAATATAAATTTATCACATACTTAATTTTGAGATTCAAAGCTCCTTTTAACGGAACTTTGTTTTGTACTGAATCAACAGAAAATTTGCAGTTAAAAAAAATCATGAGGATCTACATTTTTGTCATGTAAAGTAACCTAGAACAAAACTGAATATGTTTTCTTTTGCTTATTCAGTTTGGGTACATGTGAGCACCGCAGTCCTAGAGACAAAAGCATTACCAGGATTCCTGGTATACACCTTGCCCATCAGTTGTAAAACAGGAGTATTTTCAGCAAAGGTACTGAAAAGGGAAAATATGGGAAGTGAATAATCAGGCAGAGTAAGGAGAAACAGAAACTACAGCCATGAAGATAACTTTGTAGTGAGAGACATACTATGCAGAACAATTACTTTTGGCTGTACTCTGTGTGTTAAAAGGAATTGTGATAGCATTTAGATGGTCCAGAAAGATGTCCCATTGGGGTAGGACCCATACAGGTCCATGGTAAGATACTGTCCACCGTTTGGTGTTTTACACAGGGTGATAAAAGAAAGTACAGATTAAAGTTGCTTCTGTAAAGTTTCTCAGGAAATAAGTATTCTCTGGTATCTACGCAACAAGGCTATCTTTATTCTGGTAGCTTCTTTTTGAAATGCTGCCAGGAGTTTCCGTCAGTCCTGCCATAATTGTGCTGTCATTTTGTTGATATATAAAGCAAAGGGACACTAAGAGCAGGTCAGCTATGAGCCTGGGCAGTTCTCTGATGACCAGAAATAGAACAGTCTCAATTTCCTGAAAAATGGCAGCTTTGTCAACAATTTATCACCCAGTTTTTCCAGCATAGCAACATAGCTGGATTAGCAACATGACTCTTCAGTCATGGATGATGATAAACAAGATGGAAGAGATCAGAAGGTCAGCAGGCTTTCACCAATCATCTCCAAAAAGAACTTTCATTTCTAGACAGCTGCAGATTTTCCTGGCATGCAAACCTGTGGTAAGCAGAGATCTCAGAAACACTGGCTTGTGGTCATTTTGAATCCCAATCTCTTCTTCCTTCCCTTTTGTTGTTTTCAATTATTAAAGTC
Source organism: Anser anser (assembly GCF_964211835.1). NCBI lineage: Eukaryota > Metazoa > Chordata > Aves > Anseriformes > Anatidae > Anser > Anser anser. The sequence goes on from NC_139725.1 coordinate 3,720,343, forward strand.
ATCAGATAGAAAAAGAATGTTTTATTGATGATGACGTGTTTGTGATGCAAAACCCACACATACAGAAACACCTACTTTTAATGCCAGATCGTATGGCCCTGTAGTAGGTAAACCCTCCAAGTAAAACAAATGGGACATTTGCTAGTGCAGGTAGCAGTCTGTCCTTCACTTGCATCATAGGGAAGCTGGAAACAGAAGCCAAAGACCTGACCCTGCCAGCCTGCGGATTAACCTTCCCAAGAGTTGGGCAGAGCTGCTTTGAGGACTGTTCCAGGAGAGGGAGAGCCCCATTTTTTTTTTTTTTTAAGATAGATGTTACTTGATGCCTATTCCCATCAGTGAGATCTTGCCTTCCTTGCTACAATGATAACTGATTTGTCCTTTAAAGAGAATTCCTTGGGAAGGTAGGACAAAGCTGTAACCCAGCCTCTGCATACTGATGGATCTTAAAGCATCTTGACATGGTGGAAATTCAGCCAGCTTGATTTTCTACTTTCTTTATCTAGGATGAATAGCAGCCTCAGTGTAGTCACTCTGGATTTTCACCACTGCAAGTGAGAGAGATCAGGCCCATCATATCAGTGTTTTGATGTCCATCAAACTTTTCAGTTAGGTTTGAATGCTCATGGTGTTTGTTAATGTGGTGTGGGTGCATGGAAATCCAAAGCCAAATGCAGTCTATTGTTTTCTTTGAAATTTAGATAAAGCCTTAGATATTGACCCCTGTTTCTTCAGTTTGACCTTGCACCCTCTTTTTGAACATACTTCATAGGGTGCAATGGTGCCACCACTCGCTCACAAAGAGCTTCTTCTGCACTAAACGTTGGCGAGGGGAAGAGCTCAAGATGTTCTTGTTCCCACAGCTACCTTCAAAGCCTAGCAGCCAGTCTCTGCGTATTGGGAACTGGTCGGAAAGGAAGAGCCACCGCTTACCACGGTTACCCAAGCGGCACAGCCACGATGACATGCTGCTGCTGGCTCAGCTTGGAATTCCCTCTTCCCCCTCCAGCCTCAATGAGGACAGCCTGAGTACCGCAAGCGAGCTACTGTCTACACGCCGGGCCAGGAGGATCCCAAAGGTACTGGCAGGATGATCTTGTTCCAACAAATTGTCCTCTGGGGAGATAAAACTGAACGCAAGGCCTCAATTACAAGGCTCATGCTGGGGTTAGGTCGCCTGTCTCCAAGAGCCTGAAAATTTCTATCCCACCTTTAGCCACTATTTATTTATTTATTTAGCCATAGAAAGCTCTTTTTTGCATCCTAAAGGAAATTTGAGATCAAAACAGAAACAGTAACTCTGGGAGCCAAAATGTATTATTTTTTTACACACACCCCTACTGTGCAATCCCTTCTCTAAAATTGGATAACTCTCCACTGGTCCAAAAGTAGCAAACATCTGATTGCCATCTTTGCAATGAGTTGATTTTAAGCCAATTCTCTTTTCCACACTTTTCTTTAAGCTTTGTGGGCCAGAGCATTTTGTGTACCTAATGTTATGATTTTGAGCGGGTGATGGCCAAACAATTATTATTTATAACATGGAGCAGCATCTAAAGTGTGTTTTTTTTCCCATCACATGTTTGGTTTTGGGAAAACAGTTATTATTGACTTAATATGTTTCTCTGCTTTTACTCACAGCTTACCCCATCCTCATAACCCTGTTGTCTTGAAGGATTTGAAGCAAAAACTAATGTTCTATTTTGCAAGGAGTTCAAATTTTCCAATTCAAAATAAGATGTGGAAAAAACCTACAAAGAAACACAACCCCCTGAAAAAAAAAGGGGGGGGGGGGGGGGGGGGAAGGCATACCGAACAAAACCCAGGCCTTTTCTAGTACAATAGCAACAAAGGGGAGAGAACTGCCAATATATTTATTTTTGGCTTGTGAACAAAGGCAATTTTTACTGTATTCAGCTCTTTCCTTTTCTTACTAAACAGTATATTTTAAAGTATGTGGCTGTAAATACTGTGACTGGGGAGAGATTTTTATGTTCCTGTCAATTAGTTTGAAATTCTCCCTAAGCCAGAAGCAAAGAAGAAAATTATCTTTATGTCCTTAATATTTACTATATTTTTACTTTCTTGAAATATACTATTTTACTGCACAAATGAGCATACATCTTTGGAGGAAGTTACTCTAACTTACAGAGTAGTGTACTTTGGTTTTGAGTAAAATTTTGAAAGTTTGGATGTTAGTTTTGTACCCAACTTTCATTTTCGTCAGATTTAAGGAACAGACGTTCTCCCCATGTAAAATTATGCTTTAAACATGTGAATGTTCATGGTTTTATCACAAATTTCATGATAATTTCTGCCTTTGACAGCTCTCACTCCTGGAATCATGTATTTGTGGATAATCTCATGTTTTTATTGAGAAAATATTAGTTATTAGAGAAAAGACTTGAACCTGAGAAACCCCTGTCCTGCATCACTGCCCCATGCCTGCACAGATGCACAACACATAGAGAAGATAGCAGGGATGCTTCATGAAGCAATATCTAAATGCTTTTTTTTTTTTTAAAAAAAGGGCTTTCTTCACCGCCATGCAGGTGTTTTACTCTTGGTGAAGCAGCTCAGGCAGACGAAGTGCTGAGAGTGCTGAGCAGCCCAGCAAAGGGAGCACAAAATCCCAGCAAGGCCCCTCACGGGGTGCCTCCTGTTTTTCCCCAGAACAAATCTTGGTTTAGTTATTGGTTACCTCCTCTGGTCTCCTGTCCTGGCTCCTCTCCTCAGCTACTTTGGGCTTCTCCTTCTGGTAATTGTGACTCAAGTACCCAACCACATGGTTGTGTGCATTTGGAAATGGAGAGAGGGGCCTTATTTAGTTCTTATTGTGCCCAGTAGAAGCGTAAAGAGAATTTGTGCAGTAACTGTAAAATTTGCCATAAAAAATAGGTATATGTTTCAAATAGCACTCCTGATGAAATATGTAGTCAGCATGATTCAACTGTTGGAGGGACTGCATGAGATTTTGTACTAGTCTGTGCTCTGTTACTGACTTTCTATTGTGTCTATAGCAAATTAGCTTCTCTCTCTGAGTTTATTTCTCTCTGCAAGCTGAAATAAAACAGCTTTTGCAAACTGTGTAATAGTTCTGTGAGTAAAGCTGCTATGGAATGAAATATGCTATTACGAACCATTATAAAGATTAATTGCTTCATATTTGTGACTTTTCAGAAATCACAATATATTGTTTAATTGGTAAGTTTTAGTAATCCCAACCTCTTGTTAAGGTCACTAAACATCAATATTTTCCTTCATCTCAAATTATTTTGGATAGGCAGGTATTATCTGGATTAGTCTTGTTGAAGGAAGTCATAAAGATGATTACCAGGAGTTAAAACTCCAGCAACTGCTTGCTTTAGCCAGCACAAGTAGCTCATTTCAAAATACATTCATAGATAAGGGTAGGATCGGAGAAAATAGATACAGCACCTCTGAAGGTCAGTAAGTACAGCACAAGTTCGAAGGGGAAGGGAGGAAAAGTCTGTATGGGCCAGATCCTCAGCTCATATAATGTGGCTTCAAAGCAGCAGGTTACTCTGTACCTAAAAAGGCTTAAAAAAGCTACAGTCAACTTTTTCTGTCTCAGAATCCTCAGTCATATTGTGCTTTTATTGCAAGTGCCTAAGTCATTTTTGAAAATGGGATTTTGGTTTCTGAGTTCTTTCTCTATGAAAGCCTATCTATAGGTAAGGTAGTGAGATGCAAGATAAGTGATTCAAACAAATGGGATTCAAAATAAGAGAGTTGCACTTTGAACTAGTAAAGGTTTAAGGGCATCCAGTTGACCTATAATCCACAGTCAAATTGTTTGGATAAATCCATTAATTAAAAGTTTCATAGCAGGGAAGTGTTTAGCCTTACTGTTTTTTCACTTGCCTATTTTGCAGCTTGTCCAAAGAATCAATTCCATCTACAGTGCAAAAAGAGGGAAAAAACGATTGAAGAAGCTTTCTATGTCCAATATTGAGACAGCGTCCCTCCGAGGTACAATACATGCATCATGGTTCAGTGATCCACTTGAATATTAGAGAATCAACACATTCTCGTCTTTCATTCACATGTACCTCACGCTCAGCTTTGTTTAGAACTTTCTGGTATGAACAATGATAATGTTGTGAAATGAGAAAAATGGGGATAAGATAAAAATAAATCATATTCTCACTGTTGTCTATCCAATCAATCCTGTGACCAGCTAGACTTACTCAGCCTGTTCTTTAGTTCACTTCTTCAGTAGTTTGTATCTCTAATTTTTGTCCAGAATTACAATTTGACTCTCTAATTCATTCATGCTTTTTCCTGGCATGAACATTTGAATATAACTCAGCCTCTGCTTTGGATTGGTTCTAGAAAAGCATGGGCCCTGAAAGAAATTCAGGCTGTGTTTGTAATAGGCGTACAATGAAGTTTAATACAAGTACACCTCAGAAATGCATCTTATTGTAAAATTACTTTTGCATGTTAATCTCAGTCTGGTGAATTCTGCTGATTAAAAATGTTATCCAGACAAAGCTCGTAAGGCTTCCCTTGACTTCTCAAGTGCTACATAACTTCCTTTCAAAAAAAAATTAGAAAAATTGCAAGTCTGAAAGGTAGTGGATGGGATAAAAATTCATTTTCAAAATGTCTCATTCACCTCTTTAGCTTAGCATAGATGGCAGTTCAGCGCAACCATTTGCTGGAAGGGAGAATGAATTCTACATTTTCATCAAAATGAAGCTCTTATTCTCAAGCAAAATTGAAACTTATTTCAATGGAAACATAATTTAAACAGTCACTCAAACTGTTTATTTCAATATGTTTTAAAACTCAGGAGGACAGCATGTGTGGATCACAAGGTTCAGTGTGAGGTGTGTGTTTTTCACAGTTTCACCACAGTAAACTGAGTTCATGTTTGCTTTGGTTTTATATTAACTGATCCCTCTGTCTCCTCTGCAGATGAGAACAGTGAGAGTGAGAGCGACTCAGATGACAGGTTTAAAGGTAAGGGGTCAGCCTTTAACAGCTTCTAGTCAGCCACTGTCACAGACCCTGTCAACATACATTCTCATGCTACTGCACATTGTTCCTGTCCGTGACCTGTATTTTCCTTCCTGAACTATTCTAACTTCATTACTGTAGAGCTCACAAAAATTCCAACACAGCAGCATGAATGTGGAAAGCAAGGACAAAATGAACTGTGAGGATCTAACAAGGATTTGGAAACTGTGCCAGATAATGAAGAACAGGACCTTTGATAGATTTGCTTTGTCAGCTACTTCACAGATGCTAGTGTTTTTCAGACCAACTACTGGGTGCAAACGGAGAGGGATGAGGTTGGATAAATATACTTTCTTATTATTCATATGCTGCTTTAAGTGTTTGCTTCTAGCTGCTGTTGGAGGCAAGATACTGGGTATGATCCAGTGTAGCAGTTCTCATACTCTTTTATAGGTCTGCCGTCTGCAAATTGTAGAAATTCCTTTATCAGTACACGGCACCTGCACAAACTCTGCTTAAGCCAGGCCAGTAAATTAGTCTGTTATTTTCAAGAGTCCTGATAAATGGACAGAACTGTAAAAGAAAGTCAAAGGCAGCAAAAGCAGATTTTTATTACTAAAAACCTATCGTATTACTAATAAGTGAGGGCAAAAAATACCCACAGGAGCGCAGAGCTGTGGTTATAAGATGAGGAGAAAGCATTCTTATCTGTCTACTACAGATATCACCTGCTTACTGTTCATACAGGAAACCTGGCTGGAAAAAAAAATATCTGAGGAAAAAAGGTGTGTTCCAGACAGGTGGTGGTAAGACACAGAAACTCACCCAAAACAATCCGTATGCAACATTGTACAGCAATATCTGCAAAACAGCTCATTCCTCCTTTGTAGACAGATACTAGCCCCAAAACACTTGCGATTATGTTTCTCTTTGTGTCCAAAAATCAAGGGGGTTGCTTTTACCCATAGCCCACAATTAAGAAAAACAGGGCCTCTCTTAGAAATACTCTGTTTTCACTGGAAACTGAGAAGCTTTTCCCCTTGTTGTTGTGGAAAGGAGGATCCTCATTCTGATGTTGCTCTAACTGACTGCTTCTACATGACCTTATAATTACATAGATGCTCTTTGGGCATCCTGAGCCAAAGATCCAGCTGTCATATGTAACAAAACAGGATTTTTTAGGTCCTCATTTGTTGAGGTGGGCTCTTTGGTTTTGCCTCTTGCAAATATGAAGCACTGTCCAGCCACGTGAGGCTCTCAAGGAAGACAAATCAGGATCTTTCTTAGGAATTGGCTTCCCTTGTGCAGTCACGCCATGACCAAGTGCTTTATCAAAATAATTTATAATTCTGTGTTGTTAAATTGTGTTGTTAAACTAGTTGTAGGACAGCTGATCATGAAGGGATTTTCTTTTATTTCTATCAGTTAATTACTGCTGTGATCAAGTGCTTGTAACATCTTATTTCCCTACAACGAGGGAGAGTCTGTCTTTTGCAAACTGTGTCAATGAATATAGCCTTAAGGGGTTGACATGTGCTGCTAATATTTTGTCTGCCATTGCACAGAGATCCTGGTGTGAAGAGGTGGGGAAAAGCATGCAGGCAGCTGTTTTTACTTAGTTGTTTTCACTTATTTGTCTACCAGAACAGGTAGTGATGACTGACTAGTCCACCAGAGAGATCTGGAGACAAGTCATTGGATCAAGGAGTATCTTTCAGTCAGGACTGGATGTGACTATAAATCTAAATCTGCTCCTCGGTCTGAATTGGCACAAGCAAAGCAATCCTGCAGGAGGCAATTTGCACGTTTTTTCTCTTCTCTCTTTTCCTTCCCCCTTCCCTGGAGCTCATTCCACAGCTTGTATGAACTATGCCTATGCTGTGGAGAAGGAGAAAGTATGCCTTTGGTGGCTCTTACCATAGAGCTGTGCTGTATAGGGACAGATCACAGAAGTGTTTTTCAGCAGTGTAAACAAGGTCCAAGTCAGGCCTGAGGAGAAGTGTTGCCCCGGAGGCTCTAGTGCATTTGCATTATAAGTTTCACGTAAGAGCTTATAATATAGTTTTACACGTGAAGGAAAAGCAGACAATTGGCAGGACAACAGTTATGAACTGCAAATGATTTCAGTGACTTAGTGTTGCATCACTTCACTACTTGGAGAGAGTTTTGATTTATGGGTGGAATTAGTGAGGGAGACTATAGTATTAAGGTCTGATTTTGTAAGGAGAACATGTTTGGAATAATTTACTGGCAAATTGAAAGTCCTTTGTGAATGGCTGTGGCTTACACATACACATTACATTCCCAGGTAATGATCTGCATTTTTTTTTTGATGCTAGCTCATACCCAGCGTCTAGTACACATCCAGTCAATGTTGAAGAGGGCTCCAAGTTATCGAACCCTGGAATTGGAGCTAATCGAATGGCAAGAACGGGAGTTATTTGAATATTTTGTGGTAGTGTCACTGAAAAAGAAGCCCTCTAAAAACACTTACCTCCCAGAAGTGACATATCAGTTTCCCAAGGTAAAGAAAAAATCTTATGTACAACTTACTCTAAATGCCTTGTAAGATCATTACTTTGCTAAGATCAGTAAAGTGGGAAAAGTAATGGAATCTATTTCTTAAATTGAGTTAATCATTCAGCTTTCAGATTTTTTATGAAGGAAAGTGAAGGTGACTGAAAGCTTTCCATATTTACAAAATTGTCTTTTCTAGTGCTGGAGAGTTTAGCCTAACGGTAGGTGCTTTAAATATTGTGTTTAAATTCAGTTTCTAAATATTTCACTTTCAACTCAATTTGACTATATTAGGATTTGTTCCAAAACCCACTGAAGTCAATGGAAAGACTTTGGCTGAGCTATGGTATTTCTCTTGTGTTCTTGCAGCAGAAAGGAATTTGAGATAGGAGTGTGTTGTAAGTGGACATTGTGCAACAAGGGAGTTTCAGTCAATTAAAAAAAACACAACAGCAGTGACGATTTCTGTTGTACTAGCATCTATAAGACTGTCCTGGGGTAGTGCCCACTCTTCAAAACACCAATAAGGAACAAGCTGATGGGCCCTTGCTCTTCAGAGCTCATTATTAACCCTCTCCACATTGCTGAGAGGTGCTGTGGAGCTGGCCCTAACAGTAACTGATTGAACTTCAATTTTTGCCCCCCTGCAGCTAGAAAGACCAACCAAGCAAATGCGTGAAGCAGAGGAACGTCTCAAGGCTATCCCTCAGTTCTGCTTTCCTGATGCCAAGGACTGGCTCCCTGTCTCTGAATACAACAGGTAAACCTTCTGGTGCTCCTCTGCCTCTGAGTGCTGATGGAGTGCATCTGGAGCAGCTGCCGGCTTGCTGATGCCCAATTAAGGAAGCAGCAGTTTGAGACTTTGCCACTTCAGGCTCAAGCAGTTGTATTACTTTTTTTTTTTAAAGGTCCCAGTCAGGCTGGCTTACAGGCCTGTGTGGCTGAGGGAAAGAAGTTTGAAGGTTTCTCTCAGTGCCAAATCCAGAAGTGTAAATGGAAGTATTTAAAATAAATCTTGAAAAGAACAGGGCCCTGCCCACTACCTGCCCTAGTCATCTACCCCGGAGTGCTTACCTAATGTTGCAGGGCACCTCTTTGTTTTCTCAGAGCAACGCTGTTCCAAGAACTTTTTGGAGACATGCTCTGTGCCAGCAGAAGAGCTCTATCTTCCTATGCTTAGAGATAAGTGTAGTGTGAAATAAGACACATGTGGAGTGTGTCTAAAGGGGCTTTCAGTGATGACAAGGAATTAGCATTCACCTGCAGGAATTACGGCAGAAAAGGGTGCGTATGGAACATTTTATTGGCTTACACATGGCACGTACAACATAATCATGTTATATTCTGTGTTGCTTGGCTGTATTATTCAATACTTGGAAGCACCTGAATAGTGAAGTATTGAACACACTGAAGAAGCAGAGACCTGTGCGGGCAACATTGGTGGGAGCAGCATGCAGCCCTGCTTACACAGCATTCTGCTGCTGCTCTGCTAAACAGATCTTCCATGAGCCCATGTTTGTGAAACAAGATATCCATAGCATATTCTGCTATAACTGTATAAACCATGGCACTGCACTGCAAAGAAAAAGTGTTTTATATAAGCCATTTCAAAGTTGCAAAGTAGCCAAGAACATTTATCAGCCCATGGGCAAATTCACAAATACATCTCTGTACCTGTGCTGTAATTATAGCCTTAAACTGTTGGTGTACTTCTCTGTCACAAATAGTACTTATCCCAGACAAGGATATAAAATGAGCTAGATTTTACAAATATGTGTTATTTTTGGATTAGAAAATGATTTCTCTACTCTTAGAGAAGATCTAGGGTTCTCCCTTTAAAACAAGGCACAGTCCAAAAAGAGGAACTAACTAAAAGGTAAGGGATAATGCAGCATTTGAATACTGCTCTCAAAATCTGTTTCAAGCGTCCCTTCTGCAGTATGAATGGGACTGCCATGTTACTGAAATTCAGCACATCTCTCTTGTTGCGAGAAGATAGCTAGGTTGTCCAGGACCATGACGATATTTTTGCTCTAATACTGATGGAATTCGGCCCTGGCATATGTCCAGATGACAGGCAGGTGGAGAGAAGACCCTCAAATGGGTAGAATCTCTCACAGGATAAGGTAGTATCCCTTTTAAAATGCTCTACCTCATAGCTATGCTGTAGTTCTGATACTAAGATCTGGACAATTTACTTCCTTCTAGTGAGACCTTTTCTTTCATGCTGACTGGGGAAGATGGAAGCCGGAGGTTTGGCTATTGCAGGAGGCTGTTGGTAAGTACACACCTTAATTTCAAACTGCAGAATTCTGTTAAACAATATCTCAAGACTATAGTCTGAACTTTGAGGCTGTCTCTCACTGTTTTACAACAAAACTGGTTTGCTCACTCTGAAATTTGAAAACGCGAGGAGCTCAAGTATAATAACACTTTGAAATACCTGTCTGAATCAAATAGATTCCAAGTCCTTTCAGCTATTCATAAGAATGTGGGAAGTTTCTTGTGTGGGTGCTCTCCTTTTAAGTTCTTTATATCACATGCTTTCAAGCAGAAGTAGGAATACTACAACACTGCAAACAAAGGCAAATGTGGTATTTCTAAACATTTGTGAGTAATGTTTATTCCTTGGACAGCTGCTTACATCCCCAAAGTGCTCTGCCAGCACTGCCTAATCAGTCTGCAGCATATCTGAGATGTAGGTAAACGTGCTCCTACTGGCCAGGGTGGCGTAATGACGGCAGAGAGCAGACCACCATCAGCATTGTTTCAGGACCGTGCAATAAGACGATGCCCGTGCCAGGAAGTCTCGGGTCTCAGACTCCCTTTCAGTCCTTGTCACCAGGGGTAATCAATTGGTGGGAAGGGGACCCGGTTCAACAGTTCTATGTCATCACTGGACTCATCACTTGGAAAACAGTCTGGTCACCAGTTAAATGAGAGCATGGCAGTGTGCACGTGTGTTATGGGGGGGAAGGAAACTACATGACGATTAGTGAAGTCTATTAAGCCATGTGAAGCACAGTTTAAACAGGCATTTTTCTGTCCATTCCTGCAGAACGTACGGGATGGCAGCAAAGCATACAGCAGTTGGCCATCCCTGCACTAGCCAACACTCATCACCAGTTGGACAGATTTGGAGCTGTTTGTGAATGACTAGCCAGGGAGATGTAGCTCCTGTACTATTCACAGGACGGTTGACTGCACTTGGTTGGAGAGCTTATATGGATAATAAATACTGCGGGAGCCTTTTGCATACTCTGTGCAAAATGAATATCTGCAGCAATATTGCAAGGTTTTAAATAGGTATCCTCCATCTAAGAGAAAAGGACACTGGCCTTTTCCCCTTCCTTCCCTCTCTGGCATAATTTCCCATCTTTCCAAGCAGGGAACACCTGCCTTCAATAGCTTTCAGGGGCTTCAGGTAGACAGAGCAACTCGCTGATATTAGAACAGCACCCTCCATTCTGCATGCTGCCATTACGTGACCCTGCTCTTACTCAAGTCTCTGTGGCAATGAGTTTTGTCATGCAGACAGCAGATGCTCTGTCTGGGAGGTATTGCTCTGTGGGGGTCCTCTATTTGTAAGAGGTTTCATTTAAACTAACATAACAGAAAAATTGTTTATCAATTCTGTGGGCGGTATTTGCTTTAGGTAGCATCGCAGAAACACGCTTACTCTGTGTAACAAAGTTTGTAAGCGTGGGCTAAAACAACAGGGTTTATCTGTGGAAAGGAAATGTCAATGAAGGCTTGTGTTACAGTAAATCTAGGGCTTGTCAGGAGGTGATTCAGAGATAATTAAGTGGAGCACCTAGAATATATCCTGGCTGATGTAAATAAGCATAACAAGATGTAGTGCAGCAGCACAATTCAGTTATTTTTTGTGTTGTCGTTTAAAAGGATAATAACGTACATTCAGCAAATGTTGGCTAGAATCAAATTATGGAATGTTTTCACTCTACCAGATCAAGGTGATTTAAGGCTTTGTACTTATGGAAATGTCAGCAAGTTCAGAATCATTCACAGAGCTTATGTTTGTGAAATGCAACACACGGTCAAGTTGAGACTGAAGTAATAGCCACAGTGAAAAAGATGTATACACAGGAATGTTGAATTCATTTTTCAGTGAAAGATTAATGTTTTACTCTCTTAAGGCTCTGTGAAATCCACGCTATATTAAAGGCAAGGTAAAAATAGAACGTGGACTTTCGGCTAGTGCAGAAGATAGGTTAGCAAAGTAGGAAATACCAGGCTCAGAATTAAAATCAATACTGCATACTTCTATATAAATGGTGTTTTGAGAAAGCATTAGAGAATTTTTTTTATCCTCTGTTGCCCTTGGCAAAAATCAATCAACCAGTCAGCAAAAAATAATGTGAAAAAATGGGAAAAATACATACTCCTCTGCTAAACCTATCTATTAATTATAGAGCCAGTTAAAAAGCAGATCTGCTGCTGCCCTGGGAGATCACTTAATTCAAGATGTTTCATCTGGTTCCAAAACCTGATATGCAGAAGCTGATATGTCTCATCTCACTGGTACAGCCTACCCTGCAGAGGAAAGTAGAGTAATACTAACTGTTCTCTTTCTGGGGCAAATCCTGCCCTCTGAGACCAAAACTGGCACAGCCTGGGACATAGCAAGAAAGAAGTTTTTTGAAGCTGCAGAGAAGCATCTCAGCATTTCTCTGTATGAGGAAATGGCAAAAGAAGCAGAGATCTGCTGTTTTTTGAGCCCCACAGAATCTCTCTGCCTTGCTGGGAGAAACAGAGGAGTTGGTGTTGTTACCTCAAATGCCTTCCCCAAAGTGCTCAGTTGCGCTCACAGAGAGAAACAATTTCTTGTCCCCTGCAAATGTCAGTGCACGGGTGGAACAGTCTCACGGATGTGTACTGTATCAGTGAGATACTTCTATTTAAAGCCATGTTCATACTTTCTTTTTTTCTCTATGCAAATACAGAATTTCCACAGGCAACAAGGAGCAGGTGAATTTGGCAGATACCGTTTACATGCCAGAGGCTTGGGCTTTAAAGCATATTTTTGTATTTGGTTGTGCAGTTTCCTGAGCAACTTCTGAAAGGTGCAGTCAGGGTGGCTCTAATGCCCAGGAGTACACAGTATCTCCTCTGAGCAGTCTGATTCCCAACCCGCGACTTCTGTCAAATACACTAACCATAATCTGGGAACTACAAGAAGTTTTCAGCAAACATTACATATGGGAAAGATGGGGGCATACTGCACAATACAGGACTGTATGAAAATCCTGAATTCATTATAAACCACTCTGCTTCAAGGTAAGCCAACTGCTGCAAGGAGAATTCCATAGAGAATATTCCCCAGCCATCCTGGAGAGGAGCGCTCATAATGTTCAGCTAGAGGTTTCTCACACCTTCTAGAGCACTTGGCAGTCATTGGCAATAGGCTCCATGGTCAGATGGACCAATCTGTCCAACCCTGCGAGGTAGCGTCCAGCTTACTATTTCTGTCTCTTTGCAGAGTTCGGTGTTCTGATGCCTTTGTTTACAAAACAATTACTTTTTTGTTACTGAACCTTTTGTCAGCCTTGTTCTTCTTTGGCATGTTGTGATATGAACAAACAGCTCCACTTTCCCTCTTTCACCTTTGGATTTCAGATTCTTCCAGACAGTTCTGGGAGCAGGGTCTAAAACCCTGCCAAAATACCTCAAGGGATACAATGACAATTATGTTCTGTTTGTATAACAAATCCTGTGCAGTATCCCTTTAAAATGTATTTATATTATCTTGTTTCATGGAATGTGACCTATTGTACCCCTGTAAACAATCTGCACTTTCATAGATAGCATGGAGTTTTTTCCAGTTACATTTCGCTACCTCCAAGGCAATCATATAACATCTTTCCTGGTCACTTGATATGAGAAGTATGCGCTTTCATATAAAAGGAAATTGACCGATATACTAGAGATATTAGATCTTGCTACTATCCCATTTTACTGAGAATAACAACATCTCTAAAGGTCTCCCCTGGATTTCAAGTACCTGCGCATGGAGGTGTGCTTTGAAAGAGAAAAGTGACAGGCGTGTTTTTAGGAGAAAAGGTCTTCTGTTTCTCCTACCAAAGGCAGAGGAAAAAGCAGGTTTTGGAGGGGGCTTTTTTCAGCAAACTTCAGAGTAAACTCACTGTAACAAGACTGGTGTTGGCCACTTGTGGATCAGCCCTGATGCAAATCTCAGCTCTTCCATCTCATAGCCAAGTTCTTGTCAGTTTATGTTCATGCTCTTGGGAATCTGTCTCCTGTTATCCACAAAACTCATCAGTGTTTTCATTTGTGATGGACTAAGGCTTAAAATATCCTGGGCTCTGTGAAAACAAATCAAAAACAAATCAAAACCAAAACACCATTCCCTCCATCCCTCTTCTTTTAGGGGGAAGGCAGTATATCAAGGCAGAGTCAGTCTGATGCGTTTCAGCTTGGGCTCCTTAACCACGCAGCTTTCCTGAACTGGGCTGATTGATTGCATGGAAGAGTGAGCAGTGGAGGACGTGACTGCAAGGCTGTAGCTACCTTGCAGAACACAGCCTGCAAACTGGAAGCACTCTATTCTAAGAAGAGAAAAGGTTAAACCAGCACGGTTGCTGGATGCAGCCTCTACGAAGTCTCTGCTAGTGAAAGGAGATGAGTCCAGGCAGAGAAGGGAGGTGTGTGGACAGGAAAGTTAAGATTAGTGCTTTACCTGATACAATTTTTTTTTTTCTGGGAAAGAAACAAACTACAGCACAATGAACAGGTGTTTTAGATCTCTCTTTGCGGTGTAAACTAATGGCTGAGGGGGGAGGCTATGTGAAGAGTTGCCAGAGTTAGAGATTTGAGAAATCCTGCCTCTCAGAATAGCTCTGCCTGAGGCTTTTACTTGCTGTCTCTTACAGTTGATACATATGCACTCGGGAAGCTGTGCTGTTTGCAAGGAAAAGTCCCTGAAATAGCAGAAAAGGATGTCCTATATGATGAGTGTGAGGAAGAAGAGTCCCAGCTCTGAGACATGTAGCTTTTAAAACATTTCAAAGCAATGCTATTTCATAAAGCAGAATCTTTGAGTAAGCACTGAGCAGTTATTGTTTCTGGTCTTATAGATGACCCAGGAATGTGATGTTTTTACTGGCACTCATTGAGACAGCTCTTGGTTGGGAGCTATCCAAGACTCCTGGCATGGCTTCGGCATTCCTGCAGATTTGACACAATGATTTTAACCAAAATCCCACATGCTTGATATAATCACTCAGTGCCTTTAGAAAGGGTTTTATACCTAATATGGACAAAAAAGGGTTCTGCTTTTTCAGAGACATGACGTGTAGTGAGCAGGTTTGGATCCAGAAATAGACTCATCTGTATTCACTTAGCCCTGGTATTTTTTCGTGGTCTCTATTGTAGCAGGCTAGGCACCTGCTGACTGTCCAAGCCTAGATTGCAATATTCCAATTTGAAAAGCACAGCTACCTGCAGTTTCTCTTGATTGCCATGTGTGTGGCATGTAAGTGCCAAACACACTGGGGGAAAGTTAATCACTGTATCAGCAGACTCTATGGATGAGACAAAGATAAAAATATACTGGCCTTTTATGTGGATCCATAGGAGATGATCAGCCACTTTGGCTAAATATACAAGTGGGCAGAAGCAGATGGAAATGGTGACTCTGAGATCCTTTATCACAGTGTTAATTAACAATAAGGTGGAAAGCTGCTGTGCATGGATGTGTCAGCCATCTGTGCTCGTTGTATGTATGCAGGACACAGGCAGAGCAGACCAGCTCTCTGCTCTGAGAACTTTGCCAGTGAGTATGGGTTTCTAAAGTGCTTGGTATTGGACTAATTGTACCTCTTTTCTAGTAAATAAGCAAAATTCAGCAAGTGGTTGTACCCTGCTTTTACGCATAGTGTTGCTGGGCCTTTCACCACCGCAGCATAGACAGGGTTGCAGCTCCAGTATGCTGCGAGAATACACTTCAGTCATGCCAGTTAAACCATTTGCTTCTCTAGGAAATATCTTCGATAGGATGGTTATAGAGAACCATTTTGATAGCTTTTAGAAGGGAGGAGATATGCATCGTTGATTTATACTTGCCACGGTTCAAGTTATTCATGGGTTTCATATTTATCTTGCATGAATCTGAAAAAGTTAATGATCTAGCTCATGCAACTTGCCTTTGTTTAGGTCTGTGAGCTTTCTTTCTGTAAGTTAAGCTCTCTCTGAACACCATGGAGTGTGTTGGGAACTAAAGCCACAATAACTTCTCCTAGCATTATAATTCTCATCTCCCAGCACATGGCCCCAGGGTGGCTTCACTTCTCATGCCACAGCAGATGTAGAGGACAGCGGCATGAGCGGACGCAGGCATGAGATGCAGTTATAGTTAAATGTGCTTTCATGGCTGCAAGTCAGCGTGATGTTGGAATACAGCTCCAATATTCTGTGATTTCCAAAGTGGGTAAGCAATATTTATGCTTTTTAGCTTCCTGTGTTATGGAAGAAATATGATGTATTCTCCAAGAGTAGCTATTTTGATGGAGAAATGGATAGTAAAAGATGTCACATTATGGCCAATTGTGTGAATAGAGAGATAAGTGTATTTCCGTATGGCTCCGAATTAATATGTAATTTCAATCTCCTTTTTACTGTTATCAGCCAAGTGGAAAAGGGCCACGCCTTCCTGAAGTTTATTGTGTCATCAGCCGGCTGGGGTGCTTTGACTTATTTTCCAAGGTGAGAAGATTTTTTTCAATATTGTTTTTTAACTTGAATGTTTACTGCGAAATAGTCACATCAATGAACCAGACAAGAAGAATTTCTTCCTTTGATGGGAGATAACTGTATTTTATGGTTGCTGTTTTGGATATTCCATCCCTATTATTGGGTTCATCAAAGAATGTCTTATTACTTCTGTGACTGAGGCAGAACTTGATTCAAAAAACATCTGGGTGTCTGTATGATCTGGATGACTAGAGTATTTTCCATTGTTTTCTGAAGCCATTCTCTGCTAAGCTGTAATTCTTGGCACCCACAGTTTGGATGATGGGCCAGTACCACTTTTACTCCAGTGCCCTGTGGAATAATGAGGTTAAGAAAAAAGATAATTCAATCCGTGAAGTCTATATGCTTAACAACACAGACATGATTTTTTTTTTTTGATTTTTTTATCCTAAGAGGCTAAGGAAGTGTGGATAATCTTTTAATTGGCCTCTACATCAATGAATCCAAAGTTGCATCATATGCTTATGTGATTTACCTAGGTAATAAATTTCTGACACAGGAGTTTTGAGACAATAAGCAGGGCATTGCAGCTAAATAGGGATTGAATAACCATAGAAACAGTTAACTGCCAGTCAGCTTCAAAGCCACAAGCATTATTCTTTTGTAAGACAAAAGGTTATTAAAATAAACTATTAAAACCATTGTCAATTGATTAACATTTCAAATGTCTCTCTGGCTGTCAGTTTAGGGCCTCCAGTCCTCTGAGAGAGTCCTGCAAAATCCAGTGAGCACCTCAGAGAACCATATAGGATTCACTGGTGATCTGTGGAGAACAATGATGTGTCTAATGTCAAATGGTTGCTTCCCCCTTTTCAAATTTCTCTACAGTATTCACAGAAATGTTTTAATTTGCCAGAGATTTTTACTTCAGTTACAAGAAGCCTCACAGAACTTAAACACAAATTTTGCTTGTACATTTGTAAATGAATAAAGTTGAAACAAACATGTAAACCATTGAAGTTAATAAAAATCATGGCATTTATATTGTTGATATGATCTAGTAATCATACAGAATGTTATCTTTCATCAAAGCTGGTTTCAAGCCTTTCCAGATAAAACTTAGTTTAACACAAATCTTGTGTGAAGAAAAACAATTGGGTTGAAATAGTTAATTAGTTCTGCTTCATAAAGCTCTGAAACCCGGGGTTTATAACAGTGACCCTTAGACATAATATGTATCCAAACACAGATATCTGTGAGCGAAACGGAATGCATTGTTCTGGGAGGATAGTACAGCTCACAAAAATAACGATCTTGGAAACTATGAAGAGAGGTTGTGAGGCTCTTTGCTTTTTTATGTTTTTGTCTAATTTTGATAGGACACTCATTTTCAAAGGAAACTTTGGGAGAGGGTAAAAAAGCAGAAGGTATGAAAAATTAAAATTTAAGTATCCTGCTTACAACCAAATATCTCTGCAGCTGGGGTATAAAATCTGCAGCAGACAGGAAAGGTCAAACCAAAATTGCAAATAATCTGCTTTCCCAGTTATATCTGTAATCTGAAAAAAAGTGTCTGATCATCCAGTCAAAATGAACCAGAGGCTGACTAGTGAGTGTAATTTCACTGGTTTCATCAGGGGCTGATCCCAGGCATCCTGTCAAGCAGGCCCTGATGACATTGCCCTCAAAGTCTTCATCTTTGTACGGAAAGGAAGGCTCCCACTGAATTACGTATGAGGCCCTGAATGGGGCTGTAATACACCTACGCCCTACCTGGGCCACAAAAAGACCCAATCCCCACTGCAGTCCGGATACAGCCATTCTGTCCTGCAAAGGGCTGGTCACCTCCGGGAGGTACAGGTGCCAGGGTGAGAGCAGGGTGTTTGGCAGTGCCCAGCGCTGACTCCAGATTCGGGCTGGATTTAGCATGGGTCTTAAGCACATGCTCCAAACAGTGCATTTGGAAAGGTTTTGCATGAAACATCTGTTAAAGGAAGGAGGAAGAGTTCAAGCCTTAGCATCTCTGTTGGTTTTGAAGACAGATGTGGTATGGAGCAAGGCAGTTCTTGAAAACCGATACAGTCTCTTTCTCCAGTCTAGTAAGAGTTTTTCTAGTAAGAGAAACCTGGGCTCTCCTAATTGAACAATCGCGATGGTGCCCTTTGCAATATTAGTCAAAACAAGGAATGGTAGTCTTTGCAGAAGAATGTGAGTGATGAAAGACCACAAGATACTGAACCTTGGGAGTTATTTATCAGAAAAGCAAAAGGAGCCCTCTGTTTTAAAATATTTATCACCCTGATTTTGATAGCCTGTTTTATTTTCATGTTCCTTGAAGCCTTTTGTGTTCATTGCTGTAATACCTACCACTAAGACAGCCTTGAGTACCATGAGTATCCTTACTTCCACACCTAGTCAGTTATAACCTAGTGGTTATCTGCTACTTCCATGGCCTGGAATGCAACTTTGCTTTAGAGTTAGGCCTTTAGTATGCTGCAAAGAAGGAGGAGAAACTATGCACCAGTGTTGGCATTTCATGTCATCAGCTACCTCTGGAAGTCACCAGCTTGCGCTTAAGTGTGTTTTAATGTTCTGTTTCAGTGAAAAAGCATTTCCAAGAGAAACAAGGAAAAATGCCTGGCTTAGACCCACTAATGCTTGTATGACCTTTTGCTCTTGAGTGGTGGTTAAAAGATCCCTCTTTCAGGTCAAACCACTAACTGCTTTGAAGCTTGCTTTCTCATCTTCTTTAGGTTTATCATCTATATGGTCTGTCTAATGTGGGAAAACTTAGCTGTGATCTAATTTATGTTGGCCTATGTCACCAAAGAGAGAAGAAAATAATAGTCCTCTCTATCCGTAAGAAGTTCCATCTGCTTATTTCAAAACTAGATTGCCTGCCCTGCGTCATGTCAAACAGAAAATGATCTTCGTGCTGGCACCCAGTGTAAACAGCTGGGCATGCTGATTCCTGAGGCTGCTCACAGCTGTCTTCAGCGTGGCACAGACTGCAAAGTGACTGTCACCACAGCCAGGCCTCTTCCAGGGCTCTCCTGGTGGAGCCCTGCTGGTATCATAGTGTGGCAGGTGTGCTTTTCTTGCTGGTCTGGCTTTTTCCTGCCCAATAAATTGCAATGGAAAAGGTGCCCTCCTTAATGCAAATCTCAGGTTTACAACTGAGATTTGATGCTCAACTGGCCTGTGATCATGGGGTTTGTCTTGATCTTTCTGTTCTTCAGCTCACCCTGTTGTTTGGGCCAAATCCCAACAACATAGATCCATTTTTGCCACATCTTCTTTTAGCTTTCCAGGTTTGTTATTTCTTCCTTGTCTCTCTTTTCAACTGCATTCACAAAGGGCTTCATTTTGTAACTGGAGGATGGATCATTATAGTAGGATCAAGTTTAATGGTAGTGAAGAAATGTATGGAAACGGAGAATTAAACTTAGATATGCCATGTGTTTAGGCACATATGAGCGAGAAGTTGTTTCAAAAGTGTATGTGGTGCTGACATGTTCTATCTCTTTTCTCTTTTATGTCTTACCAATGGATTAGATCCTGGATGAGGTTGAAAGGAGAAGGGGCATTTCTGCTGCCTTGGTTTATCCGTTTATGAGGAGTCTGATGGAATCTCCTTTTCCTGCACCTGGGAAGACAATCAAAGTCAAAACCTTTCTACCTGGAGCTGGAAATGAGGTAAAAAGCAATTGCAAACATTAAGAACCAAAGCCTTTCCTCTCATCACTCCACTAACAAACAGCAAAATTAAAACAGGAGGAGAGGTACAGAATACTGCAAGTCATGTGGGGTGGTACTCCTTAAAAAGAAGGTGCAGGAGCTGCACCAGTGTTAATACATTAAAGCTTATTCCAGCTGATGATTATAAACCAATTTATCGTTATGTATTTGCTATTTGTATTTTTTAATAAGTTGCGTGTAAGCAAAAAAAAGTTCTAGTATGCCCGGCCCAGTGCAGTTAACAGAACTACAGCATTCTTGGGCTTTATCACAACGATAACAAGCTAGCATACATGTAAGTTTGGAAATGAATCTTTTTGGAAATAAATTCCTTTTACCTTGGCCTCAAACCAATATTCTATATTTGGAAAAGCAGGCCATATAAAAGTTTCTGTGTGTATGTGCACGCGTGTAATAATTTCATTTTTTTACTGACTCAAGTAGCTAGAAGCCTACCCTTATAAAACATAGGCCTTACTAGAAATGAGTGTTGGTAACTTAAAGTTTTTTTTTGTAGCTTGAGGCTTACTAGCCATTTGGCATGACAAATTCTCAACTCTGCATGTCCTGATGTTAGTATGCAGCAGATCCATGCAGATGGGCAACTGTATAGAGCAATTATATTACTTGAGATAAGAATAGAATTGGGCCCACTTAGTGAAAGCTGGAAAAAAATAATCTTTTTAGGGTTATTTTACAACCCCTAGGGTTAGTTCTACAGCACTATTTCTATTTTTACATTGGACCATATTTTCTCCAAGTGCAATGCCAGTGGCTTCAGTGGAGTGGACCTGTAAAGTCACTTGGGATGAAATGTAAAGGGTGCCTTGTAACAGTGACTTGCAGGGAATTTTTAAGTCACATGCATTTTCTCCTGGAGAAGCAAAGGGAAATTGAAAGGCTGATTGGTGTAACAGTGGTAAGATCGGACAGTGCTTTTTTGATGTGAATGTATATGGGAACCATGGATCTGCAGTTTTTCTATCCTCAGCTCAAGCATTTGAACTCTCCCAGAGAAAAATATTGAGATGATTCCAAACAAACAAACAACTCTTTTTCTGGCTGAGCTTTGCTCTCTGTTATGCTAGTACAAACTTGCTATTTAAATGGAATACATTGGTTTAATTAGGAACAGAATCTTGTCCTTCCATTGTGGCTCCTCTGGCCTAAACAAATATGATGATTAATTGGGAAGTAGACAGTATGTTTCTTTGTAAAGAGCAGACTGAAGCAGAAGGCTTTGCCAAGCAACAGAAAACATCTATGGCATTTGTAAAAGCTGCCGTAACTTGCATTGCGTCCTACCCCCCAGCAAGATTTTAGTGTTGGAAGTTTTGCAGCAAAACTAACTCCTCATGATTTGGCACATAAATATGATCGGAGCTTCCAAAACCAATGCTAAGGAATTGAAGTGGACACCTTTATTGAATGTGAGAAAGGGTAAGCAGGCAACATTTCCCTAAGAGGTATCAATGGTACGTCACCATTCCACAATTTGATTCTTTCTGTTGTCTGGGTCAACAGCACACCAATGGGTATGTAATACTCTGTCACTCTAATGTTTATGTATTTCTTAAAAAAATCGATTAACGGTACACAAATACTGTTCTGAGTGACTTTTTAGAGTCCTATGTCACTGTTCAAGAACAGTATTGCAACTTAATAGGTATGAAAAGGTTTAGTTTCAGTGTCCTGTGGTCTTGCTGCTGATCATATCCTTAAAACAGTGTGTTTGTGAGGAATTTTGTAAGGGCTACTCAAGTTTATTGCTACTCAAGCAGTACTCTATGCTAGTGGAATGTGGTGTCATGTGCATGAAAACATAGAAGTGGTTTAAAGCAGTAAAGTGACGGTGATTTTTGGACATGTGAGAAGGAGATGTATATATGTTCCTGCTAATATGTCTACAGAGATTTCAACACAGCTTTAAGTCGGCCAACTTTTCCCCTTTCCCTTCTGTTTCCTCAAATTCCTCAGTAGTTCATCATTTGCTGTCTTGCACTTCGTATTTTTCTTCTTCTCTTATTCTCTTCTTCATGTTATTTTTCTGTCTTCTTTTTTCTGTCCTCTGTCTTCAAGCTCCACATCTGAGCATGTCAATTGCAGAGATATAATAAAGGAAGATATAATAATCGAATCAAGCAAAAGGCATTTGAGAAAAGGAAGGAGAGGGCCTGAGGTCATGGATGAAGTATGAAAATTAGACTTTAAAGGGATGTCACAAGTCACCATCTAAGACCTTGTCCTGACTCCCCAGTTAAGTATATATATATATGTGTGTACATATGTTTGTGACAAAAAAAAAAAAAAAGGCTATAAACACTAGCTAGTGACTTATGTGTCACAAAGGAGTGAAAATGAAGTAAATTGTTATTAAATTTTGCACTACACTTAAGTTCAGTCCTTGACTTCCATCTAGATGTGAGTTTGAACTGCTAGCTCTGTTGATACCAAATTTACCTTGTCTTTATGGCTGTTTTAACCCTGCAAGCTTCCAGTTCCAGTGTTTCCAGTTTGCTGCTTGCTTCCTACTGTTGACTCAGCCAAGCTTTACATCTCTGACAGGATGTTTAGAAGGCAGAGTTATGCATCCCTAGGAAATGATAGCAGATTTAGTGCATACAACTGTATTCTGGGAAGAAAATTACCTGATAGTGAATTCTGTAACACGCCGTTTCTCTGGAGTGCTGTGCCACCAGCCTCTGTTTCCAAAGGAGGATGGGCACTGTTCTCCATGCCCACTCAACAGGCAAGCCTGGACCAGGGTGCCGGGTGCCCCTGGTGCTGTCAGCCCTGACTACTGACAGTGACTGATGTTTGTTAAATGTGTTCAGGTCATTGAGCTGCGGCGGCCAATGGACTCACGTCTGGAGCACGTGGACTTTGAATGCCTTTTCAAGTGCCTCAGTGTTCGTCAGATCATCAGGATCTTTGCTTCTCTCCTATTGGAGCGGCGTGTGATTTTTGTAGCAGACAAGCTCAGGTAAGTGACAAAGGAACCTGAACCTCATGGTGTTAGGGCACTGCTATCTCTTGACACAAAAAGCTTTAAGAAATGTCTAGAATGACTGTCAGATGTGAAGATCCTCTCACTGCAGGATTTAAATAATTTTTAAGTCAGTGGAAGTTATTTGCATCAAGTGGGGAACACGTTCTCTACCTGTCACTAGCTACGAGCTGCTTGTTCTGTTTTAGCTCCATGTCTGTAAAATCGTGATACCAGTACTTATCTGCTTCGTAGTCAACAAATGTTTGCACAACATTTTGAAGTAATATAGTCCTAATAATATTTCATTTCTGTTTTGGAACAAAGTACTCATGAACAGTAGCAGAGATCATCACTGTGGTGCTTCACCTTTGGCCATACAGCCACCCAACAGCCACCCAACAGGTGAAGGGGGTGAGGTACAGGTCATGACTCCATGTGGCCTTTACCAAGAAAATGGGAGCTCCGTGTAGGCTGCACCTCTGCCCTGCAGCAAAGAATCAGGCCTTTTTTAGACGCTTGTGTAATCTATATATGAAAGCGTGGGCATTGTAAAGAAGACATTCTTTGCTGTAGCATGACAAATAATAAAAGATAGCAAATCAAAGTAAAGACTATAATTTATTAGATTCAGAAATATCCAGCATCTTTTAAAAGGACACAAAAGACAGTATGGGTGGTTAAAAACACAGATGGATCTACCCAAACAAACTCTCTTAAGCACTTTATCAGTCCTGACCTTCTCTGAATGACCGCCAGAAATAATAGCTGCACTTAGTGGCCGCCAGTGTATATAATAGCAAAAATACTTTGCATAGTAAAAGCTTTACAACCTTTAGGGGAGAATTTCTTAAAGCTGCAGACCCTTCTCAGGTTATAAAGTTATTTCCTTAGCAGTCTTTTTTGTAGTCTAGAACAACAGGACCATTTTATTTCATCCCTCCCCTGTCAGTAACCCTTAGTTTGAATGAACATTTGGGATAACTTAATTTCACAAAAACTCCTGGTGAGAATTGTGCAGCTAGTCCAGGGTTTCTGCAGTACCTTACAAGATATGTGAGTCACACCATGAATATTGGGGCAGGTGGCTTTTGAAAATACTGTTGATGTGCTCCTTCTGACTGTTTTTCTACTGCATGCTTGATTACATCATTTTGCCTGTTCCTATTTTACTGTTCATATAGCAGAATCAGTGGCACCCACAAGTCTTACTCTAAGTCAGAATGACACAGTTCTGTGTTGCTTCAAATGGCACAATGATTTGAGTGGAAACTCACTGAAATGGTACAGAGGAAATGAGGGCTATACTGTGCTGCTGCCAACCGTTGCACTGCTTCAGAGTTCCCAGTTACTTCTTTTAGTGTTCCGGTTTGGCAGAGTACCCTAAACCTTGATCTTGACGGTGGGCATGGTACTGTGGGGTGGCTTTCTGCAAGAGCCATCCTCAGCTGTGAGGGGACAGAAAGCAGTCATTCTCAGGAGTGTTTCTCTGGGAAAGCTGGCCTCACCAATATCATGTAATGCTTCTGGGCACTGTTCAGAGAAATGAAACAATTAAACCTACTTTGACAGACTTGTAGCATCTTGCCTTGGAAAACAGTTCATGTTGCTGATGCTGAGGCTAATGAGGTCTTGTGGCTGCTCCTGTAAGAAGGGACAGAAACCTTCTTACAAAAAGGTTTATATACATGTACTTTATTATCTATTTTATTATACCTACATGCAGCCTTTATTACATACGTTGTTTTGTTTCTGCTAAAAAGAATATGACATAATCTGACGTGGTAGATAAGGCCCTGGATAAAGTCTCGGGAATCCCAAGTTCTCCTTCTGAACCCGCTGACCTGCTGTGTGATGCATGCCGGAAATGTAGCTCCTCTTTTTAGTTTTTTCTTTCTTATCTTTTGTTTGGTCTGTCTGGGATCCTAAATGCTCCAGGACAGAGAATGTTTCTTGCTCTGTGTGTGTGCATAGTTATACTTGATACAGCATGGGGATCTAGGAGGTACTGTAAAAGAGAAACTAATAATGAGTCCTTTGACAAAGGCCCCAAGAAAGCGACAGTAAGAAGTGGATTTAAATTCAATACTTACAGAGGTTTTCATGATTTAAATGGGGATGAAGTCTAAAATGAAACACTCTGGCTTTGGGCTAATAACTGTCTGTCTTGGAACCTTTGGCTTGTCTGACATGAATTTTGTTTATGGGCATCATGGCTGAAACTGAAGGAGTTTACCAGTAACGTGGAAAAAAAAAAGAAGTGAAATATCTTACAGGTCCGGTCTGTGGGCCCAAAGTACCAGAGCAGGAAATTAAAAAGATTTTACAAGGGTTTGATTTCTGCATGTACCCAAAAAATAGCTTAGAAATAAATGATGAGGTTTAGGCTTCAACAATGAGATGCAATGGGTTTTTGTGGCTGCCTATTTAGCAGGTCTCCAAGCAATAAATGATTTCACACATTATACAAGTTTCAGAAAGTCACACCTAGTGAAGTGAGATTTATTCAATAAATTGTTATTTATGGTTCTTATATTGCCTGGAGTGTGAAAATTTGTTCCAAAGACGTTGCCATCTTTCAATACAGAATGTGATGCTACCAGCAATAAGGAAGCAATAGTAAGGTTTCCAATGACAAGCCTGTGAGGTAGCCTTGGTTGGTTATGCATGTGTGCAGTTAGTTGTGTTTTTGTTTTTGTTCATTTTTGTTTTTGTCTGTTTTGTTTTTGTTTTTCCAATAGGTTGCTTATATTTTTTTTCTGCTTGAAATTGAGTGAATAAATCCCTGCAGATATTTGCTCACCTTCAAAAATCCATTTGAATCTGCCAGTGACCTTTCAGTATTTTGCTTTCCATGAATAGTCAAGAAAACAACAGAGAAATAAAGATAAAAACAGAGAAATCTGGAGGAATAATAAGTCAGAAAAAGGACACTTAAAGGTCCAATTCCTCAAACATCTATCAGCATCTGTCCCATCCTGTCCCATCCCAGTTCCAATACATGTCCCATCTGGGAGCCCTTATTTATGTTCCTGGTATTCTGCCTGATCAACCCAGCTATGAAAAATCCCACAACTCTGCCAGCTGCAAAGGAAGAGCTGCTCTGGTGCAGTCCTTTGGGGCTTACAAAGCAAGGCAGCAGATGCAAAATCAGGGGGTTCCTGGGCTCAAGGGACATTGGTGTGACTGCAGGCACGAAGGTAGCAACAGAAAATAAATAGATAGCAAACACTGGAGGGAAAATATTTCTTTGCTTGTTTTAGTTTTGTGCTGAGGAGATGACTTTACAGGCATGTTTGCTGAGGGGCAGGGTATTGAATCACGCCTGAGAGAACAGGCTCACTGACTTTTCCCCTAAATGCATAGAGAGGGGGAAAGGAAGGACTTGGGCATCTCAGTGTCACTTTGTTATAATCCCATTTTTTTATGAATAAAAAGTGCTGTTGCTGTAATCTGCTATATTGTGAAGGACTTTGAGCATATTTTGCTTATATTTCACATGTGGGTCCAATCCAAAGCCAGCCGGAGTCAGTGAGAGCATTTGGATGGGGCTTGTCTTTTGCTGTGGATTGAAATCCAAGAGTATTTTTTTCAGTGGAAAGCTTTAGGGGCTGCAAAAGGTGTCTGTTGAGTCCCTTGTAAAAGGCAAAGTAACTTCTCATTGTCTTTTTTTGTTTGTTTGTTTTAATGAGATATTTCAACTACTTATCAGTGATGCATCAGCATGGGCCTCAGAGAAAATCTCTCCTGACAGGAACGGGTTTTATGCTTCCAAATCATGTAAGTGAACTCAGAAATGTACCCCAAGGCAAGGGTGGGCCGTGCATTTTCTCTGGCAGTGCCAGCTCAGGAAGTCCCCTTTCCTGCTCGCCTTGTTTGTTCCTGCCCCAGACCATGCTCTCCTTCACCCAGAAGGCGGTGGTGCCAGCCCAGCCACAGTAGGAGTTACTCGTTTTGCAGAGTTTCCCCAAGCCAGATAGCCCTCTCAGCGGAGAGCTCTCATGCTAGGACACTGTTTTCCTCCCTTAGGGATGACCACAGATGACTGTCTTCTCCCGGAGAGCTTTTTCCTTCCTGTTTCTCTGCCCCTCGGCCAGCTCACGTGCCCTGGCCCGTGTGGAGCAACCTGGCGCGACACAGACCAGCTGTCTGTCACCTGGTGGGCTACAGCCCTGAGCTACCCTTCTCTGCAGTGCTCACCCCATGAAGTCAAGAGGCACTGTTGCAAGCAGAAGCTAGGCACCCACTAGGTGGGAAGACTTAACAGCTGTTAAGGATAAAAACCACCCTGCCCCTTCCCAAAGTATTTGGGACTGCCAGGAGGAATCTATTCCAGCACAACTGTAGAAAGTTCAGGCACATCCCAGACCTGACCAAAGGTTATAGGCTCCAGACAGAAACACTGACTAATGCAGGACAGAAGCATAAATATGTAAATATTTGTGGGAAGTCATCCCGCAGGCATGTCTTTGTTAACTTTGAGGAGCAAAAAGGGAGCAGAGTGTACTTGTATAAAAGTGCAAAGGCTTTCAGAACAAACGGTGGCATTTTCCTAATCTCACGGACAGAGACAGTTTAGGGCTGTCCATGTTATGCTCGGGATGTTCAGGGAGCATTGACGCTTGTCCTCGTATTTGAATCTATTGTTTTGGAAGTCATGAGGTTATGCTAGAAAGCAGCACATTTAGCAGTTACAAGGCTGGTCCCAGTCTCTCTGTACCTACCTAGAAAAACAATATTAGGGATCCTTTTCATCCAGCAGAGAATATCATAATATAATCTCGTAGCTCAAGTTAGCACGTGCAGATTCAAATAGGAGTTAAGTGGCAACATTTTGGTAGTAAGAGTAAACTATTATTTTTCAGCCCTGTAGCAAGGTCAGGTGGAAAAGCAAGACTAGTTAAATTTTGTGCAGATTAATAAGGTAGAATATAATCCCCTACTTCCCTTATTATTATTTATTAATAAAATTAGGATATAATTCTCACAAACTAATCATGGTAATTGGTAATGAAGCCTGGCCAGGCTCACCTGCTTCCTGCTCCTTACCACTAGTCTGCCATATCATAAAACTCATAAGATCTGCCAACCTGCAGGTTGAAAGGTAAAAATGTATATGTTGGGATGGAGAGAGAGTGTGCTCAGTACACAGATAGTGATCTCTGGCCAGGAATAAATATTTCCTTTACTTTCCCCTGTCACAAAAACCTCCACAAAAAACTGCGAGGTCAATTTGACAGCAAATGCATGCCAGAAAGCAATTTTTGAGGTATACTTTACAGTGTTCAGTCTTTAACTGATCTATACCACTTCTGAGGAGAGGCTGCAGGAGACACAGCTGTGTCTTCTCTTGGTCACAGCTGGCACAGCCCTTTATTGAGCCAAAAGTTCAGCTCTTTGTCTCAAGGAAAACTTTTTTTTCCCCATCATCATCTGTGCATTGAAGACGTTTAGAGATGCAATCTACCATACCTGTTGAAATGTGTAATAGCTTCCAGATCTTCTGTCTTCTTTATTTCTTTCCTATCAAATAAAGCTGTAATCTTCCGTGAGTAGGATGTTTGTATGCAGCCCAGACCTGCAAGATGATGAGTGCCTCATCTTACCATCTAAATGCAAGAATTGGAAGTGTTCAATGTGATGTGAAATTGGTAGCTTAAGGTAACTAGCAGAGGTGTCTCTTCAGATTTTGAGAGAGAAATTTTGCACTTTGTTCTGCCTTCTCAAGAGAGACTTATACTTTGTACCACTTGGAGTGGTACCAATCTGGCATTGAGATACTGTGATGACTGATGCCAGTAGGGAAACTGTACATTGACAGTATTTCAATGGATTTTCTCAGGAAATGTATCAGGCAGAAGAGAGCCTGAGAAACAAAATGAACTTTCTAAGTCCCTGTCTTGTTTAAGATTACACAGTCCCATAGAAAAGCAATGACCTTTTTAATATGTAGTAAGCTTCGCTGGTGTTTTTTAATATGCCATATCACTAGAAGGGTATAATAAGCTCGTATAATTTTCCTTTTCCTCCTTTCCTCCTGCCTTTTCCTTCTTTCCGGTAATATTTACTCAGGTCACCTTAGGCTTTGGCTAAAGCTCTACTGTGGGAAAACATCATCGTTTTCTCACTTCTGGTTTGTGCAACAAAATTCTTTCGCTCTTCCACTTCACCATGAAAGAGAATGGCATAAAATTATCTTCTGGATTGTTTATTGGTGTAATAACTGTATGTCAATAAGTTGCAACAGTTTCCCAACTTGTCCTTTAGCTCCGAGTAAGGGGATTTAAACAGATTCTCTGTTAATGGCTTTTGAATAAGAAGGATTAGGGTGTTGGAATTGTTCTTCTCCTCCTTTGTCACTATCTAGAAAAATTCTCCGTCCCGCTTTACAGCTGTCATGTTGTTAATAGTGAAGTGATTGCCAGTGAATCTGACCAACAGCGTGAATGTTAACAATGACTGGTGGGAATGAAGTGTCCTGGTGTGGAAAGCGCAAATAGTAGCTGACACTCCTCTGGAGCACCTGGGCCTGAACCACTTTCATTATGGTCTTATGCTAAGAAGCTGTCCTGCAGGAAGGGTCTAGGTAACTCTATGGGCACTAAGGATAACTTTCTCCTTTGAAATGTTGGTTGTTCTTTTAACCACCTGACAGAGCTTGGGCAAGTAAGTGGTTGATGTGTCCGATGAATGATTTCTTGCCAAAAATCTGTTTCTGAAAAACAGAAAGAAAGCTTCCTGTATAGTCCAAACCAAACCTGTATTTGTTTGTTCTTGGATAGTATGTATCCTCTAATGAGGGGTGTAATTATAAAATGTTGGAAGTCTAACTGATTAACTGATTAACAAATCCAGTGGCAGATTAACAAATCTGTTTAGCTAGGAGACATCTTCCTTGGCTGTTCCTCCCAACACCTCCTGGCTGCTCTATGGCACTGTAATGTACCTGCTTATTCCTTATGCTGTTGACAATAAATCACAGTTGGGCACAGGAGCTCTACTCTGTAACATGGGCTGCCATGAGCATCACAGACATGGTCTTTGTTCTCTTTGTTGTCATCTTAGAAAATACTAAAATTTGAATAATAATACTCTTAGAATGTATTTTGAACACCTGAAGTTCTGTGATATTCTCTGTTCTGATTAGATGGGATATTTGCCATGACAAAAAAAATAGAAAGGCTTTTCTGTGTACGTGCTTATGAACAAACTTTCATGGGTGAGCAATGAAAGGACAGGCAAGCAGCATCACGGACCCTCACTCTTTCTGTGCCACATTGCCTCATGCACTTGCAAAGTGAGGCTGCTGGTGCAACTACAACGGTAGGACAAGATCACACATGATAGGGGAGAATGTTGCAAACTTACACCAAACGAGATGTGGTCAGAGAAGAATTTATGGATGAAGATGTTGTCCACTCATTTTTATATAAAATATGGTGAGGAGGGACCAGAAATGGACAACATCCACAGAGGATGACACAAACCTTCAGATGGATTTCTTGCATTAATTGTACCCGTTGACACAGCAGTGTGGCAAGTTCTGTCTCCACAAGTTAAAGTCAGAGAAAACAAGTCCAAAAAGTGGTTTGTGAACACTGTGTTTATAACAAAAAATGGCCTCTCTGGCATCATCAGTAGCATGGAGGACTCATTGTTTGGGCTCTCCACAACTCCTTGGAATCTATCCCAGAATTACCTGTACCACTGGTGCCCCACTGATAAGGACACAGCACTGCCAGACAGGTGAGGCCATATTATGATTCCTTTATGAGAATTTTACAGGCTCATCTTTTCTCAGTCTGCATCACACTGGATAACACCTGAAGTGTGACTCATCTAGCAAAACAAGGTTAGGGTTTGGCTTATTTTGATGGGGAAGAAAACACCATATGAGGGGCATGAGGGATAAGTAGCTACACTCTTTGAGTTGTAAGCATAGTTAAAAGAATTCTGTGAAGGAGGATAACTGATAATTGGCTGATGTGATGTAGAAAATATGCATTTCCTACTTGGTTTGTGTCCCCTCTCCCTGCCAGTGTTATCACTCTGGCCTTGTTTGCACTCAGTGAGATATCACAAAGCTGGTTTGCAGAAAACATGTCAGCGCTCAGATTAGGGGAGCCACTGTGACTTGAATCTGCCTTTCTTTCACATGTGGTAAATGCACAGTTAGACTCCAACTTCTGCATCAGGCTGGTGCCGCCACATGCAAGAAGCCTGGCTTGGAAAGCAACGAAGTGTCCTTGAGGCTGATGGGCACGTTCCAATAGCAGTGCTGCTGGTTTGCTGAATCAGTCTCATCCTGGGAAATGCTCAGCTCCTGGATAACATTTTTCCTTTGTTACACTCCTCTGATAAGTGAAGAATTTTGACCTGCTTCTTGGGCTGAGTTGTTAGCTCACTGCTGATACTGGGTAGTACGTGTTACAGTTCATCTGTATTAAGCAGAGAGGGGAGATCTCCCATCTTCTATTTTTAGAGAATTCTTTATGCTGTTGTATACAACAACTGTAGCAGTATTTGTTGAAGTATGGGTAGTGATTAGATATAAAACGTTCAAACCTGGCTGCTGAGTTGGGGTTGGGCAGAATCATGATGAATATAGAGGCAAGAAGCAAATAAGTGTAGCAATTACTAAGGAATATTCTCTCTCTCTCTTTTTTTTTTTTTTCATGGCAGCCAAGCCTTTATTTTTAGTTTGGTTTTAAGTAGAACATCAGCAGAGAAACATTACATCACAGTGTAGATTCAATCTGAAATTAAGCCTGAAAAGGAAGTAAACATTATAAAATGGCAATGATTTCCATAATTATTGCCTTTTATTCAAGTATGGGTATAATGGCTGACCTCGCAGAGACTGCCAGCCTCTCTGTACAGTCCTTTCTAATAGGAGCTGCGACAGGAGGAAAAATGGTAATAAATTCTGGCTGCTGTAAACAGCTGAGTTTAATACATGCTGCAGTGCTCTTTACACTGTCTTAGACAGAGGAGAGATGGCTTTTCTCTTGTGCCCCAGGGGAGGTGGACTGCAGGGATGCCTGTATCTAGCAGAATCCGAATCAGAAGCTGCCTGTGAGCAGTGTTTCCCATGAGCAAAGGGCCGTGCCAGGGAGATGAGAGGTGCCCTGGCTGCAGCAGGAAAGTCCTCGTCCCCATGTGCCCCTGTGGGGTGGGCCCTTTGTAAGGGGGTTCTGCCATGGGGAATTCGCTGTTGGGGAGAGAATCTAACAATTTAATTAAAAGTAAATTAAGGCATTAAGAGTTAATAAATGTATTAATGGTATATTAAAATTAAAAATAATTAATACATTCAAAAATTACAGTGTCTCTTTCCAAACGACCTTATAAAGGCTTGAGGGATTCTCTGTAGTTTGTTTTACCCCTGAAGGGCTTCTAAACAAGCAAAAAAGGATTCAGATTTCAGATGCTGAAACATGCCTTGCTGACAAAGAGAAGCTAACTTTACAGCCATTCAAACAGCACTCCTTTCCACAGCAGTCAGGGTACTCATGGCTCAAAAGGGGCTGTCATGTCTTGTGCGTGCACTTGTGGGCTGATCTGATGAGAATAGAAGTGGAAGAAGGAAAGGTCTTTTAGGCTTCATTTCAGCAAAGTATTTCAGCTTGACAAAAGTAAATTAAGGCTGAAATTGTGCTGAAGTACTTCTCTGAATCAAAGCCTAAAAGAGTATTTTGCCTGTTCCCTTATGCTTGAGTTTTAATTGGTGAAGCGAGACATGAACTAACTATAATTCCTGCTATTCTGTAATCATTAGAAATGATTTTTCTATCAGTGTCCAGGTAGGTTACTGTGTTAGAATTAATTTGCATTTGTTTCAAACAGCAATAAGCTAAGCACTAATTCTGGTGTTCATTTTGGTTGTAATCTCCTGTCTTGCACATATAGATATATGTAATCATTGTGGAGGAAACTTATCTTTTCAGTTTGCAAATTTTTCCTGATAGAAACCATGCATTTGTGTGTGTTTGCTTATCAGCAACTTGCGTGTAATGCGGGGGCATGGTACAAAACTGGCTGAAGTGTAAGAATGTTGATAATAACTGATTTGCATCTGTACCTGCATCTGAAAGCAGTCCTATGAATAGGCAGATCTCCCAGAGCCTTTGTTAATTGCAGACCTTATGCACTAACACATAAAGGTATCCTTTGATCTGTAATCAGCAGTGAGGTTACCCAGGGCAGCTTCGCTTCTCAAACATCTCCAGTTCAGCTTCGCTTCAGTATTGAGTTACAAGCACTAAGGTATTTATTGCTTCATTTTCTTCCTGGTGAGGAGGTTGTCCCATATGCTTCCTGCAGTCATCTTCTGTCATGCTCCCCCAGCCCTCTCTGCATCTGATGCTGCACCTCTGAATGTGGCTATTGTTCACGAGTGCCTGTCTTTGCACATTCCCTGACTCAGGGCCTTTTCTCATGGCCATAGCCATGCAGTCCGATTGCTCCATCACCGTGCTCTCTTTTCCTGTAGCAACAATGACTCACATGATTTTGTTTTGAAATATTCATGGGGTAGGTCTTCTTGCTAAAAAGCTGCAAAAACATGTCATTTATTTGGTTTGAGTCAAAAGAGAGGAATTCCAGGATTTTTTCCCTATTTAAACAGCCTGGAGTGGTAAATGAGAAACAATCAGCAATAATTTTGCATAGGTAGAAAAGCCAGCATGTTTGAGAATTTCACACAGCCTGGATAATTGAAAATGTCCTGCCTCATTGTATCAAGGACTCATTCTTAAATTCTCATTTTATTCCTCCCTGGCCTATCTGGGGAGTAGTTGGTGGTATCTGGGTTAATGAAACACATGTTCTCACAGCACAACAGCCCCAGGCACGAAGCACAAGCCATTGATCTAGGGAGCTCTGGGTGCCTGCCACCTCAGAAGGGGGTGCCTCAGGGTCAAGGAGTGTACTGCAGCTGAGCACTCACACTGGGGAGCAGGAAAAAAGCAGTAACATCTCCCTGTCATCATCTAGCTCTTCAGACAGACCAGAGATCTTCAAGGGCTTCCTTTAAAAGCTGGCCTCCTGCAGGAATGCTGCAAGAGCTGATTGCAGCGAGACGGCTGCAGTATGGAGACTGTTACTCATGATACTAATATATTTTCATTTATATCTTGTCCATGATGCTGTTACTTGGTCTTATCCACCTGAATGAAACTGCTGCTATTATTTAGTCTTATCCACTGAGAGAAATGTTTATTTTTTCAGTGTTTGGGTGCGTGTTGTATCTGGTGCAGTGCAGTTCTGACCCAAATGCCAGCCTGTGCAGTAACCGGAATCCGCCCCCAACACACACACTCCATTTCTCATCCAAACTTTAGCAGTCTGCCAGAATTTTCACCGCCATTTTCCCTTTGCTTGATGCCTTTCCAACTGTCTGCTTTTTCCTTCCCCTCTGCCTCTGCAGTTTGTGTGTGGTGAAGGAGGAGGCTGGCCAAATTCTCGGCCTTGTAGTTTCTTCCCAGAGCCCTTTACAGTCCTCTGCAAATCTCTCAGACCATTTCGTCTTGCAGAGTTGTTGCAGACTTCGCCCTCTCTCTCAGAGACTGGATGGAACTAACCCAAGATCTGGGGAGGTGTTGAAGGGTGCAGTAGAAAAGTGTCAGGCGGCCAGTCCTGCTACAGAGTTCATCAGTGGCATGAGGACAGGAGCTACCACAAGAAAGCACTGCTGTGGCCTGTGATCAGACACGTGGGTGTGTAATACCCACCTGAGTCAAGGTATTACACTGGGAAAGGTCAGAGGCTCCAGACTCCAACCACAAGTGGGAGGAAGCCCTCCCAGGCAGACGAGGGGATGTGGGTCAGGAAGGTGACGCGGTCACTGAGCAGTTGTAGGCTGGAGCATGTATGCGTTAAAACAGCAGCTGAAGGTGTTCAGCAAATGTGGACAGAGTAGCATAATTAAGTCAGCAGGAAGAAATGAGAAACATGAAAAGGCTGTGGAAAAGTAAACACAGGCGGTGGAAAGACTTCTTTGTGAATTTACATTTTTGGCTTCATTTCTCCATCCAAGGAAACAGCAGGACCAGTGCTGTGCATGGTCCAGAGCATCCACGCAGAGCTGGCGCCACCCCTAGGGTGACAGACCTGCTGTGTGGCTTGGACCTACATGTAGGGGTGGTCCTCCCTCCCCTCCTGGCAGATTGAGCTTGTCCATTCCTTGGGAGAGGAGGAGGAGGAGGCAGGTGTCTTCTCACCTGTCCCTCTTTTCAATGTAAGTGCCAAAACGACAGTGGGGAGGCGTGAGGGTAGCAAGGCAGGGTCCAGGAGGCCTGCCAGCACATGGTTGTCCACACTGGAGGCACAGTCTTGGATTTAGGAGGTGCTTAGTGTGTGCGACTCCCTCAGGTGTCTGAGAAACTGTAGGTGGAGGGAGGAGTGAGAAGGAATACAAGTTTTGGCTGTTAGTATGAAGAAAAGGCAGTTGTCAAGTGTATCTGTGGGATATTACCAACGTCAGTAGTGTGTGTAACCAAATATGACTTTAACGTTTCATGGGAGCTGATGGCTTGCAGCACTCAAAGACCAATGGTCTTCCGAAACAGACACATCCAGAACTGGCATCTGCATTGGCAGTGCTCCCTGCAGCCAGGACAGTGTCCATTCACTGTTCAACAGCAGACAGCATGTGCTTCTGAGAACCCGGTGATTGTGCTATGGTATATATCGATGATTAGTTTTTAATGTAGACTAGGTTTGGGGTAATTTGTTGGTGAAGTGAGCTGGAAATTGATAGCAGACATCATCCCATCTATGGAATAGTAAATGTGCTTGATCTCCTTCTCTGTTGTTCTCTCTCCAAGGTATAGCCTAGTATCTGCCAATACCAAATTCAGCATTCCCAGAATTATATACTTTTTTCACTGAGAGGCAGTAGGTATATTGAGAAGTAGGTATATCGTACAGCCTTAGGAATAGAAATGCTCCAGCAGCTACTACTTAAAGAAGCAGTATCACTTTGTGTGCCAAAATCTCTATCATTTTGGTCCTAAAGTCAAATTATGGCAATTTAGCTCATTTCTGTGCGTGGGATGAGCTGTAACAAGTGTTTGTGCTGCAGTCTGTGACATGAGAGTGGCATTATCGGTTCGATTACCATTCTTCTATT
This sequence comes from Anser anser, assembly GCF_964211835.1. NCBI lineage: Eukaryota > Metazoa > Chordata > Aves > Anseriformes > Anatidae > Anser > Anser anser. Next base: position 3,756,432 of record NC_139725.1, read on the forward strand.
AAGAGATAAAACTGAGTCATGTGAATTTGCTTTTGACGTGGGCATTAACCATGCAGTCCCTACAATTCAGCTGAGTCCTGACAGTATCTGAAATTCATATACCTCGTCTCTTTGTCTGACCTTTGTGTCTCCACATGCAACAAGGAAAAGTTTCTATGTGCTACCATGAGAAAATGATTTGGAGAACAAACTACCTCAGTGGAAGAGAAATCAACTTTGAGTAGGAAAGAAGCAGTGTCATTTTTTGCCTATAAAGTGACAAAAGACCTTTTCTTAAAGAGTTGCTTTGATGATGATGAAACCTTTCCATTTCCAGGAAGATTCAAGTTGTATAATTGTAAATGTAAAGGAGCAGTGTCTCTCGTTTCCTGTCATTATTGATAGGCTTATAGAGAAAATGTCAGATTTTTTTTCTTTATCAAGAATGTATTAATAAGGTGGTATAACACCATGTTAGTACTTTCACAGCAAGAAGGTCATGGTGTTTTTTTTCTAATCTAATTAACAAAAAGGACAGCAAGAGCCCAAACCCGGGCAAATTCCAAGTAAGGTTAGGCATACGTTTTTAACAAATGACAACCATGGGAAAAAAAAAAAAAAAAAAAGGAAGTAGAAGTGGTGAATCACCTGTGTTTTGAAATCAATTGGAACTGGCTATTTTCTCTAGAAATTGTTCACTAGTTTTGCTTTAGCTGAGTGCAAATTTCTGGGATAGGTACAGCTTAATGGGATGAGTTCAGTGGACTGGGCGCGTGCTGAGTATCCTGACTATATAATAGCCTTACATATCGATGTTAAAAGAAACTTCCCTTATCCCACAAAAGTTACAAACCCAGTCACCTTTTCACAGTTGATTATAGTAGTAGGCTTATTCAGCGTGTACGGTTAAATGTGCCTGCGGGACAACCCATCGCTGATAGACCAGGCAGAAGTCTCCGTCAGCAGCTCTGCCGGGACAAAGCATCCATCACGGGGTGGCAGAGCAGCCCGTGTCTCTGGGACACGTGGCTCAGCAGCGGCACTGCCGTGTGTCAGAGGGAGCGAGCCCCATGCCAGCGTGGCACGGGCACCCCAGCACAGCTGGCCCTGTGCTGCAGTGACCATAGGGCGTCTCCCGCATGCACACCAGCAGTTCTTCCCCTCTGAACTATGTGGTGCTTTATGCTCCTTGTTAGTACATGACTCATGCAACGGTTTGGTTTCTTGTGCCCATGGATAAAATTACCTGCACATAGGTAATAAACGCAGCCTTTTCCAGTAGAATGACAGCTAAAATATTATGCAGAGTTTTTGTAAAAATGCATGAACCAGATGAAGAAGCCTACTCTCAAGAGCTGCTCTCTGTATTGTCAAAACTACCCAGGACTATTACAAGTGAAAGTATTCTGAAAATATTCTGTGAGTTTTCTGTTGCTTTATTTTGTGTGTTTCACACACCTTAAAGGAAATAAGCCATCTGATTGACTTCACATTTCTCATGAACAAGAACATTTGGGACAGCATGTGGGTTGCACAACTTGAAAGGAAAAAGTAGACTTGTTTTCCTAGGATAGGACTTTCTTCTTCTAATTTACAAAATATGCTTCTCATGAATAATAATACCCTTTTGAAAGGATTTGAATTGTATTTTAGAGATTTAAATTGTGGGTTCCCTTACATCTGTTCTCTCTGAAGTTGACCTTACGGAATGTAAAAGCCTCACACCAAAGTGAAAGATATGTATCCTTTGTAATTATCTTTCCAGCTATGGCAGAGACACAGATGCTTTGGACAAGTAAGAGTTTGGTGACACTGGTGGGTGTCTTCAAGTCTCTCTGACCTCTGCACAAGCAGTGCCTGTGCATGGAGCCTTAAAAAAAGCACAGGCCAAGGGGCTGACAAGGGCAATGGTGTGACCTGCGGGATGCTCGCCAAGCAGGGTGCTGCCACATGCTGTGTTCAGCTGCTGCGCTGCCCTAACCGCCTTCTGGGAAAGCTCTGAAGGAGAAATCGATGTCCTGGGCTGGAGCCCGAAGCCTCCCCTAGCGTGGGAATAGCACACACACGAGGATGCAGGGGCTGATTTACGTCACAGCACTGTGTGTAAAACAGCAAGTTACAAAAGGGCATTCTATAGAAAGGAAAAAAATATTCACTGAATATTAGAAGAATGTTTGTCTTCCTGCTTTTAGCTTGGCCTGGCTCTTTTTTTAGTCATTCATGTAAGACGACCGAATCGGTAGCAGTTGAAAATGCCACAGCATCATTAAAGTGAGCTTGAGAATTGTGCTGGGAGTCTGCACCGTGCTCTACAGTTCTTCCAAAACACAGCATTATGTTTGGTACTGCAGGCACTCTAGGGACCAAAATAGGAGTCAATATCAGCATCGTTGCATGCTATAAAGAAAAATTAGAGAAACACGTAATTTTACAAGAATACTGGTTTAGGCTTCATATGTTATAAAAACATGCTGTAATTGATAGACCTTAAAGGAAGTATCAAGTAAAAAAAAAAAAAAAAAAAACAAACAAAAAAAACCAACAACAGAGTAAGAAGACAAGTGTTTACAATTTTTATGTTTCCCAAAACTTTTCTGTCTTCCTCCTCTAATTCTCGCTTTTTCCATTCACCAAACTTCAAAAGTTAATCACTGACAGGAACAAACAGATGAAACCTTTCTCCTGGCCCTAGGATAGTCAAGTAAAAATGCTTCTGAGAGTTATTCCAGTGGAAGTCTGATGCCACCTAAAGTTTCCAAAAAGTCTTGCAGTAAAAGAAATCAGCATGCCCCCTTCCTGCTCCCCCCCCTGTCCCAGCATTCTCAAGCAATAACCGCTCTGAAGTTATTAGTTATTTATAGTTATTTGTGGCTACATTAAGCACAGCAGAAGTTTGCACTGTGAGAAAATTAGCTCAGTCATGCTAGGCAGGGTAAAATCCCAAATTTCTGTCATCCTCAGCATGGAAGAAGCAGACATCAATTCAGTCCAAAATCAAAGCTCTGTAACGGAGACTTTATTCCCCTGCAGTTAAAACTGGCTTGGTAATGAGGTTCCTTTATTTTTTATGTTTGGAGACCATGTAACTGTAAAAGGGAATCAGATTCAGTAGGTGGAAGGACAACGTATGCAGTATATGTTCCGCCAACGACATTAAGCCTTAGTATTTAGGGTATGCTGACATGGATATTTCTGAGCAGGGTTAATGCCATGATCACCACAGTTAGTCAGTAAGCCCATCAAAATACACTGCACTAAAAGTAGGCTGTTGTCACAAAAATACACAAACTTTGAAAAATGTGTCGCTTTTACTAATTTTCTTTGGAACAAGCATTGTTGTTTTTTTGTTTATTTTTATTCTGTTTTTATCTGAGTTAATAGTTTTTCTTAACAATACTTTGCATCAATTTTTATTTTTTCATTTGCTTGTTTGTGTACCAGTGATTCACGTAAGAACACCAATATTGTGCATTGTTAATACTTAAGTGGTCATTACAGCTGAGAACTGCAGTTGGTTTGTGATTTCAAGCAGTCATTCAAAGTGGCTGTTATTTACTGTTGTTGGGAACATTAAACATCATCTTCTAGATCATAGTCTCCTGACTGCTGTGATGAAACAAACTGATTCTAGTCTTTTAGCTTTAGTTTCAAGTCACTTAAAGGTGGACATGGGAGGAGCTACCACGCTCCCCATTGCAGAGGGAGTATGGACTGGAACGACACCTAGGTCATCAGAAGTCAGAAGCAATATGTTGAAAAGCATATGGGGAAACGGGGGCAGCCCCTTGGGCACTTGCGTTTTAACACACTAGTTTATCAGCTGGTGATACATGTTCTGGATGAACAAGCTCTGCTCACACAGATGTTCCTCTCTCTTCAGCACCCTCTCGAGCTGCTCGCACGCCGTGGTGGCTCTGCTGTACCCCTTCTCCTGGCAGCACACCTTCATTCCTGTTCTGCCCTCATCCATGATTGATATCGTGTGCTGCCCTACGCCCTTCCTGGTGGGACTGCTCTCCAGCTCTCTGCCAAAACTGAAGGAGCTGCCTGTGGAGGAGGTAGGAGCTGGCACCAAAATTATTTGCCTGGACTAAAACTGGCCTTGCCCTGGAGAGAGGCACAAAAGTCCACATGTGTGTAATTTTTAATATTCCTTTTTGTTTCTTCTCTGCCAAATTCTCATGTACAACTGCCTCTTGGTAAAACCGCAGTTTTAAGTTTAGTCTTCTCTTTTATCCCGCTCTCTGTGCCTGGCACCTTGACAGAGAGAAGCAAATCGTAACCTGGTTAACAATTAAGTAGTGTAAATATTCTCATTTCTTTTGATTTTGTTGTTCCTGGAACAACAAGAGGAAGTACGAAACGCCAGCTGCTATGACACCTGTTAATGCTAATGGAAGTTGTGCATGAAGCCATAGGCAGGAGAGAAAATAAAGCCTTTAAGGCCTTTTTTTTTTTTTGTAACTTTTAAGACTTTGCTAATACTATATTGGAATTCAAATGAGAGTTCCACTTCATCAGTTCTTCCAGTAAAATACCACCAAATTCCTCAAGGCCACACTGTTCTTTCTTACTTCTCTTTTCCTGTCATTTTTCTATTAAATCATCTTTTTGTGCCCACTTTCAATATATTGTGTGCATCAGGTCCTTGTAAATCTCTGTTGTTTTCCTCCCACTCTCCTAACATTGCTCTCCCACATCTTCCCAGCTCCTTCTCGCAGCATCAGTGCTTCATTAGCATCAACATTTCACACCCTTGCACTTCAGAAGTCCTGCTGCCTAAGACAGTACCATTTTCTTTGAAGCCCTCTGAAATACTTGTCATCCACGTGATAGCAAAAAATGATTACCAATAGCTTGCATTAAGTGTGAGAAAAAAACCTGCCTAATCCTTTTAACTTTTTTTTTTTACATATTTACAGATCCATTGTACTAGATCTGTTGTATTTAATGATGATAAATTAGACTTTGAGCTCTACAGAAAGAACTTCATAAACCTGTTGTTTTCATAGCAGGAATTTGATTCATGTTGAGGCTTGGGACCATTCAGATGATCTTTCTCCATTAAAAAGCAGACACAAATGTTTTCTGTCTCTTAATACATATTTCACTGTAATGTTTTATTTCTTCAGGCTTTGATGGTTAACCTGGGATCTGATCGATTCATCAGACAGGTAAAGTACAGCTTGCAATGTTGCCACACAGCTTAGCAACCTGTTTAGTCCTATCATATTATTAGGTTTCCATTTTTTTTTTTTTTTTTTAATCAGAGATGTGTGGCAGGAACTGTGCAATAGGCAAGACACTAGGAAAAAAATGCTCATTTTCTGTTTCAGTTGCAAATTGGCACTACTCTCCTCAGGTATCCAACAGGGATTGAGGCCGTAAATGTCAGAAGAAATCAAGAACTGTGTTTGCGGTGTAAAGAAAGCATCCAAAGATAACAATATCATGTTAGCAAGAAAACTCACAGTGTTAGAGACAAAAATTGCAAGGAAGTCTCTGAGTGAGAGAGGAAAGGTAGAGAATAGCAGTTTGGTAGCAGAAGCAGGAGCCTTGTGAGCCAGGAGATGAAGGATCACCATCTCCTGGAGTAATATGGCACTAGATAACTTCAAAAGTATCTGTCTGCAGGTTAGGTGAGTAAATTTCCTTGTATCCCTGGAAGACATGACTGGTGAGTAGTGGTTGCACTGCTAAGATTCTTGTGTCTGCTTGCTTTTGCTGAATAAGCTTTAAATAAGTTGAAGACAGCAGTGGGGCAAAACCCCAGAAAACAAGATATGCTAGAATAATAAGTAGAATCAAGTACCAAGCAGCTGTGTATACATGTAGCTAGGTTTTGCTGCCTTGGTCTTTGGATTATTTTGCTCTTTGAATTATCTTTTCTGACTTTAAGAGTAATGAGAAATCTTGTTCAGAAATACATGATAGCTGCATATATGTTTTTATTATTTCATTTATGTAGTCATGACAGTAGCTAACTGATAAAAAATGCTTTTCTTCTGAATTTTAATCTGTGCAAAAGTATGTACTATAGTTGCTGTACATGATGAATGTGATCTAAAGATTTTTTTTCCTCTGTCAGATGGATGATGAAGACACGCTGTTACCTAGAAAACTGCAGGCTGCTCTGGAGCAGGCTCTAGAGAGAAAGAACGAACTGATAAATCAGGATTCAGATAGCGATTCAGATGATGGTAAGTTCATTTGGAAACAGGCTCATTATTAACAGACACGTAGTTGGTATTCTGACTTTCTACCCAGGAGAAAGAAAGATGTTAGTACTCAAATACCTTTTGCAGTATCAAAGATAATCTCTGAACACATGGAATGGGACTGATGACATCAACACACAGTAATACATTATCAGCAGTCTTAGTTTCTTTGTAACTGACATGCACGTGAGTACTTTTAAGCCTTTACTCAAAAAGAGTTTTGCAGTTAACTTGGCCCTGGTTCAATCCAGATAACTATACATGTTTAGAAGTGTGTCTGAATTCAGAGTTGCTGTTGACTCTTGATATATTCAGGGGAGGGAAGCAGGTACCTCCCAGGAATGGTTTCTGTACTAGAGGGGCTGAATTGCCTTGGAAGGTTCATATTTCTCACCAGCAATTATAAAAAGAGCCCAGGGCGAATTTAACTGACTGTGGTTAAATGGTATGCAACGGGCCTCTATTCAGTTTTTGAAATGTATTTCTACTCATCTTTGCTTTACATATGTAAAATTATTTTAACATCTCAGAAGCGATGAAAACCTAAATTCTACAACACACCCTTTTTGATCTGTTTTGGTACAGGTTCATTATCCCCAGAGCAAACATTTTAATTCGCAGTCATACAGAATTTTGTTAAGAAAACACTTATTCAGATTTAAAGTAAGAGGTATAATTTTGATGAGGCACCCACAGAATTTTTAATTTCCTAACCTGTCTCCTGAGGATTTGTATTTCTTGTTGATTTTTAGTTACGCAACATCAGTTTTGTAGGCTGGCACTCTTGATTATAAAGCATTGTTCCCTATCTGACACATATCCATGGCCGCAAAGGATTTGGTACAACTCCTTTCAGTTATTAGCATCAATAAACTGCTAGATGACAGTACCTGGCTCAGGGGGGATGACAACACTGACAAATCTGGGAGCAGCTGATTTTGGTCTCTTATTGCTGCCTTGTTTTGCAGAATGTAACACCCTGAATGGATTAGTGTCTGAGGTTTTTATCCGATTCTTTGTGGAGACCATTGGCCATTATTCCCTGTTCCTAACCCAGAATGAAAAAGGAGAGCGTGTCTTCCAAAGGGAGGCTTTCCGTAAATCTGTGGCCTCTAAGAGTATCCGGCGCTTCTTGGAAGTGTTCATGGAATCCCAAATGTTTGCTGGTTTCATCCAGGACAGAGAGCTGAGAAAATGCAGGGCAAAAGGTAAGGGTGATGTCCTTTGCTGTGATGCAGATCACGTGCATTTCACACTGATCCAACAGTTAGCATCTTCATTTGCTGTCGGAGCCTAGCAAATTCTGTGTAGCTAACAAACCGCCAGAAGCACGTTACCTGCTTCTCACGGGGCTAAATGGTAGCGATCGCGCAAAGGCTTTAACCAGGAGAATCCACGGCTGAGCGCCTTAAATCACTCAAAGGCAAAATTGCTCGTGCCACAGCAGTGCTGCGGCGAAGGGCACAGCCACCCCTGGCGTGGAGCTGCCCGGGCGGCTGCCCTCGGAGGCGCACCGTGGCAGGGCCCGCACGACAAGGCTGAGCGGCGCAGGAGGGGAACGGGGCCGTGCTGCGGTTCCCGGGCGGGCTGCAGCGCCCCCCCCGGGGCCAGGGGAGGGCCCGGCCGGCCCCAGCGCCACCGTGCGGGGCGGCGCTGCCAGCCCCGGCCGCCGCGGCCTGCGAGGCGCCGTGAGGGGGCCCCGTGGCGCTGCGCGGGCGGCGAGCGGCGGGGCAAGGCGGGGGGGATGCGGGGGGATGCGGGTTGTGCTGCACCGCGCGCCGCCCAGCCCCGTCTTCCCCCCTGTCCCGCAGGTCTCTTTGAACAGAGGGTTGAGCAATATTTGGAAGAGCTTCCGGACACCGAGCAAAGCGGAGTAAACAAGTTTCTGCGAGGCCTTGGTGAGGAAAATCTTTACAAGTGTTTCTGAAATGGATGTGCATGTCTGGGTGTTGTTGTTTAAATTCAAAAAAGCCTTGCCTGAGGTGAGATGAGATGATCGACTGGTGGTTTCGGTATGCGATAGGAAGTATCAAAAGGAAAAAAAAAAGTGAAAACATACTTAAACCTGACAAAAAGCAGATTTAATTATGATCTCTGTGAACATCTTCATTTGGGGAGAAAAAGCAGGGAAAACATAATTGAATAATTGAGGAGGAAGAAAAAATAAGAAGGTAGACTACCAAAGACTCTGTCAGTTGGCTATCTCTGCCGGTATTAAGAGTCACTGTAGCAACTACACTACAAATTAGACCCATTTGTTAAGGGATTTTTGATTGCACTTGGCTTTTTCAGTATATGCTAGTGATTGATGGTGTGTTTTCTTTAGGAAATAAAATGAAGTTCCTTCACAAGAAGAATTAAACCCTTTCTGCTGAAACATCAACCCAAAGACTATTTATGACACTGTCCTTAAGACCCCTGCAACTCCAAATTTTGATGTGGGAGGAGAATGAAAAAAGCTGACCACAGCTTTGAGTGACTACCGATGCTGTTACAGTGTGTCAGATGATGACTCCTTTATGTATTTGGATAGAATTTGTAAATAATGTGCTGTAAGCTTTTGTAACTGATTTTGTAATGAGCAAGAAAAACTGTGGTAAATATTTGTATATTCCTGAGAATAACAGGTGCTTTTTTTCTTTAGTATGAATTGAGTTATGCTTGGTGCAAAAATGAATAGCTGATTATGTGCAGCTGACTGTCTCAGCAGAACCACTGACTTCAGGGAATGTTTGTGAGAACTACACTGATGCCTGAGTACTGCGGTAATGAATGAGCTCTGGGGTACGTGGGAGAGGTTGTATGCGCGGGGGCTGTTTTCATGTGGCAGAGTTGGTATTCTTTTCCTAATTTTCCTTCTAATTAATTTTAAAAGAAAGAAATAACAAAGTAACTTGATAATAAGGTACTTGGTTCACAATACAAACCTTCCACTCCGTTTGAACTCTGGTCAGTAAACTACTTGTAATCCATTCTGCACTAAGACTGCTAACCGTGAGGAGATCTCAGTTCTTTGACATGCAAGCTGCAATGAGTAGGTACAGTTCATCCTTTCCTAATGTATGTATGTATGGTTCCTAATAAACTATGTAAATATACCTGTTTGTTTATATTCTTTGCAAACCTTTGTGGACTTCTGATTTTGAGTGGGTACAAAACCAGAGAAACTTGTGAATGTGAATTTTCAATTAAAATACCAAAAAAAAAAGGTTATTATGAAACTCTTTCAGTAGGTTTGCTATTTCATGATACTACTTGGTTTTCCTTCTAGATAATGCTTTTTATTAGAGCCGAGACATGGCATTTTATATCATCACTGTTTTGTTAATTTTATCCTAACAGAAGCATCTCTTAAAACGATTTTCCTTTTTTCTTCTTCTTCACACGGGTTAGCAGCAAATTATATCTTGTATCATAGACAACTGATCCTGAACTGTGATATTTTCACATTGTTTTTATGCTACATATGTTTTTACGTTTAATTTGGTTAAATGATCCAAGTAGAATAAGAACAGCTTGTAGCAGACAAATATTTTGCTTAAATTTCTGATGAGCTAATCAGCTGCATTCTATGACAATCTGCTTTTCTTTTGTATTAATTGCAGTCTGGTTCAGGTGGTGCTTGCATCGTGGTGAATGCTCTTCAGCAGGACAGGAATGATTAGCTTGCCATGGCCCTCTGCACAGCAGCAAGTGCTACCCAAGTACCACATTCATCTTTAATCCGGTAACACAAATGCTGTTAAGAGATTCTATTAGCTTTTCCTTAGCCTGAAGAAGAAAACAGAAAATACTTGAATATTCTTTCAAGTCTGACATCTAATGAAAATTACCTAGAGCTTTCTTTTTAAAGAAAAAAGACCACTGTATTTTTCTTCATTTGCAGTGTGACTTCCTTGTGTAGTTAAACTGTCTTTGAGGCTTGCGCAATTCCTAACCTGGCAGTGGTTCTGGTGTGCTATCAGCCTCATAGAACAAAATTGAGGGTTTATTCACCAAAAAGGTGAAGTCGTTTCCTTTTTTCCTTACCTCCCTCACACTCAAGTATATACCAAAGCTTAAGTGTACATGAAAAGAAGCATCTGTAGAATGTAGAATATCAAGCGCTTCTGATTCAATTGAAATGTAATCACAAATGTTAATTTCTACAGGTTTTATGCTGTAATATGTTGTAAGCTACGGAGTGACTTTCAGATGTAGTTCTTCAAATCAGAAGCAATAGCTTTCACTTGTACAGGTGGATGCTGGCTATTTTATAAACAACAGTAATTATATGTGTAAATACATGTTCCTTTTGAGAAAATGATTGATAAAACGTCATCCTTGGCTGATGGTAATGTTGACATGAAAAGAGTTGTTAGGAATGCAAGAGAGACACAGGATGCACGTGTTAAGAGAATGCGGTGCGGTAAAATGCATCTCCCACACAGAAGCTGTTTTCCTCCATCTGCACTGTAAAAATCTAAGCAGGAAGCTTTTGAACGATAAATTACCCGTCAGCATGTTGTTCTGGGTTTTGCAGTCAGAGGAGTGCACCAGTCAGGGTGACAATCACATTTCAAAAGCTTGTAGGTACCTTCCTGGTCCTCGGACCATGGCTATGTAAATCAACCTTAGTGTTTCCAAAGGTCTGTGTTTAAAACAAACAACTGAAATGAAAGTGTGGGGTGTATTATTCCACCTTGCACGTTAGTTTAGAAAACTGAGGTGACGACTGCTGAACGGTGGAACACCGCTCGTGCACCATGTAACCGAGAAGGAAGTCCTGAAGAAAAACCAGCGTGGAGGCCTGTGGTTCAAAACTGGGGAGAGAAAAAAAAAGGGTAAAATCTTCTGGCGCGGAATATATTTAAATAAAAAAAACAGTACGAAACAATTGTTTCCAGTTGTCCAGGAACTGTTACTCTGGCGTGACAGACGGCGGCGTTTACGGGCATTGCGTTTATTGTCCCGGCTACTCGTGCGGAGTGCCGTGACCCAACTCCCCGGCCTCCCCCCGCCCCCCTCGGCACAGGCCGCAGGAGGCGAGCGGCCGGGCCGGGCTCCGCGACACCGCCCCGCGGCTCGGCGCCGGCAGGAGGAGCCTCGGCGAAGTCTCGCGAGAGTTCGCCGTGGGCGACGGTGCCTTCCCCCGGTCTCGCGAGCGCGGCGCCCTTTCCCTTCCCTCGCGCACGCCGACAAGATGGTGGGTGCGGGACGGGACGGAGCGGGGCGGGACGGGCTGCCCCTCGCCGCGGGACGTGCCCGGGGGTGGGCTGAGGGTGGCCGTGGCGGGCGGTTCTCCAGGCCCGCGGCCTGCTCGGGGCGTTGAGGGCGGCCCGGGGCGGCCGCTCCGGCCTCTCCTCGCAGGGCCCCGGCCGCCGCCCGCTGTGGGCCGTGAGGCGCGGAGGAGCGGCGGCTCTGCGGGGGGAGGGCCGTGTGCCGCCGCGCTCACCTCTGCCGCTTCTCCGCAGCCTTCCCGGCTCAGGAAGACCAGGAAGCTGAGGGGACACGTCAGCCACGGCCACGGCCGCATCGGTAAGTGGGGGGCTGCGGCTCCGCAACGCCGGCGGGCCTTCGCTGCTCGGGCGCCGCCTCGGGCGGGCAGACGAGGAGCGCACAAACACGGGCCCGGCGAGCAGCTCTGAGGGCCGCAGCACGTGCGGGTGGTGCCCGCACCGTGGGGGAGATGCCCCAGGAACGTGGTGCTCCGGAGTTTTGCCCATCCCTGTGGACTGGGTTTGTGACTTAACTTGGATAGTACTTGGGCGGTAGGTGTTGCCTGAGAACGTGGCTGGGCGACATTTTAAGTTTGCAGGCTGATGTTGTGCCAGTTCAAACTATGGCCGTTCCTGCCTGTTCTTGTCAGTTTGCTTGTGTTAGCACTGGTGTCTTCTCATACTTCTGTAGGTTAAAGGCATCGGGTTTTTTTTGTTTTTTTTTTTTTTTCTTGTCTAGGGTTAGTCTTTAGTGGGTTTAGCTCACTGAGTTGATATGAATGGAGAAGGATAGGACTGCTATCATCAGAGTAATCAGCTTAAGTTGACTTTGTGCTCCTAAGCTCAAGTATTACATGTGATATTCTTAGTTTAACTAACTTCATTTTTCTTTTTAGGCAAACATAGGAAACATCCTGGTGGCCGTGGTAATGCTGGTGGTATGCACCATCACAGGATTAACTTTGATAAATAGTAAGCTAACGTTTTAAACATGTGCTAGCAAAATGCATGTGTCTGAAGTAGAAACAACTAAATTTTATGTGAACCACCAAACTTCCCTACAATCCTATGTATCTTTTTCTCAAACATGAAAGTTTAATAGCTGAAATCAACTTGTGTCCCCATTTTCTCTAAACTCAGCGGCCTTTTTTTCTTAAGCCAGGCATCTTTGAGAGTTCAGTGCAGTAAACTTGACCAAGCTTGCCAGTTACACCGTTGTCCATACTAACAGATGTGCCCACAAAATGTTAGGTAAATCTGAAGCGTTATATAAATCAAAGCTACACTCTACTTAACTGCATGCTATAGAGGCAAGGGTCGTTGTCTCACTGCCGAGACTAGAGTCACATCTGAACACTGCCTGTTGTCCTGGTGTGCTAGAGTACTCGGAAAGTAACCACTAATCTCTATTCGCTGGCTGTGACCATTGTTGACTCAGTCAGTCACCAGGTTAGTGACAGGAGCTCTGAAGCTCCTCGTGCAGTGCAGTCTTGCACCGAGTTGGTTTTGCTCAGAATATGCAGGATTGGACCAGACTCACCATGAGAAGGATTAAGTTGTGAGTTCAAGGGAGAATAGATGCTTTAAGGAAAATAATTTTCCCTTGCTTTGGATAGCAATGATTATTGCACTTAGATACCACATGTATTAATACAAATAAACGTGTAATGTGAAAGTAAGATAAAATTTTACTTCTAATTTCTTTGAACAAGTAAGATGTTGTGTTAGTGTTGATTTGTAGTCCTACTTGCTTAGGATGAATTAAAAATGTGACCTAACGAGGAATGTGTTTTCTTTCACAGTCACCCTGGCTACTTTGGAAAAGTAGGCATGAGACACTATCACTTGAAGAAAAACCAAAAGTTCTGTCCTACTGTCAATTTGGATAAACTGTGGACCCTTGTTACTGAACAGACAAGGCTCAATTATGCAAAAAACCAGGCTGGACTGGCCCCAGTCATTGATGTTGTGCGCTCAGTAAGTTTCTGTTCAGATTCAGATCTGCAGCTTCTGCTCGCTTGAAGTGTAACTTAGCTTTGCATATCCAAGTAACAAAATGGTAAACTGCAAATAAGCTGCAGTGCATGAATATCTGTAGACTTCTCGGTACAAATTCATGCATCTTAGCATATCAGTGGTTAAACTAGTACTTAAGTTATGTTTTTTCCTGTAAGAATGACTTCCCTTATTTTTGAAAGGTGGTGAAAGATTACTTGTTCAAAATATCACCAAACGTAGGTATGAAAACATGATAGAGCTATTCTCACTTATATAAAGTCACTTTTAATTCCGAGACTAGAGTCACATCTTTACACTTGTGATTGTTCTGGTGTGCTATCATTCTCGGACATTAAACTTCTGATCCACATTCACTGGCTGTGATGCTTCGTATCTCAGTCAGCCACCAAATCAGTGACACTAACTAGTCTGTCAAGTAGGTAGTGAAACTAGTTACCAAGTAGATATGTTTTGTGTACCAAATACCTCTGCTGGCCAGTTACACCTCTTCTAACAAGCTGTGACTTTAAAGGCTGTAGTATTAACGGGCCTTGTGCCATGGTTGTCCTTTTTATGCAAAGGATAGGAGTGAAACGAGGGGAGAGGGGAACTATTGCTGTGACAGCTTGCAGAGCAGAATAAACCACACAGGTGCTTGGGCACCAATGTGTTGACGCTCTTCAGTTTTACTTTTAAGATGTGCAGAAGAGTCTTCTGCTCTCTTCAGGAATACCAGGATGTCCAGCAGGTAAAGAGCATGTGCCAGATGTAAGTGGGTGTAGTAAGTAGTTTGTTGGAGAAATGCAGCCAGCTGCTCTGTGCTGTGGGAAGTGGAAGTGGTTGGCAGCTTATTTACAAGACTTCAGTGTTTTCTGTATGCAGTACTGGGAATATTACAACTTCCAACATTCTAAGTTACCAAAACCTTTAATTTACTTTATAGTTTCCACTTCTCTGAATGAATGCAACGCCACTAGATCACACAGGATATTTTTTTCCATTCATACCAATCTTGTATTGGAGACGGACAATGAATGAGGTCAGCAGCGGTGATCATGGTTTTGTTTTTTACTGGTGTGTGCTAAAAGACAGGTCTGAATGTAGGAGCCTTTAAGCTGATTACAAACATATAATGTTTTTTTAATCTTTCTAGGGATACTACAAAGTCCTGGGCAAGGGCAAGCTGCCCAAGCAGCCTGTAATTGTGAAAGCAAAGTTCTTCAGTAGAAGAGCGGAGGAGAAGATCAAAGAAGTTGGAGGTGCATGTGTGCTTGTGGCATAAAGGCCATTGTTTTATTTGAAGTTTTGAATAAAGACAATGTGTAAAATGTGTTGATTGATAGATTTTTTTGACTTGTTCACACACTGTCCTGACTTCAGTCTTGTGGATTTAGTGATTTCTGGCTGTTTTTGATCAGTGGTTTGGCTGATGCTTGCTACAATTTTAAACTGTTTGGCTACAGTGGCGTCTGGCATTTGAAGAGATACCTTGCTGCTTTGTTTTTACAAGGTAGCAATGTACATAGGTTATTCCTGTATTTGTGCAACTCCTTCAGTAGGTGACGCTCTCTGGTGACCAGCGATAGGACCTGAGGGAACAGCATGAAGCTGCCTCAGGAGCAATTCAGGTTGGGTATTAGGAAAAGGTTCTTCACTGAGTGAGTGGTTGAGCACTGGGACAGGCTCCCCAGGGAAGTGGTCATGACACCAAGCCTGCCTTGCTTAATGACACAATTCATGTAACTTCATTTTTGCAATTGACTAACCTCCTTTTCAAGTGTACAGCACACAATTCCTGAAGTTGCTTTTGTGGGACAAATGGTGCCAGGTAGCTTCAAACGTGTACGCAGCTATGGCACAGCTGTAGAGCTGCACTGTATGAATTTCTATACGTGCTTTAAAATGATTCTATAAAACATTATTTGCGTAGTTGTAATGTCAAAATAGGACTTCAATTGCCAATGCAAGGGTTGGCCATGTATGCCAAAGAAGAATCCTTACATGATGGTTAAAATCAAACTGTTACTATAATGCTCAGCATTATAAGTCTTAAAGTATTCCTAGGTGCTACAGATTAACTTCTAGTACATGTGATACAATCCTATTAATGAACCCTTAACCTAGTGTTTGGCTTGAATTATTTCAGGGCTTTTAGGGTAAAGTTGATGTGCATTGCATTTAAAGTTTGTGAAATACTGAAGTTTTTAAGATAAATAGTGAGGCTGGGACGCCTTTATGCTAACACATTATGCTACTGAACGGCTGTCAAAGTTAAAGGTTAAAGACCAATGAAACATAAGCACTCACTGGCGTTTACAAGTTGCCTTAGTCCAACCCTGCAGACTAACACGTTTATGGTAGACTCTTCATCAGGTACAGTGTGGGGAGGAGGTGAAAAGTGTCTCCAAAGGGGACTACAGGCTGTGGAAGGTGAGAGTCCAGCTTCCGATTATTTCAAGCAGCTAAGGATGTTGCTGCAAGACAGATAACAAGGAGAAGCAGTGTAACCAGAACATCTATCGAGGGTTTGGTTCGGTCCTCAAAGGTAAGTCGTGGGGTACAGTAAAATAAGGACCATTGCTACTGCCTGCTGTCAGTGTGGTGTCCGACCAGATCCCACTGACTGTGAGAAGCTTGATTCACACAGAAGCACCCTGTGCACACAATCAGCAAGTGATTCCAGATAGCTAACGTACACAGCAGACACTGCTCTCAATTCTTTGGTATTTAATGTTTTAATACATTAATGTTGTAAGTAATTCTTCGATATTTTGTACAGTTGAACTTTGAGTACAACCCAAAAGTTTGGCGGCCCCTCTCGCTCCGCGCCGCCGCCATCTTCCTGAGGCGAGCGCCGGGTCCCGCCCGCAGCTCTCAGTCACGGCCGTTGGGCGCGCGGGGGCGCCCGCTGCTGAGGTGGCGGCCGTTGGGCGCGAGCTGCCCTGTCCGGGGGCTCGGGAGGGCCGCGGTGCCCGCCTGTCGCCGCGCCGTTTCTCTGGGTTTGTTTCCCAGCCGGTCCCCAGGTACTTGGAGAATGTTTCCAAGGTGTTAAGAGGGCTGAGTAAATAGCAATTTCACTGCGTTTACCGCCTGCTTTTATTAACAGGGCTAATTTCACACACCGGCTCACCTCATATTTTTGTTCAAAGTCATCAAGCGTTTGGGATTGGAGCCCTGACTTGGTGATGGTTTAAGGTCAAAAATCACATGCAGCATTTTTCTTTGTCACTGATTTTTATCCCCCCCCCCCCCCCCCCCTTTGTTTTGAAACAGTTAGTTTGGGGATTGCGCATGTGAGGTATTGAGCCTGGTTAATCAAGCAGGCGGGTTTTGCTTCACTCACACCGCTGCCTTGGCTGAGCTCCACAGATCCCGAACAAGAAGCTGCTGTGAGGGCTGCTGAGGAGCCACCGGAAGGTTGTCCGGCACGCTGACTCTCTCTTTTTCCTCAAAGGACAAAATGGGCTGCTGCTAATAAAGTTATTCTAGAAGTAATTCTAGATGGAACTTGCAAAGTTTATGTTACAACATTTTAAAATGCTGTAGCAATATCCATTTTTAATTGAAAGAAGAAGATACAAAAAATCACCTGATTAGATCTGAGAGAACAGAATGGTGAAAGTTGAAAGTCTTGCATAGGGATTCTATCCCTAAAATACTAAAATAATATAATTATGGGAATATACCTGTTACAAACTTCTCCTGTGTGAAATATATAGGTGCTTCACTGGAAGTTTCAGTCCTGTGATACCTGGCTGCTTCCCTTTGGTTTGTTTGGTGTGGCTGTTGCCCTCCAGGGGCTGTCATTGATCTTTTGGTCCTGCAGCAGCTCCCCCAACACTATACAGCGCCTTTCGTTTTCCCTCCTTGGGCTGATAGGCCAAATGCTAGGGGCTTTTCTCCCTGTTTCGGGTGTGACTGCTTGCCAGCTGCCTCCCCCTGCTCACCCACCCCATCTTCATCCATTTCTGTCCTGTGTCCTGCCTCTTCACCCTCACCACATCCCTTCAGATGCAGTTATTTGCTTTGTAATTGCAGCTGCTGGACTTGGTGTTTCCCACCAGCCTAGCCGAGTCACTGGTAATGTAGCTGCCTGACTGCTGCTTTGCATACCTATCTCAGCAGGAAAGTAGCACTTTATCTCACCCTCATCCTTCCCCCTCCTATCAAAAAACTTGCACATAGTTTCACATGTTCTGCAAAAAGCATAGATTAAAATGTATGGTAACCCGCTTCTGGCTCATTCAGACAGGTTTGGCCTTTATGGTGATAGAGCATTTCCCAATATTTGGCTTTGTGTTTGCACTGATTCTCTGTGCATTGATACTTTGGTCCCGGGCTGTGGTTTCTCTGACTGAACAATGCGGTAGCCGAAGACCTCAACTTCCTATTGCAGACATTACATGTTTTTGCAGGTTCTGGTCTGTTTGCTTAGCAACAGGACTTGCAAGAAACAAAGGAGGTGGTGCAAACTGAAAATGTGTGCTTCCCTAATCACATTTGTCTCTGAAAGATGGTTGATGAAGATGAACTGTAAAAAGTGAGCTCATATAATAAGCACTTTTGTAATGTTTATTGTTTAAACTACAGGTGCAATTACCGCAGCTGTTTTCTAAAGGGACCTGTAGTTTTGAAATTACAGTCACAAGTTTTAGTGGTATATTTGAATTTGTTGGAGTGAATTCAGTAAAACTGATGAATATCTACTTATTTTCATTGGTTCTTAGAAGTGGGCCTTGGGTGTGAGGTGTTATGGTGACTTTAACGTGAAGTCCAATTTTTCTTAAATAGCAATGACTTCAGGATGCAACACACAGAGAAGGCTGGTTGTGAACTTCTGAGACTTTCACAATTTTGTTTCATTGTAGAAGAAGTTGTGTCTGCTAAACATTTCTATTGGAATCTGCCTTGAGATGGAATCCTCCAAAAGAATACATATCTCTAGGATTAGTCGCTGTTCTTCTGTGATGGGGAAATCTGAAGATTGCTGCAAGTAGTGTACTGCTGATGGCAAGGCCACCATGCCAAGGTAGGGGCAACTACATGGGACTGTGGCCCCAGGAAGGAGGTTCAGTCAGCTAAAGGGTGATTCCAAGAGAGATGAGACTGCGTTTACTTTTCCTTCTCTGATGCAACTTGCAAAAGTTTCCCTTTGCAGGCTGTGTCTGATTGACATCTCTATAAATTTCAGAAACAAGGATAGAACATGAACTGCAAAATACTCAATTTACCTTGGGGAGCTTAGGTTGGCAGGGGAAATGCTGTCCTACCTGTAGAAAATTCTGACTTGGTCTATAATTTGATCTGTGGTCATCTTGACAGGTGAAATTTAATCACTGTGAAGTGCATTTTATTACATTTCTGTGAAGAAGATTAGCAGAAGATATTTTACATTTCTCAAGGCAGCTTTCTAATGGGGTGTTGCTGAAATGATGGAGGTAATGATCAGTTATGCTTATCATTATTTTCTTTACCTGCAAGCTATAAAATATTGTGGTGAAATTATAAAAGCATCATTTTTGTTGCACAGTTTCAGTGCTTCTGCCAGGAAATGTACAGCGTGTGACAATTCAGGCTGGTAACAGCTTTGTAAGTAGATCAATAGAACAGATTATTTCTTTTTTTTTTTTTTTCAGAGGTTGCAAGTACTATAGAGAGATAATGGGATCATGGTTTATAAACCTTAAACCACACTTTCCTGCACAACAATCTGCAAAGATATTCTTTTTTTTAAAGCGGGTATGTGATTTTCAGCTGCAAGGGACTTCCTCTTTCTTCAAAAGGACTAAGTAAATGTTGTTTCTGAGAACATGCATCCCGCTGTTGCCTTCTAGTTTGTGCTTGAGTGATCAAGTGTATTGTTAAGTGAAGGGGCTGTCATGAGCCATTTTGTGACTCTTCATGTTTTTGATGTCAAATTTCAGCCAACGGCAGTGGGGACTCTGGATCTGCTGAGGAATTGCTTGGTATGCAAACGGAACCTGGGCAAGAGAGACCCCAGAATGCTCCCTTGCCTCCATTCCTTCTGTAAGGACTGTCTTCCAGATCTGGTTCAAGGATATAGCTGTATTCCCACTGGATATGAAGTTCTATATGAAGGTAATGTTTAAGAATCTCTGTTTGGCTTATGCTGTTTGCAATACAGTATTATGAAAATAGATGTATTGGGAATACTTTTTGTAGCCTGTTCCTCTAAAGCACTACTTGAAAAGAACAAACTAGGAGACTGGAGATTTGTATGAGCAGAGGGTGGATTGAGAACAAGCCTCCTTCAGAATGTTTTCCATTTAACAGCAGTGCTTTGAATAGAAATGACACAGTCAGGCAACCTTTACATTTTCCAGAATGGTCTTGATTTCATTTACCAAGTGTGACATTATGGATATTTGCTTTGCTTAAAAAATGAATAAATGCTACAGGGTAGTTGCTAGGTTACATCTTTATTCAATCTTTTAGACATGTCGGACCTTTTTATGGTAGTGGTTGTGGTGAGAATTTTATTCTTCCTTTTCTCCCCCTCCTGCCCTTGCAAACACCACAGCAATCACTGGTGTCTGGTTCTTTGCTCCTAAAGGAGTGCATAGTAATTTTTATTGGAATATGACTGTTGTGGCGCACTGAAACTCTTGGCGCCTTCCTTTTTTCCCATTATAAGTGTGGTTTCACCCTATCTGAACACTCACCTTAACAAGCTGACTAAATCTAGCGAGGACGAGAAGCATTTTGAGACCGTGGCTTTTGAAATCTTGAAGTTATTTGTACAGTTTTTTGTAATGATGTTAATAGAAAATATGTAACTTTTTTGGAATAGGATTTAAATCACAGAATGCAGTCACTTAAAATGAATGAGGCTTAATTACCATAGGGAAACATTCCAGACTCATTACTAATTTATAAGAGGAGCAAAGGCACATAGATGACTGGTATTTTCACAGGCTTTGAACTTCAGATGAATAAGTGGCATCATTTATTATCTCTTCCAAAGCAAATTTTAGAAACATGTAGGAAGAGAAGATACTTTCCCTGAGGTGATGATAATCTGAATTGACAAGAGAACACAAGCTAGGTAAGTTGAGGTTTGAGAACAAGTGGAAAGAGTGTTAGGAGATCACCGTTGAAAGGCCAGCAAAGGAAAAGGGGATAACTTAATGACAAAGGAGAAAGGCTATTCGTGGGAGGGTACAGACAGAAAAAGATATTCAGGTAGGAGGAGACAGAAAGCGAAGCAGTCATTTTAATTAAATGCCTCAAAATTTTAAATGTCTGGTCATACCAGACAGAGGAACCTACTTTATAATAAAATGGTGTTGAAAACAACCACTACATTACTTTTATTTATTCTCATTTGACATGTAAGCTATTCCTTTCTCCCGCTTGCTTATGTCTGTGAAGTGGAAAAGGGAATTTTTGCCACTTGGTGATATTGGATGAAATGCAGCTATAGGTTCTCACGAGTCATTAAAATATTAGGTACTTGTCTGAGCACTTGAGCAGGGATCAGGAATTATTTGTCTATAGCAAATTGGAACAAAGACTAGTTTATTTCTGTATTCTTGAAGTTTCTCCATTTAATTCCTCATTCTCTTGTTGGTGGGGAACTTCTATGGGAAAAAGCAAGATTAGAGAAATGATTGAGAAAAGAAATAATGAACAGTGATGACCCACTGTAAATGGAGACACCAGGTGCAAAGACTTGATTAATATATGAACAGGAAGAGCAGCAAAAAGAAAACATCAGTGTCTCTTAAATCATTGATTGAAACTGCAACCACCATGGGTCAGCTAGGATAAGTTTGTGAAATCTTCTGATGGCATGATGCTAAGCACTGCTTACCTCATCTGCACATGCAGGTAGCACAATACCTGCTCAATTTTCAGTGTTATCTTTCAGTATGATCATACATTTGTGTCAATGATAAAATGTATATACAATAAGTGCTAAGCAACTTCAGCTGAGGTGTGAAATATTGTCTGTAAGTAAAATGCATTTGCTAATTGCTATGAATTCTTTAAGCAACATATAAGAATAGAAAAAGTGAATGTATTTCCAAGTGAAGTCAATCTGAGATTTACTGTAAATGCATGCTTTAATTTGTGGGTTTCGATATGTCATACTGTAAGTAGTAGTATATCAACATAAAGCTGTTTTGTAGGTTGTTGTTGTTGTATTAAGATTGCTGAAGAGCTGTAGGTAAGTGGTCTGGATATTTGATGGTAGTTGATGTTGGACACTTACGTTTATACCTGTGTCTAAGTCTTTGGGCTTAAGATATCCCCTGAATGAAAGCTCAGAGGTAGACTGAGTTCTTATGGAAAAAAGCTGCATTCGTGTCAGAATTTATTCCAAGCTGTGAGAAGTGAGAGTTTGATAGCAATTTGAATGAAACAAGAAAATAATTTTTGAAATTTGAGTCCTACAGGTGCTTCTAATATGAAGGGGACTTTAAGTTACTCAGTTTTTCACTTCTTTTTCTGCAGGCCAGTATCACTTTCCTTTTTTTTTCCTCCTCTCTTCATTTGGAAAAAAGAATCCTTATTTTATTCTTCTCTACAGATCTGCATGATTTTTGCTTCTGGTCTGTTTCATACATGGGAAGGAAGAGTTTTAAAGAGTGGGACTGGGGATGAGAAAGACAGAAAATTCCTAAATCTCCTGAGATGATTTTCCCAGGCTACTACATGAATTCTGCCTGTGTAAATTGCCACTCACAGTACACCATGAAAACACACGCAATTGGTTCTTGAGTGATGCCTTGGCTTCTTGGGCCTGGCCTTCTTAATGAGTACTGGAAACATTCAAAACCAAATTCATCCAATTTGCTGTGCCTATGCCTTCTTTCTGAGTTGGGGGTGTGGGCAAAAATAAATTACCCTTTATCTGCAGCTCTTTCTCTCCTTTAGATGTTTGATGATCGAAGTTGTTTTAATACTTTCAATATCACCAATGTAATAGTTTCAGAAGTAGCTGAAAGAGGAGAAGTGGAGGTCTGTTGTTGTGAAAAGTTCACAATTTGGAAGACTGTATCAGCTTGAGGGCTGGCTTTTTGTTGTTGTTTTGTCTTTCTTTTTAAAAAAATCACAGGCAACCACTGTTCAAATTGCAAATTAGGCCTTTGAGAACAAGGCAGATCAGAACAGATGTACTAGAAAACCTTGCAGATTTACTCTAACTGATAGTAAACCCTAGTATTATTTCCATTTTGTGACTGAATTAGGTATATCTGACCCATACGTTACGCTTCACATTTGTAAAATGAAGTTAGCAGTTGCCCAGCTTTATAAATTGCTTTGGGAAGTGGTGGATTTAATTGTATTATGTTTTTGTATTGAATTTGTATGTTGGGCTATTTTTTTTCCTGAAGTGCTATTTTAAGAACGTGCTTTGCCCTTTTGTGCTTCTCTAGCTTGGATAACAAAAGTCTTAGAAAATGGCTGCATAATTTCTTTCCACATTCCGTGCATAAGTCAAAAACCATCCACACTTGCTTCTTGTTAGTTTTCCATGCACAACAAAGGGTCTGAGATCCCCACTTAAATGCCAGGAAAGGTGACATGAGAGAAATGCAAATTGAACCGATAAGACTGACTGAAACCAGACTATTAAAGAGAACAAATGTGACTTTAACTGTTGACAAGCGTCCACTTGCTGCATTCTATCATTTCCAGCTGAAAATGTATAGTTTTCTCTATCTTATAAGATAGATGCTATGTATAACCATGGATTCCCAATTGTGAATGGCTCGTTAGCAAGGGACACCCAAAACTCCACCAAGCATTCGTCATGCTTGCATGTACCATCTTCAAAGTTATCTTCAAGGGGTTTGTTTCAAGAAGGTTGAGCTTGGACTTCCTTGGCTCTAGGCTCTGGCATTAAGAGTATGGTATACTGGCATAAAGAGGAGCCTCCAGGTGCCAGCACACAATGCCTTGTCTTGTACTAAGTCTGTACATAAGAAAAATACACTTCTGTAGAGTTCTTTAAATTATATTTAAGCTTAGTGTGGAGTACAATTTGTCCTTCTTGGTGTTACAACTGTTATATCTTGAGGCCCTAAATAATCTTGTTTTGATGCAATCATATATGGTAAGTGATGCAATGCATCATTCCTATTAATTCTGAAGGAGAACACCAATTTGCTTTAATTAGGTCCACTTAACACAAAATATGTGTTTTGTTTCTAAAAAGGGAAGTAAAAAGGTTATCCCAAGGAGGGAAACTGTTCATAATGTATTTATTTAGTCATCCTAAAATGGATTTAAGGTTACTCAGCCCTTCTCACACTGTTGTTCAGATGCCAGATCCAAAAGGCAAGTGAAACAATGGGGGGATAGTTAAATAAATACGAAGATGTAAAGTCGGAGGTTGTATTCAGAACTGTTTCCTATAACCTGTAATTGGGTCTCTAAGGAAGTGTAAATTATGTCTGCAGTTTGAGCTGTAGCTAATGCTCTCTGAGAATAATTATTCTGATGGTTGTTGGAGGAAAAAGAACAAAGGAATAGGTGCAACATGTGGACAGCAAGTATAAATGTGGTGTGTATGATAGCTCCAATGTTTGTTTCTTTATGCTAATCAATTCTCAGGATAATAATAGGCTGTTAATTATCTGCATTGGTTTATTTCCCAGACAACCAGCTTGAGGGTTCTTTCTGTTTAGACCTGACCAGACTGTAAGACCTTGAAACAAAACTGTGAGGTGAGGCATTTGATGTTCAAAAGGTCTTTGTACTCAGTTTCTATACGTGGTGCAGAGGTTAGTTTGCACTTTCAGGGATGATTGCTGCAAATTATCTACAGCTCTGTCACTTACAAATTAGATTGCTGCAGTACAGGTGGATTAAAAACTTGAGGGCACTCAACAAATTTACATTTTTGTGCTTTTACAATGGAACACTCTGTATAGGGGCCACTGCCAAGATGTCCACTTACTATTCCTTGGGTTCAGTGCAGTGTTGAAGCTTTCACTAACAGAAATGGAACTGTTGTGGTATGTGAGAAATGTGACCTGCAATGCATTAGGGCTTGAATGGCATACGCTTGAGTGGGCTTTGGTGGCAGAACCCTAATGTTTTCCTGAAAGCTGATTTTGGATATGGTGCTGGAATGTCCAGACTGAGTGTGTCTGACTACTGGATCCACTGTCTTTGAATTTCTGTTTTCCCCAACCTGCTGTCTATTCACTATTGCTGATGGGAGTGCAAGAGTGGAAATGAACACTTGTCTTATGAAGGGCTGCTAACCACCTCAGCAAAGTACAAGTCTGCTGTTGAAGCTTTTCAGGGCTCCAATGTGTGTATGTATATAAACTTAACATGCACATACTTCTATAAGTACACATACACACTTCCATAAGTACGTTATTCTCTAGTGCTGGTAGTTTTTGTGGTGGTGTTCAGGTGCAGTAGTCTACCATGAAAAGAATAGTGGAGCCCTGGAAGGATGCATGTGTAGGACTACTCCTCCACATACCTCATGTGATGAAACTTCCTGGGAGTCTGTTCAACACAAAGTGGTCTTCAGTGCTTGCTCAATACTACCTGATAACTCAAATACATAGAGAACAGCTTATCGGTGGTTTATCCTGCATATCACACTGAAACAGAGCTCAAATCTAACATTAGGATCCTTGCTGGCCTTTCTAAATTTGTGCCCATTCCTTTAGCAATGAAGTCTGATGTCATAAATGATTATTTCAATGGATAAACAGCAGAAAGTAATGAACTTCTAAACAAAATTATTTATGCAAACATTTCTAACTCCTTCCTCCAATATTGTTTACATACAAACTCTACATAGTTTATGTCAACAGCTCTTATTTTTTTTCTACGTCTAGAGATTTTGATAACAATAATGGACCTCATTTGGGCATCATGATTGCATCATAGCTGAATTTGGCTCCTGATCTCTTAATATGTCAACTCTGTTGTTTGAATGCTGTAATTCCATGTTGGATTACTATTTAGATCCAGAAATTGCATCATTCTCATACGTACAAACAGCAAGTCTCTGGGGCTTCTGACTATTCTCCCCTTCACCCACGGTGCTGTAATTATGATACATTTAAATGAGCTGTCTGCAAAGTACAGGTTCTTAAAACAAGTTAACACAGTTGTTTAGAGGTAGTGGTAAGGAAGTAAGGCAAGAAAAATATTTAGGGAATGTCCTGCAAAGTGTATTGAGGGAGTGGACGGTGTAAGACCTGATGCTACCTGAGCCTGGAAAAGCTCTACTCTTCCCTTCTGCACGCTTGCTCCAGGTTACTCTGATGACTGAGAGAAGACTCAGGCAAGAAGGGAAGTAGGATGCTGCTATTTATTCTCTCTATGGGATTTTTATTTCACCACTTCAGGAAAAATACAACCAAGGCAAGTGAAGAGAGGCCTGAATGAATCTCAGAAAGGTGAAAGCAAGAAGGAAGGCGAGAAAAAAATACCATGCACTTCATAGTGGGCCAGTACATCTCTTTGCACTGCTGATTTGTCAGCATTTCTTGCTGAAGAGGGGGGCGCAGCCCCACATACTCTGTGGAAGGTGCAGCCACTTCTGTCTGCAGTACGGCAAAGCCTGATTCCAGGGAGCACACTGTGTGTGCAGTTCTGCTTAATAACCCTCCGCTTCCTGACAGAAGTGACTTCGTGGGTAGCTAAGTGACACTTTATCCAGAGGACAGGTAAGGGGTTTCTAGGAAATTGTGCTTTACTGGTGATTCTACTTTGAGCACAAACACAGCAGCGTGCTCGCTTTGCGTTGTTGAAGTAGCTGCTGCTTGTGGCTATTTGTAAATGTCTGTGTAAAATGTACTTAATTTCAGGACAATTGCTTCACAAACCATTCTGTAGTGTATTTATTATGCCAAACTATCATTAGATTTTGGGGGGAATTTGTATTGAAAAAGGTTGGGCATTTCCAGGGAGCACAGATTTTGATTAAATGGAAAAGGAAGGAAATCGGAAGTCCAATTAGCTGAACAAGTATGATCTCCAAAGCTACCACATTCAGGGAATCCCTCTTCTAGCAAGATGTAGATGTCTTCTGTGCTTGTAATGGAGTCTTAAAAAATATACAATTCAGTATTAGGACAGGTGAAAAGGTGCTTGCTGATTAGTGCTTGTATGAGTAGGAAACTGCATCCAATACAGTACCGCCATAGTGTCCCCATTATTTTTCCTGTTAACTTACAATGTTTGTTCTGATTTTTCTTGTTTTATTCCTTTAAGCTGAGAGCTATACATGTTTTGTATGTTCTCAAGGGAGTTTCAGATGCGAGATCCCTGTAATTCAAAGTTACTTGGATATTTGAGACGCTCTTGGCATTTACACAAAGCTGTACTTCATTTGGTGGTCTGTGGCAGTGATTCTAACGTGATGTTTTGACCTATGTGTGTGACTTGTTCCATGTATATCTTTGTAACAACACTGATTTCAGTAGCAAAGCCATGATCTAAAACATGGGGGAGAAATTGTAACGTGGCATCCTGGGCATTGCTTTTAGATGTCCCCAGATACTAATCAGCAGTAGTGTCTTGTACCCTCAAAATGGTGACTGTTCTAAACTTCTGAATACCGTCGCGCTTCTCAGTATGTTTAAGGAGGATTCTGTGCAGAACTGAAATCTGTGCATGGAAAATATGTTTTCTTAAGGTGAAAAGTATTGAAGTTTTCTTTAAAAAATATTAAAGAGAAGGTATTGTCTGTTCTTAAATTAATGCATTCTTTATGCAATGTATTTCATACTTCACTGGTTTGAAACAGATTAGTACAATTTAAAGTTCATGCGAACTAGCCTAAGGCTGTGAGCATTACATTAAATATCATTCAACTGGTATAATTTGATTTAACATTCTGCACTAACTGGATAGTCTTGGAATGTAATAAAAAATGTAACTTCAATATTAACTTTTTTAACCTTATGCGGAGGATTCATGGAAGTTGTCCTTCCTATGGCAAAGTCCTTAGCATCACTTTTGTTTCCCAGTGAGCAATTCCTAGAAATGTTTTGCGTAAGACTGTGGTCACCTGTATGGTGTGTCAGTGAAGGAGTAACTG
Organism: Anser anser; assembly: GCF_964211835.1. Lineage (NCBI taxonomy): Eukaryota > Metazoa > Chordata > Aves > Anseriformes > Anatidae > Anser > Anser anser. The sequence goes on from NC_139725.1 coordinate 3,783,872, forward strand.
TGACAGCCATGCATTTCTTACTTTATAGAGTAACCTGTTGATAATTTCCTCTTTAGTCAATTTGTGGCGTACTGCGTAGTCTCAGTATGGAGGTTTTCTCTTTGTATTAGCCAGATCAAGGACTGACACTGCTTGGACAGTGCTGTTAGGGGAGTAAGATGCTGGTTCAAGGTCTCAAAGGGCTAGAGGCAATTCCCTGTAAAGTCAGCAGATGGTTTCCTATCACTGCACCAAGAATTAGAGCATGTCCTATGAGACTTACTTGAGAGGCTGCCTGTAAAGTAGGATTTTTGCTAGCTAGATTGTCAATCAAAATGCATCCATGTATTTCTGCTGCTGCTGTTATAACTGAGTTGCTTTGTAAGGTGCTCACATAGATACTTGAAAACGGTTTCACCTTCTAGGAATTAGCACTGCAATTCACTAACACTTGTAGTACACACCATTTGCAAGGAGTAGGAGGGCACTGTCTGTGTAACACATCTTGCCTTAAGTACTGCAGTGCTCCTACTGTGGTTACATTTCTCTAGAGAACCGAGCTGTTAATGGAATGTGTAAAAGACACAGAACCGTAATTCAGGGAAGCAGAGGGAGGTTACAGTGCGACTAATATGAAAGCATCTCATTGTCCTAGGGTGTAACATATGAAGGTGATTAGCTACAAATATTGTAGGTAAGTAAGATACCCTTTTAGCTGCGCTCCTAATATTAAGGATGCAAAGGGAAAAAAGTTAGAGACTTCTACAGCTTTTCGCTGTCATGGGCATCTTTATCAAATGAATTTTTTTAGCCTGTTTGTAACTCCTATCACCAGAATACCCTTAAACAGGTCTCAAGTTACATACCCAGGGGATGAGCAAAGCACTGGCAGTTGCTTGCGTTGCCCTTTTCCCCAGGGGTGACTTGTAGCTGAGTAGCACAGCCACCTGTGGGTACCGCCTGCTTTCTGCACGTCTGTGTGAACACCGGTGTTGTATGAAATGCAATTAAACAAGGGCAAGGTAGACCTTAGTCTGGTCCGTGAGTCGCCAAATCACAGTTCTGTTGTAAATGCAACCTTGGAAAATAGTAAACAATATACTTTTGCTTTCATTACAATGATAGGGCTTAAAAAGGCCTAAGCCTTGTGGAAGCAATTCTATCTAAGGTGTCCTCTTTCAAAGGAGATGCAACAATGCAAAGTGTTTTTCCAAAGCATTTATGAAAGAAAATGAACTTATTGAGGCATCTGACTGTATAGTGCTTTTGTCAGAAGTGGTAATGTAGGAAGGGTTTGGGCTTTGTGTCTCTGCAATTTGTTAAAAATAAAAGTAGCCCAGATGTGAAAACGGTAGGCATTCAGGGTTAGAACTGTGCTTCTGGTCAGGGACTGTAGGAGCTGTATTGCAAAGGCAGGTAACACCAAGCTGGAAAACATGAGTGTCTCTGATAACCGTCTAATGCGAAGAGTAATAGACTTAAGATTTATTTTATCTCCAAGTCACCTTCCTTATTTAAAAATAATTTTAGTTAAGGGGAGAGCACATTGAACGGTGCCAGTCCAGTAAAAAGTTGTAATTGATCTTGCTTTTAAAAACTTTCTTTAAGTGAGTTTGCATCATTTAGTCATGGAAAATATTTCTCTTAGTTATCATAAATGGATCGCTTGACAAGGTGAGAGTAGCATTAAAATTCTGTTCTTAACAAAATGGAAAGACTTAGAGATATAAAAAAGACTCGATGTGATAAGGTAAAAATAGACTGACACCACCACCACCTCTAAAGGTTTGGATTCACATCTACAGTAGTTTACAGAAATGTGGTCAGAGACACGCACATCCCTTTTCAAAAAAGCACTAGATCGTCTAGCAGAATTCTAGCCCCAGAAGTCTAGGAATGAAATAGCAGAGACACAAAAATGCAGTTATACAGTTATGGACAACTTCTTGAATGGTGCTGTTAGTTCTCAGCCCAGTCACACCGTACCTAATGAAGGTGGAGCCAGGTTTTGCTGCTTATGCTGCTCGATTTGCTCTGCTTTGGGAGTGTCAGTGGAACACAGCCTGATCGCTTTGTGTCACCTGTGGACTTGTTGTAGTGGATGTTTTGCAATTCTGACTTTTACTTATGCAACTTTGAACTTTTATATTGACTTTTTACTTCTGTTAACAACTTTTTACTCCTCTTTATGACTTCAATTGGAAAGCATGCTGTGCTGTAAAACTAGTATTAGGCAATGTGTATTTTATGCTTTGGTATACCTCTGGTAATGCAAAGCTGATCGAGAAGAACTGTAGCTAGTATTGGAAAGCACAAGTAGCAAAACTCTGTAACAAGAGTATACAGCTTAAGGTGCACCTCAGCTTTTATCAAAGCTTCAAGCCCTGATGAATTCATGGGAATTTGGACATGTGGATATCCTTGATAAATACTGAGATAAATCACCTGAACCATAGTGTATTTCTAGGGATTTTGTTGCTTTGTTTTTCTTCTGTGTGTATTGAACTAGATCTAGCCACAAGTAACTTAAGGCTTGAAGAATGCCTCTAGTTTCCTGGAACTAAGTGTTGGTTTGATGTTAAAAAAAAAAAAAAAAAAAGCCAGCAATACTGAAGTGTGGTTTATATCGTTTCCTGGTTCACATGGCTGCTGTGTGTTGTTTAATTTATTTATTTATTTTAAATGCAGGTATCCTTTCCTGCCCTGTGTGTAAACAGACCTGCTTTGCAAGAAATGTAGTTGAAAATTTCTTTCTCAAGGACTTTCACACTGATAATTCAGCTATGGCAAAGGTAAGTGAAAACCACTAAGTAGGGTGCTTTGTGAGTTGTTAAAACACTACCAGACTGACATTGTTTGATGAGCAGAACAAATAGTATTGAACAACAGACTGTCTTACATTTTGCTTATGCAGCACTTTAATTGCATCACTGCAAGGCATGGACATACTGCCTTCATATTACTCTTCTAACTTTATTTGAAGAATGATTTTGACTCTGTACTTACTTATTGATACTAGTGATGTAGAACTGGATCTATGTGACACATTTTTTTATTGTTTATGTTGTTATAATTATTGCTTATATATTATAATTATTGCTTCTATATTGTTTATACATTATCTAGAAGATAATGGATCTCTTGGATTTCTCATTATCCTGTTTCTGCTCTCTACACAAAATAAACAGAAACAAAGACTATTGGCTTAATGGTTACACCAAGATTACCCTTTAGATCCTATGCGGGATTATCATTTTCTGATTGTCTGTTTTGATCATTTAAAAAAAAAAAAGGTCACATCACATTTCAGTTTCTCATTGGGGAATGGATGCAAAAGATGATTGGGAAGCATAAGATTACTATCTTGGCTGTGTATTGACACTGTACATAGATGGATTTCACTTGTGTAAAATACCCAGATGATGAGCAGGTCTATCCTCACAGTATTTTTACTTGCTGCTTCTTTGTGATGCCAGGAGAAAGGGAGAGGAAGGTGTGTATCTCTGATCCATCTATTGCAGTACAATATTATATTATTTGCATGAGTAAGAGAAATTTCAGAATGTGGTAGTATTACCTGTATCTGGGAGATAAAACAGCTGGAAACTTGTCAAAACTAATCTGTAATCTGCTGACTGCTTTAGCCAAAGCATGATCCAAAGCAAAGGACTGGTACCCAACAAGCAGGGATGTTGGACTTCACCGTTTGAACCAGATCCTGGACCTCTGTCTCTTCTGTGCTTTTGTTGATTCCTAAGGAAACTGGATAGCTGCATTAGGCATTCAGTTTCAGAACCACTGGGTAGAGGGGAACATTTTTGCTATAAAGTAGGATGGAAGCTGTATCTTTCCACTCCTCTGAACTGCCATTGTTATATATGTGTTGGGATTTCTTAATTATCATGACTCACTTAATTTACCTTTCAATGAGAGTTGGTGTAGAAACAAAATCAAATGAGGATATCTAATAACTTCAAAAGCACTAGATTATTTTTTAGACCTTCTTCAAAAGAAACTTTTTCTTTTGTGTAACTCCCTTAGGAGTCCTAAGAGGAGTTCAGTAAAGCAGAATTCTCACTGGAGCACAGGAGTACCCTAGAGGGACTTGAGAACCGTCCTAATAGTTTTGGGCTTGCTTCCTTTTTATTGACAGTCATGTAAGAGTAAGCCTTGCTTACTGTCTTTTAACCACCCTTCCCTCAAAAACAAAGCTATGAATGATATCAAAGGGAGAAGCACCAACTCATCCAATTGAAGCACAGCCGAACAGCCATCATTTTCTTAACTCACCTAATGTTTTCAAGTGGGAATCTGTCAAGACTCATAATAATGTGTTTGGAAACCAGATGTTTTTCAATGTGTGAGATAGTGAAGCATAAAGAATAGAAAGTACTATATACAAGCTGCAGAAATTTCAAAAACATTCACTTCAGAATCCCTTGCTCAAAAGGCTGTTTTTACGTCATAAATAACCTAACTCTGGGAGCACTCTGTGCTCTGCAACTTAAAAATAACGCTAACATAAGCTCTAGTCAGACTGTCTGACAGCTGAACGGTGGCAGGTAAACCTGTGATTAGGCAGTTTTGGTTATTACCAAGAAGGCAGAGCACCTCTGAACTTGTGACCTGTTTCCCAAGCAGGTGGTTCATGAGTACCTTATAACTTAGCCACTTCTTTTTATAACAGGCTTTGCTTCCCAGAATATTTTTGCATTTTGGTTATATAAGTTATATTAGGCTTTTTGTTTTGAAGTGTTACACGTACATTTTGGAAAACATTGTTGAGAAGCAAATGGCTAAAACTGTGTAATGGCTTACATGAATACTTTCCTGCCTAGACAACCTAACACATTTAAAAATTTGCTTTTGTTGTCTTACTGTCAGAGAGAAATCTCTTTGAAGGAGATGGGAAATACTTAGAAACTCTTAACAACGAGCTGATAAGAGATCAGTTGGGAAATTCCAGCCCCACTGAAGAGGATGGTAAAACTTAAATGAACAGGAATAAAAATTTTTGTTCTTGTGCTGAAGTAAAACCTTTGAGTCAAACGTGAGTCTCAGAAGTGAGCTGGATATGGATATTCCACTTAGTATTAAAGCTGTGATTTAACACTAAGAAGACCAGCAAAGAAAGAATTGTAATTGTTTTACCCTCAGGATTTCTAAGGTCATGATCTGGGACACAGCAAAGAGAAACTTGACTTTTAAATTCACCAGGACTTGCATCAGGGCCTGTATGCTGAATACTTTCAAATACTTCTCTTTGTGTTTCCCATCAGAGTAGTGGGGATGCAATTGTAACAAAACCATAGTGAAGATAAGCTGATGCACAACAGAAAGAAAGCACACCATAGGGAAGTCACTTTGCCATCTATTATTAGCTACTTGAGTAGCTGTGACAACAGCAGTAATATTCAAGAACTATGCATAACTACAGTAAATATTTTGTAACTGTGTAGGAAATGTTTGAGATTGATAAACTGGTGGCAAAGCTTTTATGGTTTGAATATGGTAAAATTATATAATTATTTTCACTCTGCCCATTAGTACCTATTCATGGCTACATTATGTTAGAAACATTGTGGTAGGAGATTTCAACAAGGTATTTTATGCCTCATGCAAATCCTTTTTAAGAGAAGTATCATTATAGTCCCCTTGAAATAACTCCTGAGGTCATTCTGGATAACAAAGGAATCAAATCACTCTGTTCACTTATATGCTGCTTTATTCATTTCACCTTTAGTGACAGTTCCAGACAACATGGCCTATAAGAAAGGACATTTCCTAAATAGTTGAATTGATAGAGATGATAGTTAGTTACGAATTCCAGTTTATTTGATGTTCCCATGTCTGTCTTATGTTTCCAGTTCATTACAGTTGATAACAGTATATGAATTCAGCTTGGTTTTGTTCATCTCTTTAGAGTATAGGAAATAAGTTTTTTTTATTAGGAGTATGTGGATGTTCCTGTATTGTGTATACCATAGCCTATAGATTTTGTAGGTTTTCATACCTACAAATAACTATTGTGCTAGAGCACAGAAAGACATTATGATTTAAGAGCTTCGAATCGCAATTTTACTCTGGGCCCTTTTACAACAATAACTGAGCTCCTAAAATCACTTGAATTGTTCTAATCTAATGAAGCAAAATACTAAGTTTACCAATCTGAATCATAGTTTGTTGAAGATAGTTTGTACAGTCTAATTTGTTATCCATATATGTAACTGTGCTTTTTGTTCTTAGAGCTGCTCCACGTGTAAAGAGAAGAGACCTGCTCACAGTCTCTGCACAAGCTGCAATAAGTGGTTGTGCAGCACGTGTACAGAGGAACACAGACATGGCAATGAAACTGGAGACCGCTTCCTGTCTGTATCCCTGAAGGGCTGCACAGGTACTGAAGATATGCTTTGAATGTTTAGGCTTGTTCTCATATCAGTTATTCAGTTGAGAATGGAGCACGCACAGGTTCTGTGCTAGAGAGGTTCTGTGCTGTCCTGTCTGAGTGTGACTTTAAAGTGTATATACATGTAAATGAGAGATTATGGGATTCTCTATCACTTTAGGTGTCTGAACTTGCCTTTGCCACAATCAGTAATCTATGTTTGAGAAATCCTGGATATCTGTTTCTCACAGAGACAGTCTGTTCCATGTATCTTTTCCAGTTGTGGAGTGATGGGCTATGGTTTGGTAGGCTGCAAGACCAGTTGTCCTTGCCCTTCCGGTATTTCTGTTCCCATCAGGAAACTGCCATAAAGCAATTCCCGTGTTTTATGGACAAGGTGTGGGAGGGGAAGTCAGACAGCAAAAGGCTGTGACCTCTATAGGATGTTCCTTTCACAAACATGGAGTGAAGAACATGCTTCCTGAGTGTGATCGGTGTATTGCCGTTAGCAAGCACAAATGAAACCCACTGGAAAATGTTTCATCCCTATATAGTAATGATCCATAGAGAAGGGTCATCATCTCCTATTACTGCTCATTTTTCACTTTATGTAAATACTGAGGAGTATGCTAACCTAAACTTAAGTAAGCAATTTGTACTCTAAAACAAGAGTGTTGCAATTTAATAAAACGATTCAAGTTTACACTTCGCTCTCATATGGAGTTGTTTGTGTTGCCCTGTCTTCCTCCTTTAGAGGGAGGAGGATAGAACAAGGAATAAACACAGGTGGGCCCTACTGCTTCTAATGTATTATTTTGACTGTAGGGTAGAAGCTTATACTTTATTCTGATGAGGTTACACTTCCATAGTTGGTACCAACTGGTTAGAGTAAGAGAGATTTAAAACTTTGTTTATTATTCAAGAGAGATTTTTTTTTTTAATCCACCCTAGATAAAGAAAATATAGGCTGTAGAAAATGAGGACTCAAATGAAGTTTCAGAATTTAGGGCAACTGCAGTTTCCTTGTGCTTCAGGTGAGGTTCTTAAGAAACTGACTTGGATAGCTGTGGTCAAGTTGTCTGTTCCTAGGAAAAAAGACTCCTCCCCCTCCTTTTTTTTTTTTTTTTACACTTTTACACTTAGATAAGTAAAATGGCTTTGGTGTAGGGAAATTGAACCTTTTTTTCTTGTTTTATATTAGCAAAAAAATTAAATAAGTAATGTTTTTATGTCATTTGCAGTTTGTATAAATGTTTTCTAAAGATGAATGCTTTGTTTAATTTCTCATGCGTTGGTCAAAAGTAACAGGATATTGTCTTAGCAAGGAAACTTTGAGGATGCAATCGTACTTTTTTTTCCTTGTCCCTTTATAAATGCCTATCTGCTAGTAATGTTAATGGTAATTAAAAAACAAACAAAAAAACCTGCTTCATATAATCAGATTGTTCCAGGATCTGAGTCTTTAGAGGTAACACCAAGGTTTTCAATAAAATTATGTGAGGGTATGGCAACTGACTCTTAATGTCAGTTCTTGTCAATGATGCCATTGTTTTATGTTCCTCAGCAACTGAAGATGAGGCAAGTGAATTTTCCTTATTTTGTCCAATGCATGTTCAAGAGCCACTCAAGTTGTTCTGTGAGACCTGTGATATCCTTACCTGCCACAGCTGCCTTCTGACAGAGCATAAGGAACACAGGTACCAGATATTGATTGCTTAATGTCTTTTTCATAATCCTATATAAAAACATAGTGAATATAGATTTAAGGCTGTTCCATCTGCATTTCTTGTCAGCTGAAATTGCAAACTCAGTTCCAGCTTCAAAGCCTCAGCAAACTCAGTTCAGTTGTCTTATGCCCAAGCAGCATACCTTGTGGGTTACTGCCCTTATAGAATCATACACCGGGCTCAGCAGTGTACCTTCCCAACTGTATCATCTGCCAGATATGGTGTATGCGTGTATCTTTTGAGTACAATCATGAGAAACTAGTTGCAAATTGAACTCTACTTAGCATAACCAACTACGTCTGTTGGTCTTTATCCAAGACATCATGACTGTAGCTTAGCTTGCTGTTTGCTAGCACACGTGTGTGAGCCATGCAAGGAATTACCTATACACTGTGACAGACCTTTTGTGAGATGTGCCTGTCCCTTTGAAGGGCGATAAAGTTTGGGATAGCTGTCACAGCATTTGCAGTAGGAAAGAAGCAGGGGATCATGTCCAGACTGACATGATCCCTTAACTGACTTGAACACACCAATTCCTTCTGCTTCAGGCATATAGCTTCTGCTTTCAAACGCAGGAACCCAAAGTCAATCCACAGGAATTATTTTTGGAAGAAGGCAGGAGAAATTTGAGAAAGGCCGTATCTGTGACTGTTAAAAATGAATTGTCTGGGTTACAGGGCCCAGTTCCTACTGTAAATGTACTGTAGGCAAAGCTGTTGGGTAGTAAGCAGTAGGCACAGATAAATAAAGGATGACCCCGTCTGAGTATTTGGTGTACCGGTTTGGAAGCTCAGGTCCAGCTAAGCCCTCTTTGAACAAGTCATGCATTGTCCACTCCTTAATCAGCATGGACTGTGAACCTTCTGTAATGTAAATAATTAATTTTCAGGCTGTCAAAGAATGTTTTTAAGCACAAATTTTAAAATATTTAAACCTAGGCCTTCTGGTAATCCACCAGTTATTTACAGTGACTTCTATTTCTTGAGTAGATATATGCCTTTGTACTTGAACTATTCTACCAGGGAAAAAAAAAAAAAAAGAGCTAAGATCTATGTTTAGGCCATGTACGAGCTGTGTCCAATAGAAAGTCCTGTAGTTAGGACTGTTTCCTTTCCTCTCACCATGGGATGCAGGCTTTACAGCTAAGGCAGAATGGATCCTTTGGAGATGCGCATCTGGCCAAGTCCTTAGTGGAGTCTGGCTGCAGAGAAACAAACTCTACCCGAGGGAATTAATGGAGCAACAGCTGAAATCTAGGAGTGGGCAGTTTTGCTTAGTGGTGCAATGCTGCTGTAGCGACACTAGTTCCAGCCGTTCCCCTCTAACTTTTATAATAGCAGCAAATGTAAACAATGTTTTATTTGAGCCTATAAAAGAAAAAACAAGTCATGATCCAGCTTCTCAATAGTTTCTTATCAGCAGAAAAAACATGGTGTGAAAACTTCCCTTTCTTTTGCAGGTTCAGACATCTTGATGAAGCTTTGCAAAATCAGAGAGCTATCCTGAAAAATGTCATAGCTAAAGTGGAAGAGAAAAAAAATGGAATTCAGGTTTCAGCTAAACAGATTGAAGACAGGTAATAGTTGTGTATTTTTCTCATGAAAGTGAATGACAAGTAACAGTGTTATTTTTCTTAAATAGAGTTTACTAGAGATAAAAGCTGATGCTATATATTTTTTTCTTGGAGGGTAGGAAATATGAATATTCCGGTGCCCAACCACCCTCTCAGTGAAGAACCTTTCCCTAACACCCAGCCTGACCTTCCCCTGTCCCAGCTCCATGTCATTCCCTCAGGCTCCGTTGCTGTCCCCAGAGAGCAGAGCTCAGCGCCTGCCCCTCCACTCCCCTCATCAGGAAGCTGCAGGCCGCCATGAGGCCTCCCCTCAGTCTCCTCTGCTCTGGGCTGAACAAACCAAGGGACCTCAGCCACTCCTCATACGTCTTCCCCTCTAGACCCTTCACCATCTTCGTAGCCTTCCTTTGGACACTCTCTAGTAGTATTATGTCTGTCTTACGTTGTGGTGACCCAAATCAGCATTATCACATTTGAAGAGAGAAGTGTGGGAGAACTTAAAGGAAATGGTACAACTTTCACTGGAGTTCTTTGTCAATATTATGTAACAGATAACTACCAAGCACTGAATAAATGACATACCAGTTGGCTCATCAAGGGATATGTATCTCTTCCTCATAGGTTGCTTGAAGTAAAACACTTATACAAAAAAGTAGAAAATCAAATCAAAATGGCGAAGATGGTTTTGATAAATGAAATCAATAAACGAACAAACATCCTTCTTGAACAACTTGAAGTAAGGCTAGTTTCTTTCATACCTTGGGAAATTAAACTAAATTAAAATTAAATCCCAGTGCCAATGGAAGAATATAGATTGTGAATGTTATTGTCCCTTTGCTTGTTTTCAAATATTCTTTTTATTGCAGGATTTTATTTGAAATCAATGGTTGACAAAGATTAATGATGAAGTGGCAAAATGTTTGCTTATTGTGTTATTCACATTTTCTAATACAGTTGCAGAGAATATGTGTGCACATTTTGAGTAATTACAAAACAAGCCAGCTTTTGATTTTCATCTTTCATTTGTGAAAGATCTCTAGCACCACATTTAAAATGTTTTGAAAATGATCTTCTGGTCTACTTTCTGTAAAACAGCCTGCAGTTTTGACTCTTCAGTTTTTGCATGTCCAGTTGAAGAATATGTGATAGAAAAAATACCATGAGGAGGATGATATAGCCTCTGTCTTTGTGGTCCCTAAATCATGAATTGCTGGAGACTGGAAGACCATTCTGAGGAAACACTGTGTGCTTCCCCTCTGCTGATATTCGTTCTTAGGTCTCCTCTCTTGTGTATTGTAATAGACAAGAAAGAGATCCAGGTTCAAATTTGATCAAACGTTTACACCTTTCCTGTGTTACATTATTCTGCTAAACCATGGCCAGAATGCTGTAATTTATTCCTGAAGAAGTCATTGTTCGTCTTGAGTTAGATATATCTGTTGAACAGGATTTGCTTTCTCTCTCTGATTGGTGCTTTAAAGAGATTATAAATAAGAGTGTCTATGTGTAACGTAATTCCAATGATTGTATGCATTATGTGTGTCTGAAGGATGACAATTGTCTCCTACCTATTCTACATTATTAACAGAAAATCACAAGTGAAAGGAAGCAGAAATTGGAGCAGCAACTGCAGGGTGTTGTGGTTTTAAGCAGACAGGTTGAACATGTGCAGAACTTCATCAGTTGGGCAGTGTGCAGTAAAAACAGCATCCCATTTCTCTTCAGTAAAGAACTGGTAAGAGAAATACTTTCTCAATAAAGCGAAATTGTGCAGTACATGTGAGAACTGTTTTAAGGATGTAATGATTCTCAAATAAAACACTTTTAATGGTCTTATAACTGTTAATAAAATCATAATCCTTTGATATGTCACCAGATTGTATTTCAGATCCAGCGCTTGTTAGAGACAAATTGTAACACAGACATAGGCCCTCCACTGAAGATCAGATTTACTTGGGATCCATCCTACTGGACTAAACAGCTGTCCAATTTTGGTAAGAAAAGTCTAGTGTTCTATATTATGCAATTGCCCAAAGTTATACAAGACATACACAGACAATACAGTACTTTCCCTGAAGTGCTCTCTTCTTATTTGAATTCTAGTTTTGATCTTCCTGTCACAGCCCTAAAGTAATGCTATTGTGGCTGAAAACTTTTATGCTTTTCCCCTACTAAAAGACATCATTCTATATAAATATTACCCTATAAACATTGCCTATAAATGTAATCCGTAAATATCATCTTTGATAATCTTAGAAAATCATAATGTAAGAACACAACTACTAGTTTAATCAAAACCCTGTACAGGGCTAAGTGGATAAACTTTTAACTAAAATTATTTAAAATATAGCATCACCGTCTACTAAACAGCCTTGACTTTGCCGAATGTATTTGAATGCAGTTTTGTCCCAGGAAGCAGTAACTCTGCAACTAGAACACTGTGACTCTGGCAGTCCCATTAGGAGTATCCTGAGTGAAATGGATTACCTGCAGCGAGCCTTGTGCTATTTCCTCTGCCTTACCCAGGGACAGCTGGTCTCAGCTATGCTTACGCTCCTCAGAGTGCAATACTAACAGATACTCTTTTAATATCTCAGTGGCCCTGGGACCTGAACAATGCTTAAGATGCTTACTATTAATGGGCACAAAGATGGCTTTAAGCCTTTTTCTGTGTAATATTGACAATATTATTTATATAATGAATGCACATTCTTTCAGCTTGTTTCCCAGCAACTATAAATTTTCTAACTGCTGCGAGTTTTTACAGTAAATTCAGTTTGGTGGGTAGATCAATGTTATAAAGGGTTGGTTCTCATCCCATTTTAAGTTATTTAAAACTAAAAGGGGTAAAACAATAGCAAAGGTATTGCAGGGAATAATCTTCTCTTGGCTAAAAGCATGCATAAGATTAGTTCATAGGTCATTTTTATTTCTAGTTTTTATGATTCTCTCGTATATAACATCAATCTCTCTTATTTTGCTCACTTTCACCCTGAAAGCAGTCTTCTGTACCTGTGCTTGTGGATGAGAAAATGTGCTCAGAGTTTAGTAAAAAATGAAAGTATAAGCCATATTCATCAGTTAAAATAATGTAAGTTGAGGGTAATTTTTCAAAGCATTTGCTGGTATTTCAGTCATGAGTTCCATGGACATTAGAGGGAGTTTAGTGTTATTTTAAACCACTGAAAAATCTTGAAAAATTTATGTTGGAGGTATATTGAAGGACTACTTGAATAGGATATGAGCCCTTTTACGTTTGAATTGAAGAAAAGCAAATGGCAGTCATTTACAATTTTTATTGCGTAAATTTGTGAAGATCTTAGGAGTGAGCAAGTTTACTGTTTTGTTTTGTTTTGCAGGAGGTTTCACTATGGAAGGTGGACACATTTCTCATTCAGATGTGCTACTCTATGGAAATGTGCAAGGATTACAGACATCCTTGTATCATGGACAGTATTCCCCAGCATCACAGCTGGAGCCTGTGAATAGCCAGCCACATCAGTTTCCACCTGCAGTTCAGTGTCCTATGCCCGTGTGTTGCTCACACTGCCTCAGTGTACCTCACCCAAACAAAGCTCAGCCTTCTCACCAAAACATAAACCGCCATCAAAATTTTCAACAACATCCCGAACTGCATCAGCAGCAGTTTCCTCTGCAGTACAGCATGCAGCAACGTGACAAAGAGCAAAGGGATGTTCCCCCACCTCTGAAGTTAACGCAGTCTGGGCTGGAGCAACAGTCACGATCAGAGTCAGAGAATACATCAGGGAAGATGGGAAAGCATTTACCACCCCAGCAGCTGCAGCAGACTGCACCTCTGGGTTATGCTGTTGTATCACATGAGGCTCAGCAAGTTCACACAAGCCATCCACAGTCATTCCGCACGCAGACTGCTTTGCAAACATCAACTGTGCAAGTGCAGCTTGGCCATCTTCAGAAGATAAAGTCTAACCACTTGCAGCAGCCACCACAGCAGCAGCAGCTGCCTCCAGCGTTGCCACTGTCAGGTCAGAATGAGAACACCCACAAACAAGTCATCCAGCAGAGCTTGGACATAATGCACCACCAGTTTGAACTGGAGGAGATGAAAAAGGATCTGGAGCTTCTTCTCCAGGCCCAAGGACAGTCCAGCTTGCAGCTGAACCAAACCAAGCCAGCTCAGCATGTTCAACAGACCATAGTTGGTCAGATCAATTACATAGTGAGGCAGCCAGCCCCGGTTCAGCAGCATATCCAAGATGAATCTCTAGTAAGTTCTCTAAAAGTTCTTTCCTATTTCTTTTAGTCGATGTAAGCTCAGAAATGGGGAACACCTTTGAGATTTCAAGTAGATTGAACTTTGTTGTCTTTTTGTCTATGTTAGTAATCAGCAGAAGTTTCATGTTTCATAGAGATCTGTGCAAAATTTCCTGTAAAGTGCTGCATAAACAACCTGGATCCCAGATATCTGAATCTGTAAATAGACAAGGCAAGCAGCAGGTGGGAGAATAAAAGCATCATCATTCCCCCTTTGTGGGTAGGTAACCGAAGGACAGAAAAATTGAATAACTGACTTTACTTTTATAGCAAAGAAGGAATAAAACCTGTCTTCTGAATCCCAATCCAGAGTTTCTGCCTTTGCAAAAGGGACAATTGCTTGGTGGTGGGCATACAAACTCTGTAAGGAAGATAAGGTGGCACAATAAGGTGGCTTTAAGACTCATTCAAAACAGTTAGAATTGCCTTGGAAAGGTGGTTGAGATTTCCCATTCTGTAAGCTGTGTGGAGTTCCCACTCTGAATGACTCTCAGCGGCTTAGATTTAGGAGCAAAGAGCAGGTTTTGGGGATAGCTGTACATTTCAGTAGCTTTATTGATCTTTTTCCATGAATGTTTGAAATAGATAAATCTCTCTCTTTTCATTTTTCTCTCTAGCTGGATTTACTTTTAACATCTTTGCTTTAGAGTCCTTCCAGACTTTTCATATTGTGTATGCTGAGTTGATATGAATTTGCTACTTTTTTTTTAACTGAGATTTTGAAAACACTAATTCTTAATCTTGATTTGTAGGTCTGTGAGAGTTCCACTGAACTTGATGTCCAGAAGCCTGTAGTTCCTCTTGACAGAAGTGATATTCCCTCCCTGTCACAGTCATTAGATGAAGAAGCCAGGGCCAGCAGTCACTCCCCTGAATCAACATTGCAACAATCAGCTTACAACCCAGTGAGAAAGGTATAAAGAACTTTTTTAAAAAAAATAAATGTTTGGAAGAGAAAACATGTTTTTGTAATATTGAGTACAATATGGCACTAGAATTTGCAATTAAGGTGAAAAAATAAAATACAGTAAAAGTTGACAAAATAGCTTGTAAATCTTAGAAGACAGTCATAGCCTAACCTCGTGTGCATCCCCCAGTAACATGTCTATGCACCGTACTGTATGTACACAGTTGGCAGATCAGCAGCTGTTCTATAACGTGGTTTAGTGGGTGACATTGGTAGTAGGGTGATGATCTTGGAGGTCTTTTCCAACCTTAACGATTCTATGATTCTATAAGCTAGTAGCGTTTAGATATGATTGGCATGACAGTTAAACATGAAATGGTGAATAAATAGAATATTTCTTCACTGTGTAAATTCTGTCCCGTTCCTATCTCCATGGATGTAACTATCAGGAATTGCTACTGCCACGCTAGTAGCACTTGAATTTGAAAAAGGAGTCAGGGATTCTGATGAAGTCCTGAAAAGCATCCTTCAAAATACTTGCAAGGAAATAACAACATTAATTGTTACTGAAAATGTGGTTCTGAAAGGGATATGATTCTGTTATACCCTCTTTGCTTGTACATAAGCATAAAAATCATAAATTTCTATATCTCTAGAATATTTTAGCACATACTACTGACCCTTCTGCTCACTGGTAATCCCCAACTATCGAAAAAATCAGCAAAAACAGGAGAACTCATCTTTATCAGTAGATTCTTGCTGACTCTGGGTACCACCTGTGCATTTGTGGCAGGCAAAAACTCTCTTTTTACCTTGTCTAAAATATCCCGAACATGTTCTGGTTGCTCAAAACTGTTTGTTACTTCTGTGCGTGACTCATGTTCTGTACCATGTAGAAGTCTTTCATGACTATTTTTTCTTGGAATTGATGCGTGGAATATTGTGGAAGAACTTGTCTTTCCTTACTAACCCAAAGAAAGAAGTTATTTTATACAGCTTTTGTGTGTAGCTTTGTTGATCCAACATATTTATGATGCAACATTGCGGGAGATCCTTTTGGGAATTGTAGAGACAGAAAGGTAATGATTACTGAAGGTATGGAAGCAGCACGCAAATCAAATTTGGAAGCCACAATGAGATCTGCAATTGCTAACTTAATCCTGTAGATGTGATGACATTTCCGGATCAGGCTGGTGGGATCACAACATTACAATATGATGGTCTTTGGCTCTGAACTTTCACATGTGGAAACAGATCTCTCTCAACCTCTGAAGACAGAGCACAGGACTGAGGAAAGCTATGCAAATTTTCTGTGAAAGGCCTACCTTTACCTTAGGAAATGACTGAAAATATTAGATGTTTAAGGTGTAAGGAAGACCCTGAACATGAACACACATTTTTTTTTGTAATGCAGGCACACCCTCAAAGTTATTTGTGAAAATAAATGGAAATGCTAAGCAACTAACTTTCAAAGGCTCTTTCTACATGCATGTTGAAGAAGCAATCCATGTCTTCTGTACGTGCAAAGGAAGGTTTCTTCCAACAGCTGAAGTGAAAAAAGTCAGAAAAAGGGAAGAAAATTGAAGCACATGTGCAAGAGAGAGTCTATTGTAGTCTGATGGGAAAAGGAGGTTCTTAAAAAAAAAAAAAGGAAGAAAGGCTTATTGTTTGCTGTACAAGTTGAGAGGGCAGCAAGAGGAAGAAAAAAATGGATTTTTTTCTAGTGGTACTGAGAAGTGCATGCTCTTGTGCAGAAATCACAGGTCTCTACAGTTTTTACTGGTTTCTTGGTATATCTGCAAGAAACGAGGACACTCAACAGCTTCAGTACCCCCCATATTTGTTTGCATATATCTTTTCTAATGAGCTGTTTGGGGTAAAGTCACAATATCCTGACAGCTCTGGCAATGGCTGATTAGAAATGATGAAGGAAAACAATAAGGAAAACTTGAAAAAACTTTTTCATGAATGCTGTTTAAAGGTATCTGACTGCTTTTGTTAGAATAAACTAGAATAGTTTAAACTATAACTAGAATAAAGCTAGGTTTAAATGGGAGATTGGTTCTTATTTAAGAACAAGGGAATATGTCTATTTATTATCATCTCTGTTTCACCTATTTAAATGTTTCCACACTTGTCTTCGGACAAAAAAAAATCCATATAGGTGTCTATCCATTTATTTTAGTATGGCCTGTATTCAGAACATTTCATCTCTCATGTTCTTGGAGGACATGGAGAAATCTGAATGTGAAGTCAAAAATACTACACTTGGAAAATATAGTAGGGAAAATGGCTAAAGAAACCTTTTGCTACCAGGAGGAAAATTTCATTCTGTCTTTTGGAGAATAATCATTGTTGGAACTCTTGGCTTTGTTTTGCAGTTTTGCTGAACTCTGGCACCCTTCATTGTGTGCAGCATTCCTAGTGGAGCAGGTAATTCCCTGGCTGCTGAGATTCTTTCATTAAAGAGAAAGTGGTGTGAACCAGAATGTATCAAAACTCAGAATTAACTGATCAGTGATGTATTTGCCAAGATCTGTCAAAAAATAAAAGTTTCCATTAGTCCAGTGATTTTCTTTATTTTGGAGAGGTGAAAGGCTTGATTGCTTTTGTAAATAAACATATCTGTTTTAATTGTGAAACAAGCTTACAACATACATTTGGTATTACAGACTGATAACTATTGAATTGTCTGAATATGGGATCGTGTTTATGTTTGAAGTGATACAGAACAGATGCTATTAATAGCTTGGGATCACAACATTACTCAGATGGGGAAACCACAAGTGCGTTATTCAGATCATTCCAGACAAGTGCTAGTGCAGCCGTTACACCACAGTGCAAGGCACTCGTATGCCCTGAGCGCCTTTGATTTCAAAGACGCCTGTTAGAGTTGTTCCGATGTGTGTACTGTTTTCTGTCCCTCACAGTTAAAGCTGATTATTGATAAACAAAAGTAGAGAAGCAATGATGAAACACTTCATACACTTGTAAAATATCCTCAGATTTTATGTTTTAGCCTCTGTCAGGACAAAAATTAAATCCAGCTTTATTGAATGGACAGAATTTTGGCTTTCTAGTGGTATAAAGTAGGGATATCTAGTCAGTGTCTATCAGAAACATCGACAGCAAAGCTACTGCTGTCTTCAAGTTCAGACTAATTCTTGTCTGTGCTCACCTGGTCTGTACGCATGTGCATAGTCTAGTTAACCATGTAACTTCAGTTACATGCATGCTTGATTTTGCTTCTTTCACAGTTATTGGAACATTAAGGGTGATATTTTGTCAGCCTTTGTCTTCCTGTGTATTCCTCTAACTTTTCTTTCTTTGTGAACGGAAGTTTTTGTGCAGAATAAATGTTTCTATGCTTAGACCATGGAGTGTTTCATATAAATTTGAAGTATTACATGTAGTATAAATTTGGGTTTGAGTAGCACCTTTTAAGAATGCAACACTAGAAATGGAAGTTTTCTGTTTGTGCAAAATGGATACAATTTTCTCTTCATACTCTCCTTCATTCTTCACTTGTATAGCTGGAACCCCTGTTTAGTATCATGGGGTCATTCTGTCTCTGTACCAGTCAAAAACCCAGACACTCCAGTAAGAATGCCAGCAATACAGAGGACAAATCTCAGGATAATTTTTGTGATATTTGCTCTTTTCTTCTGGGCAACTATACCAAGCTTCAGCAAACAGGTTTTATGCAAGTCATTGAATTGCTATGTTGCCGTATGAAGGAATGAGTACTCAGTTAGATTAATAATTTTGTGGAGAGGGTTACCAACCTTCTACAGTGATATGGTCTGCCTGTTGCTTTTACGTAGTATGTTGTTGAGTTATTAATTTGCACACGGGACTGGAGAGATCATCTATTCTAAAGCACAGGCAAGAATAATAAGATTTTTTTTGGCCAAATTATGTTTTCAGGAGTAATAAAGGGCATATGGTCCTTGTTTCGCATATCTGTATCTAATTGTCATTGTGGCTGTGATGAGCAAGACGTCTAAAGGCTGTACCTAGCATTTGAGGAAACATCATAATTACTGTATATCTACAACAAAATTATAGTTTAAGGCTGAAGTACTGCTGCAACAGACTTTGTCATTGTTGCAGAGCTAGCTGGATCTCTCTTCTCCTTAGACTTTAAGTGCATCCCCTTTAGTTAGAACCAGGGCTTTTACTTCTGGGAGGGAGGATTCTTTATCTTGTTCTTCTGCTGGATTGGGTCCTGGGCTGTGGTACACTCTGTACCACACTTACTCATCCTAAAAACATAACAGGCTTTGGCACTCATGGTTCTGCCCTTTTGGACACTGCAATCATGACAGCATCTGTCAAACTAAGGTTTATGTTTCTCAGCAAACTTTGAGAGTTTCTTCCCTTGAGCTGTCATTTCACCTTCTGCTTAAAATAAATCTGAATATGCCATACACATTATTTGTAAATTATTACTGAATAGCTGTATCTACTCAGATTCCTCCCAGCCATTTCCTTCTGAAGCTGTAAAGTGATTATTAGTCATTTCAGTGTCTTTGTTTTGTGAAAGCCATTCTGTGCTTTGGTCTTTTTATCTTTGGCCCTCTTTTCTATATTTTGTTCTTTTGATATATCCCTTTTGAGACAGGATGACCAGAATTAGTATTCAAGATACAAGCACAAGTGAAACATATATAGTGCTCTAATGCTGATTTTTTTGCAAATTTCATTGTGATTCACAGTAAGTCCCAGCATCTTAGTTCAAGCACTCTGTTTGTCTCGAGCACCATAAAGTACCTGAAATTGGGAAATCCTAGAAAATATTCCATGCCTTCAAAGGAGTGCAACTGAGAGCATTCTGAGAGACTTCTGTTTTATTCCACTGGTGGCATTTCATAGGTGGCAGAGCTAACATAGTAGCAGTTCCCTGTGGAACCTCTCTCTGCCTCCCCCTGGGACTAGACGTGTGGGAACTACTTGGGCTTTGCTATGCCAATGTCACCAGTGCTGCAGGATTCTCAGAGAGAACAATCAATCTTAATTTGTTGTAGATGGCCTTCGTGGATATTTTGCCTGAACACATTTATCCTAAGCTTTATTAGGGACAACTCCTCCATCTTAGTGGCAAGTGCTTAACTAATATGTTTTGTTGTTGTTGTTCTTTTTCTTTCAAAAGCAATGTAAAATTTGTGATGGGGAGTCTTGGGGAGCAAGGTACAGGTTTACATTTTTACTAGATTTCCTTCAACATGCTACATTGTAACATTAGTCATTGAAAGTAATAATAATATAATACCAGACCCTTGGACTTTGAAACTGAGCTTGGGGGTAGGGTGAGTTTGTTGTTGCTGTGCTTTTTTTTATACCACCCCCCCCCCCCCCCCCCCCCCCAAATTATTAGTAATTTTAGGGGAATTATTAGGTGAAGGAAAGGGTGATAACAGACTCTGGAATTTAGAGTCCTGCAAATTCTGAAAGTATCAGAGTATTTTTTGACCTTTTTGATTTCGTGCTTACAGCGCAAATGTGTTCATGCTTAATGAAATTAGGTACATTTCCCAGAATGTTAATTTAACAAAATCTTTTGCTTTGACCTGGAAAAAAAGGATAAATAAAACATGATGCTGCTTGCTCCATACAATCTCTTCCTCCTTCCACTTTAAGCTAGCTCCAGTTTATTCAGACAAAATGTAAGGAAGCTTTGGATTCTTTTTCTCATAGAAAATGGGAAGAAAATCCTTTGGATTCTACTCTGAAATTGGAAAATATGAATAGGAAGCATGTGTAGACTGTGTTAACGGTGCTGCTGTGTGTGGTGAGTTAAACAACTGGATTGGAGTAGTACATTTGTTTAACCTCCTAGCATAATGAGCTGCCAGGGGGATTGCTCCACTTAATAGCAGCCGTTCATTACTCTGCAACCATTTGCAGCGTGTTATTTCTCTTATAGCAAAGAGAATTGGCGGTTCCTAGTTTTAGCTTTCTTTATCTGTGACACTTAATGTCAACAGCCTTGAGACTTTGCCAAAACAATCCTAACAAATCCTAATCCCAGTATTTCAAGGTAAGTATTTGCTTCTCAGAATTCTTCTGTATTAGTGCTGCATGTTTACACTGGACCTTTTAAAATGCAACAGTGATCAAAGAAATATTTGAACTGAACAATATGTTTATTTTTTGTTCTCTGAAGGCACTTTGCATGTTCTTTATTCTTACCTTTCACTACCATAGCTGTGGAATTTGTGGTAGAAGGCATTTTGGGGTGATGATGCTGCTGCCATTATATTATAGGGATCATCAGACCAAAATTAATTATGAGACAATGAGAAATCCATTTCTAATGTCAGATATAGTTGGATGTACCAGACTGTACGTTAAAATGTCAAAAGTTTCAACATTAACCTACAGCTGAAGCCACCTCTACCCAAGAGCATAATTAATGCTTGTTGTTGTTCAAAGGGTGCAATGTAAAAGCAGTAGAGCTTTTATAAAACAGAGATCAATTCTTTAAAGGCATCCCATCTGCAAAAACTAGCTGAACTGTCAAGGGAAAAGAGAAATTTTTGCTAATGGCAAAAGAAATGATTATTTTAGGGAGTGAATTAATAGGCTATTAATGAGCCTTGTTCCCAGTGCATTGTTCACTTCACACTTGACAGCAGCTCCATGGATCAGAATGGAATGTGTCTGTTCTTAACTGTGAGTTTTAATATTTTGCAGTGAAAGATCATAATGTTGCTTCATCATTAAAAAAACCACAAAATTAACTTTTGCCCCAAGGGAAAGACAGATGGCAGCTTGATGGCCTCATTATTCTTTTTTCTTTTTAACACGGGTAAGGTTTTATGTTGGCTTATATAATCTAAAAAAAAAATCTCATAAGAAGCTGATGCTAGCTAGAAGAGTAAAAAAGATATAGCCATAAAATGCAATTGATTTTCACCTTTCTAAAAATGTTTGTTATAACAAAGTCTTACGTGTCTATATATTTCTTTCTTCCTTCAGTAAGAGTAGACCCAGTGACTGCTCCCAGTAAGTAAGCTTGGCTCTCTGGAGCCAAGAGTAATCCTACCGTTGTCGTAGTAGGGCTAATGTTTCACCCACAGTTTATGCAGTTACATGTGGACAGGTCTACGAGGCCTCAGTACGTAATAGATGACGGTATGCTTTTGTAATACAAGTATAGGAAAACGTGCAGTGATTGGAAGCAAGTAGCCTCGAGGTCTCCAGTTAGCTTGCTGCACAGCTTTGTGTGATGTTCTTACCATGTGTGTGCCTCAGCATGCCCATTTCCCCTGGAGCACACCATTAGGTAGTTCCTAGTGACTCAGACAAGAATTTGTGGATGCTTCACACCTTTGAGAACCTGACTAAATAAATATTTAATTACCTCAGAGGGAACTAATTAATGCTCACAATGGACTTAGAAATAAGGGGAAAAGGGATGTCTGATTACAGTCTATCTGTTCAGTTCAAGTAGGAATTCTGTTTCTTACTTGCTTATTTTCTGTAAGTGATACAAGATCAATTCAACCTGTCACAAGCGAATTATGACAGCAAATGAACATATCTGGTCGTTGTGTTCATCTTTAGGACGTGGGACCATAAACGCTGGATTCCATTCTGACCTACGTATATTCCTTTGGTTTGAAACCTAAGTGATCTTAGAAATGCTCTGTCAGATGGGGTGTAAGGAAAATGGTGCCTCCATCAATGCATTTCCTCATTTGTTGTTCTCTAGTTTTCAACTCGGATGTAAGGTAGGAAGAACATATTTGCCTAGTTTCCAGCTGGTTCCAATAATTTATTGTAGCCCAGAAAGCTTAGATTCAGGGATAGTAACACCCAAAATGAGGAGAAAGATGTCTAATACCCTGGCTGCAGAGACCCAGTAATATCTGGGGTGCCTTCTAGATGGAAAGGACCCTCCAGGACTGCTAAAAAAACAAAAAGCTTTACTAGGGCACTCCATGGCACAAAGCCTCCCTAACTCTGCAGAAGAGCTGATGTCTTCGTCTCAAATGCAGGCTATTTTGTCTCATAGAATGTGGTGCTGGGTCTCACTGGTCACTGTTCAGGCAAAGCTCCTACTGCAGAATCTATTGCAAATTGAGGAAAAGGCAATTATATTACATCCTTAGACAAAAGTTAATGTCTGTGGCCAGAATGTTCTCTTAGCATATGGGTGATATGTATTGCATGCAGAGGGATTTGAGACTGATATCTTTGGCATTATGTAGGATTTACACAGGCACAACTGGACAGCTCAATCTAGACTACTGTTTTTACCACTGCCAGATTAAGATGGACAAAGTTATCAACATCAAAAATGGAGTGGCAGTTGAGAATTAAATTAATTAAATCTATAAAATGGGTCCTGTCTCAGATTCACTTCTAAGTCACAGGCCCCAGCAGAAAAATCAGTACAATGAAATTAAACTCTAATTCAGATGCAATCAACGCATTTCTTTTTGTCTTGATTTATATTATAATGAGTGCTACTTACTGTATTGTAGTCAAATGGAAAGGATTTATTCAGTCAATTACCATGGGTAATGAAACACCAATGAACTATGATGAAGTAAATGGAAAATTACATATCGAAATGACACAGATCTCTGTACTTCTTAAGGCTGCTTATATTTGCTTTATATGGATGCTAGCAGAGATGTGATTTCAGTTCAGTCACAAGTTCCTGGCTGTAAGGGAGCTTAAGGAAATCACTTAAATGGGGTGGATTTGTTTTGTTTTGCATAACAGTGTTTCTGTATTTCTAATGGTGACGAGTCATGAGATAGTAGCAAATTTATATTGCTAAAACTGTTACTTCAGAGTCTTTAGTAAATAGGCTTCTCCTTTTCTTTCGAAGCTAGACATGTACATCCTTTCCTTCTTAATACACAGAATATGCTTTTGGGGTTACACTATGATATTTAAATGGCAAGTGTCTTCAGTTTTAATGAAACAGACTCACTACCATAAAGTGTTTGGCATCATAAAGTAACAATAGTTTCATCTGTTTATGTCAGATCTTAATCTTATTTTTTCTAAAACTTCATCCTGAGTAAAATGATCTGATGATTGCTGAATAAGATGATAAAATTTGTGGTCTGAATCTTATTCCTCATGGAATGGCTTAATGGAAATTAGTAGGGTTGATATTAAAGATAAATTTAATACAGTGTTCTACCTGCTTAAGTTTCCCATTCATTGTAGGAAGTTAAAAATCAGGATCCCTGGGAGTGATCAAAGGATGACGGTTTTTCTAAATCACAGAAGAGTAACATGGGCGTCTCCTTTTCCAGTTTTCACTTTTAATGATGGAAACTGTAAAGCTTCTGGAAATGGTGTCCGATTACAATAGATACTCTCATGACCTTGTGACTCAACTGCTACATTACCTACAGCTGAAACAGCATCTCATCCATTACAGAAATAACAGCAACATTTTGCTGCCAGAAAACTGATTAACATACTGTTTTTATTTCTTTTCCCAGCGTTCAGCATCATTAAGCATTGTGGGCTTTTCAAACGATTTAGAAATGGAACTACCTTCAACAAGGTTATCTAGGTCAGCTGATCCACAGATACAAGGTGTGGCCGCTGTAGCACTTGGTTCATCCCCGAACACCCATTGTGACTGTGATACTCCACCAGAACCAGTACCCAGCTACAGCTTAGTACGGGGCAGAGCTCCAGGTGACCTGAGCCCTGGCCTTGCACCAGGTGATGCACTCCAGAGCAGCGCTAAGTGCAAGGTAGGAATCACTCAAACTTCTCTACTGAAAAGGAATCCATTTTCATTGGCAGCACACATTATTGTTAGTCAGTTAAAAGCGCCTGTTTCAGTTAAGTACAGTTTTGCTTCAAGCTTCAATCAGTCTTCAAGCTGGTACTTGAAGACTGATTACAAATTGTTTGCTTAAGGTGGAAACAAAGAAAATTAATTATAAAATTTGATATTTTTTTCCCCTGAAGCTGGAAAATGAAGACTTGAATACTGTGGATCATCCTCTAGAAAACAGCATGGCCTCTGATGGGCAAGATGTAGTAAATGAATTAAGTCTTTCTATGCAAAAAGTGCTGGAAGAACCTATTAATCTTTCGGTCAAAAAATCTCAGCGTTGTAATTCTCCTTCTGAAGTGCTCAGCAAAAATTCTTCCCTGCCTGTGAATGACAGAATGAGACAACTTAGAAATGAAGAAGGTACCAGGCTTTTCATTGTTTCATTTAGGTTTGGGAGTTTTTTCTTATCACTGTGCATTACAAGCATTACAAAACAGTATGCGTTTTAATGTACTTTCATAAATGTGTTTTTCCATCAAACTTCAAATATTATCAAGTACTTAATCCAATGGAAAAGCGTGCTTGATTTCATTTGTGAAGAAAAACTTGGAAATTATATGCCTTGAATTTGTAATATCCTTCATCTCTGAACAAGAAATGAGTGTGTCTATGTGAAGTACCTGGAGTTTTAGTTCTCTTAAAAGCACTTCCTGTTAATGAGACCTGTCGTTATGACTATTGAAGAGCTGGTTTTAAGAGTCCAAATTCAATTGAGGAAAAAAAAAACAACTTCCAAAATATAATGTGCTTTCTGCTAAGTCCTTCACATCAGTCATATAGCAAAATTTTGTAAGGTTAATATATTGTACAGTATGTGCTTTTGCTTGGCTCTTCTACTGTGGAACATTCCCTTCAGCCAAGGCCTATTTCTTCAGTCTTAATGGAGAATTAGACCTTACTTAACTCTTTTCATGGGCAAATTGCCAGCATCCTTGTGCTATACTGTAAAGCCTCATTCCTGCAAACTCTAAAAGTCAATGGGACTATTCATGCAAGCAAGGGATTTCAGGATCAAGCTGTTATTCTGTGACTTATGCCAATATTTGGCTGCTTTTCTCTGTAAAAGATGAATTAATATTTCTATCTTCATGCTGTATTTTTATACAGAGAATTCTAATTAGTACAAAGAAGGCCTAGTTCAGTGAGCCAAGGAAATGTATTTGTCTTCTCTTATATGTACTATGCCAAACTGTGACAATTATGCCACAATCAGCTGTAAGCTGGAAGTAGTAAGGATCAGCTGCACCCCTAAAAAGCTGTGCCTCAGGCAGGTTAAGCCACTTTGAGACGAGCAGTTTTGTAGTATTTGGTTTGGGTTGTGTGACACTATACACAGAAAACAGTCCCAGCATGCAGAATCACGCGATCCATAACAGACACTACAAATTTGCTCTGAGCAGGGATGGGAAGACTGGAGCGTTGACTTCAATGCTGCTCCCTTTCCACAAGGAAGGATCAGTAGTGAGTAATTCCCATCCTGCTCTCTGTCTGAAGAAGTGCAGTGAAGGGAGACCTAAGGAGATGTCGTCATGGTGTGCAGCATGCATCAGTGAGAGATTCTCTGTTGCAGAGGTAGCATATCTTTGCTAGAGGCTCTCTGTAGGACTAACTGGCTTCAGCAGTGCTGTGCTGCCAAAACCCACTCCTTTTGGTGTGCATGTCCAGTGGCTTATCCTTTTTTTAATATCAAATCTAAACATTGCAGCTTAATTTACAGCAAAACACTTCTTATCCTAATCCCTAAGGGATGTGGTAAAATTGTACATCGTTTCATCATTTTTCTTCATACAGCCTCTTTTCTTCTTATCATGGTTTGCGCAGATCCTCCCACCCCTTTCCTAGACTAAACAAATCTGATGATTTCAGGCTCTCCTCATGGCTCAGTTGTTTTTTTTTTTTTTTTTTAAACCACCTCATTCCTTCTGTGGTATTCTGGGCTCTCTGCAATTAGAGTACTGCCCACAGCTGAATACAGTGTTGCAGCAGAGGCCTGTGGGGTGCTGAGCAGCGCAGGGTATCGGCTTCCTGTGTTTTACATTCCTCACTACTGGTAATACACTGCAGGATGGCATTTGCCTTCTTTTGCAGCAGCATTACATGATTGACTTGCATGTAGTGAATGGTATAGCATTAACCTTTAGTTCCTTCTACAGAGCAGTTCCCTAGTCAAGTTAATTTCCTTTGTGATTTCATTCCTCTGATCCTTCCTTCATAAGCATAGGACTTGGAGTTGTCTCAATTCAGTCATGCTGATTTAGATTTTTTTTTTTTAATGTATTAAGATAATTTTTGGATTGTCAACATTCTCCAAAGTGCTTGCAACCCCTCTCGGTTGGTGTCTTCCACATTTTTTATAAGTACTCTTACTTCATGAACCAAGTTACTGATGGAAATGTTGAATAATGTTAGGACCCCAGCACCACTGGAACATCCTCTGGTTTGACAGTGTACAAGAGCTACTCCTTCAGCTAAGTGTGCAGTCACACCTTAGTAATTCTGTCCAGAGCCTTGACTGCCAACCTTCACCTGAGCAACAGTCACAGGCGAATAACGCATTGGAGTGACATGACATACACCTTTCCTTGTTAGTCTTGATTGTTTTGTGTTTCCTATGACTGGGAACAACAAGAGAATATCTTAGAGGCACATTGCTCTTAAGCAATGGGCTAGGGACCATTGGCCTGCGCTAGATTATCTAAAAAATTATGTTTCGATGGCGCTTACTTGTCTCCAGATAGACATGATATTTGGTTTATTTTCTTGTTAGTATTATCTATGTCAAAATAATTCCTAACAAAGTATGGAGGTTGTCAGTGGACTGATGTTTACAGGGGCATCTGTTGGAGCATTCATCTCTACCCCCCCCATTCCATCTCTCCGAAGCTGCTTTGTTACTGGTGTCTAATATCAGTCAAGAGCTACAGTTACGAACATGCTTATGTAATAGAAAATTTTGAATTGACATGTTTATATGTTACATATTTTGGAGGGTATAAAGGAATCCTATAGGATAGCTTTTGTCCCTAAGAGACAGATGGGAGGCATGATTTCTTTTCTGTTTCCAGTAACTAGAATTATCCAGGAGCTTCTAAGCATGGAACAGGAGACTGCAAAGACTTACTGAGGTCTGAATGCTTGAGGCTCAGGAGGTCTGTTGTTGTCAAGTGAAAAATGTATGGCAAAGAGGATTACTTACATTGTTCCCTGTACATGGATGAATGTGTCATGTCTGTGTATGTCTGTAATACCATACGAACGTAACCATTTCCACAAAATATTTGGGAAAGGCTCCTCATATTCAATACAGAAACTGTGGTTGAAAGCAAAGAGAGAGAGAAAGACTGTATCCCAGAATAGAAAACAGCACACACATTTGATATACATATAGATGAAATGATTCCATAATTCACTTATGATATCATATTAAACACCAGTCAGAAGTACATGAATATTGAAGTACTTTCTACACTAATCTGACTCTGATATTATAAATATTTTATTCATTTTCTTATCTTCTGTTCCAGATTCCAGTAACTGTGAAAAGGAACATTTAGAAATGGATATGAAAAGCAATCAGGATGTCAGGTAACAGTCTTTTCTATAGAAAAGCACTGGCCATGAAATTTTATGCGTGTGTTTAGAAAATTTCTCATACTCATTAATGGAAAACTTGTTTTAAAAAGAATGCAAGATTCCTTATAGATAATAATTCTGAAAGTTATGAAGTATTTTCTTAAACTTGAAAACAATTTAAAACAAGTGGTGAGTTCATGCATTTCTGTTCTCTTGTGATTTTTCAGAATGTTTAAATATTTGCACTTATCTCATTTGAACAACTATGAGCTGTTTAGCCCCAATTAAACCTAAATATATATATATATATATATATAATGGTAACAGTGTTAACATTATCTTGAATTTCATAAAATTTTGTGTTTTTTTGCTATTGCTGTGATAAGATTTTAAAATAAAGTTGAGTGATATGCTGTATTCTTATTTAAAGCCAGCCACACCGAAAAGCATCAAACCAGGCTTGAATTGAGATGATTAAAACCAATACATTTGAGGATAGTCAGGGAAAGATTTTAGGACAGAAGTTAATAATGCATTTGCACACACCGTTAAATGAATATTCTTGTATTCCAATTTCTTAAAGAATCGACATGTGAAAAGCTTTTCAGATTTTAGCCAGCAGAGTCACAAAGGAAAACGAGAACAAACAATTGTACATGGAAAATGTTGAAACTGAGTAGGGAGGAGAATTTTGTGGAATATGACTTAATTTAACCATGTTTCATTTTAATAGTAGCTCTGGCCCTAGAGAGCTGAAGATCCCTTATGTGAGACTGGAACGTCTGAAGATACATGCATCAGAATCCGGGGAGCTCCCAGTTTTTAAGCTCCAGCCACAGGAGAGTGAGCAGGAGGGCAGTTTCCTCTTGATAATTGAATGTGGGACCCAGTCTTCAAGCATGGCTATAAGAGTGAGTGAAATTTGTTTGAAGTTTTACCTGCTTTCTCATTATTATTTCTCTGGCTTATATTCATAGTTACTGAAAGTTATTATAAACTAAACAGGTCTGTTTATAAGTACTCTTATAATTCATTTCACCCTCATACACTTCTGTGATGGGCTGAAGTAAGAGGATGCAGCTTTTGTTTGCTGCACAGCTCCCTGTTACTTCCATTTCTGAGAAGTCTGTTTCATCAGATAGCTGTAGTGTTTTTGTGTTCTAACAGTCTGGATTGCCTGTCTAGTCACAAATATAGGAAAATAATTTAAAACTAACCTAAATGCATATTCAGGCATGGCATCTTTGGATGATAGGAACCAATTCCAGAAATTACAGTGTTACAGATTTTTAAAAAGCTTAATATTCTATCACTTCACCAAAGTCTTAAATGTGAATTTCTTGTCACAGAAGAAAATTGGAATTTCTGTTGGGAAGAAAAAAAATGTCCTCTCTTTTTTTTTTCTTGAGCTGTTTCCCATAAAACTTGCATCTTGCAGAGGTGCTGCATACAGTTACCATAAAGAGCATATAAGCTTGTTTCTGTGACATGAAATCTATGCAACTCTGTCTGTGTTATGATACTGTGGTATGTGGAGGAAGTGGCTTGACCAAGATGACCTGGCCAACCAGTGTCAGATTCTGAGCTGAGCATAAGCCTGCTAAAACTCAGTGCCCTCTCCAGTAGGGTTCACTGTAGAGAAACTATGTTTTTCTGCAGGCAAGTACTGCTGTTATATGCTTAGATATGAAAATGATGACTGTGTGATCCCAGATTTTTCTTCCTTTAAGATAAATAAAGATAGTCCACCTGAAGGACTGAAATGCAAAGAGGAGAACACGGAAGACAGAAAATTTATTATAACCCAGGCTGCAGGACAGATACAATCTCCTCCTGTAGGTACTCTACCTTCTGATCAGAAGCTCAGTAATGGTACCTCCATCACGATGAAAAAATCGCCAGTCACTCAGGAAGTCAATACAATTGAGAATGAAGATTTCTGTGCTGTGTGTCTTAATGGAGGAGAACTGTTGTGTTGTGATCACTGCCCCAAGGTCTTCCATCTCTCCTGCCATGTTCCAGCTCTGCTCAGCTTTCCAGTGTATGTATGACATTTCACTAATGTGCTCCATTTCTGCTTACTGCCTTGGGGTAGAATATTTCCTCAGAGATGTAAATGTCAGCCTAACACAAGGGCAAGGACTGCATCTCTACTTACCTTTTTTGTTATTTTCTTACAAAGGAAAGAATTGTCTTACTTTCATCTAGTTTCAAGTATGTATTAACAACAATCATTTCCATGCTTTTCCTGCAGTTAGCTGGCCAGTACAACAAAGGAAGTGGCAGACCTAAGCTTTAAAATCATTCTTACAACTTTCTGGAGAAAAAGTAAAATTCTAACTCTCATGTAACATTGGTGGTATAGATGTCAACTCTTTCCTGCAAGAACAGTGACTTGCACAAGTACAGGGGCAATCAGTGAGCTCGACAGTAAAAAAAAAAAAAAAAAAAAAAAATAATAAAAATATATATATATATAATAATAATGTTCAGTTTTCCAGACAGGTCTGGGGGAAATTTAGGACTACTGAGGCTTTTGTTGGCAGCGTTTAGGACATGGGTTTCCTAAGACATATAGTCTCATATAGCAACTTGTCACAGACAAATTTTATGTGACAAAGATCCAGAGTTAGGTATGTGTCCACATAGCAAACTTAAGAAGTGGGACTGTGTGAAAAATGTGCATTATTGGTGTTGTATAATTCTGAATTCAGTTATAAGTTTTTCAGTTATAGGTGGGACCAAAGACTTCATTTGTGCCAAGGCCAAATAACTGTCTCAGCTGACCAAAATACCTTCTGGGATACTAGTTTGGAGGTTCTGGCTTGTTCTTTCTGTTAAGAAAGCAGAAAGTTCCATGGTTTGGCTTTTCCTTCTTTTCTCTAAGAGCTAAGTCATTATTAACCTTTTGTTTTAAAACACTGTGAAAAAATAGTTTTCCTTATACAATAAATTTCCTAAGCAATTAAATTCTAATTAAATTAAATTCTAATGAAGTAAGTTAGTTCCTCTAACTAAACCTCTGTATTGATAGGTCTGTAATATACCATTGTCTTTGAGGTCCTGATGTTGCACAAGTTCCATCACCATTCTCATGAAGTTCTTCAAGGGGGTTCTGAAAATAGATAGGAAGGGCAGTTATGCTCATGCAGAACTATGTCTATTTGGTTTGGGATCCTATGTACTAGCACGCATTATGACTTTTGTGATAATGTTAATTTATTTGATAATTGATATATTATCTAATGGAGCTGCTTTTTTTTTCTTGTGACCCTACTGTTGGCTGTATTTCCTTTCCTTAATATATATATATATATATATATATATTTAAACAGAACTTGAGTCAGTATAGCTGCACGCTTTGCTGCTATGTAATTTCAAACACTTAATATTTTGTGTTTCTCTTTCTGTAAACAAGAAAGTGTAATAAGTAGAATGTGGAATTACTACGCTTCTAATTATATTTAAATCTCTTGAAGAACATCTAATAGAATGGGCTTAAGATTGCGTACAGTTGTAATACAAGTTAAGAATGAGAACTGAATTTCTGAAGTTTGTTATTTGACAAGGTAGCTCACCAAATTTCACACAATTTTGTTTGTTTGTTTGTTTTGCAGGGGCGAATGGGTGTGTACACTTTGCCGTAATCCAGTGAAGCCAGAGGTAGAATATGACTGTGAAAACACACGCTACGGCCACAGTTACAATGCACAGTATGGCCTTGATGATTATGATCAGAAGGTGGGAATAACTATATACTGTTACTCTGTAGGGAAGGAAATACGATCTCAGCATGAGACTTTGCCTCTTCATTGGAAAGTTGACTATTTTGCCTTGATTCCTTCTAGAATGTTTCAGAGGATAGTAAATACACCAAAAGTGGCGTTAATATTCAGTTATATCATTCTATTCTTTCTAGAAAGTTGCTGTTTAATTTAAAATGAACGTTATGCTATAGAAAAGTGAAACTGGCAGATCTGGAATTCTCTTCTGCTTTGAACAGAGAAGTTGTACTCAGCAGCAGAGCAACCTTCCCTGTGTCAACTTTGCTTGGCACTCTGCCACTTAATCTCTCTTCTTCAAGACTTGGCACCCTCTCAGCCGTCTGTTTAGGCCAGTTGTAATGATATTTGCTGATGTGGATGCTTTCTGACTCTCAGTTGGATTGCCATCATCTTATTGTCTTCATATGGACCATTGATCCCCTTTAGGATGACATCTAGGCCCTGTTAACCCAGCCTAGATGGAAGTTAATCCTTTTACATCCCCATTACCAGTTTCCTCTACCAAATCTCTTATGAAAAATACCTTTTCTTAAGTCTGATTGGTAACAGGAAGCCAGAAAATCCAAATAGACGTTCTGAGTATATTAGTAACAGCTGGACAGGGAGGGTGAGTTCACACAGCTGCATGCAGATGCTGAGCTTGCCCTACACAAATGAAATCTAGGATAAGGCACTGTACATAAAGGAAACAGCAATTATTCCCAGAGCACTGCAGCTCGTTGGCAAGGCTGAAGAGCCTAGCTGCAGCACTGCACAAATTCATCCATGCTATTTCCAGACCTGAGTGACTGTGTCCTTAAAGAGCTAGACATAACTTCTGGACATTTATGTGATCCCTCATTGCATTGTGTACAACTGGCCAGAAATAGCTGTTATCTGGGTGTTGATTTGTGAAGTTCTTTTTAGAAAATGGAATTGATTAGAAACTTCTTTTCTTAGTGAGAAAATGTGGCTTATAACTATTTTGTAGTGCATTTCTTGTAATCAGTTTGGTGGGGGGGAACAAAGGAAGACTTTGGAAGGAACAAAGGAAGACTAGTATAAGTATTTTGCAACTTAATGATTAAACAGCTTACATCCATTTGTATGTATCATAGATCACAGAATGGTTTGGATTGGAAGGGAATTTAAAGATCATCCAGTTCCAACCCTGTGCCATGGGCAGGAACACCTCCCACCAGACCAGGTTGCACAAAGCCCCATCTAGCCTGGCCTCGAACGCTTCCAGGGATGGGGCATCCACAGCTTCTCTGGGCAACTTGTTCCAGTGCCTCACCACCCTCTGAGTGAATAATTTCTTCCTGATATCTAATCTAAATCTGCCTTCTCTTAGTTTAAAGCCATTCCCCCTTGTTCTATCACTGCACTCACAGACAAGAAGTCTGTCCTCAGCTTTCCTGTAGGCCCCCTTTAGGTACTGGAAGGTCACTGTAAGGTCTTCCTGGAGCCTTCTCTTCTCCCGAGTGAACAACCCCAACTCTCTCAGCCTGTGAATATAGGAGAGGTGCTCCAGCCCCTTGATCATCTTTGTGGACGTCCTCTGGACTCATTCTAATACTTTCATGTCCTTTTTGTGCTGGGAGCCCCAGAGCTGAACGCAGCATTCCAGGTGGGGTCTCACAAGAGCAGAGTAGAGGGAGAGAATCACCTCCCTTGCCCTGCTGGTCACTCTGCTTTTGATGCAGCCCAGGACACAGTTGGCTTTCTGGGCTGTAAGTGCACATTGCCAGCTCATGTCGAGCTTCTTGTCAACCAACACCCCCAGGTTCTCCTCATCATGGCTGAATTTCAATTATTCTCTGCCCAGCCTGTATTTGTGCTTGGGATTGCCCCAGCCTAGAAGCTGGGTATCAATAGCAGGAAGGGCTATCAACAATGCCATCAACAAAGCCATCATCAATGGCTATCAACAGCAGGAATGGCTATCAACAGCATGAAGTATTTTCCATTTAACTGTTTCAACACTGCTGCTGCTTTTCTTTTAGATAAGAGCCAAGGAATAGATCTGGAGTACAGAAAGAGTTAGTGACAGTGATGAATTCCCAAGAGTTTCCAGGAAAGACACATGCACACAAAATACATTGCAAAATGTTTCGTTTCTTCCATTTCTTTTACTATCCTCACTTTCAAAACTACAAAAAACAAACAAACAAAACAAAAACAAACAAAAAAAGAGTCAAAATGTTCCCCAGATTAGAATGAAGCATGCTGTTTTGCATCAGAAATGTACAGGCTACATAAAAACTCCCTGTGTCATTACCATGATTGATTAGCTAAGTGCAAGAGTGAAACTGACTTGTTTTGAATTATTATTTTTTTTTTCCAAAATTGACTTCTACAGAAGTGTGAAAAGCTGGTGCTTTCCCTGTTCTGCAGTAGTCTGAGCCTCCCATTCCATGAACCCGTCAGCCCTCTGGTAAGTACTGAACACATCTCCATCAGAGGGAAGCCAAAGAATACTCTGGTAGACCTCATGAGTTTCTCCTTTGTCTTCTTGAAATATACTAATTGCATTTTTTTTCTAACTAACTTCGCTTCCTAGGTGGGGGTGGCTGTTTCCCACTTCCAAGTGCTTTGAAGTGTCAGATTTGAGTCAGGTAAATGCTGGCAAACGTTCTCAGGCAAGGTTT
This sequence comes from Anser anser, assembly GCF_964211835.1. Classification (NCBI taxonomy): domain Eukaryota; kingdom Metazoa; phylum Chordata; class Aves; order Anseriformes; family Anatidae; genus Anser; species Anser anser. The sequence continues at coordinate 3,818,550 of NC_139725.1, forward strand.
GAGTGTCAGTTTAAGACAATGGTATGGATACTAAGGGTATGTAAGGTGTTCAAGTGATAAAGGAAGTTGCATACAGCAACAGTGTCGTACTATTGCCAGAGGAGTGGTCTGCTTCTGAAATAACCCTGTACTCCCTGTTTTCTGGTCTGTTGCACAAAGGCAGTCGTGACTGTGTTCACGGGAAGGTGTGGAGCCTGACTGCTGTTTCATCCATGTACTCAGCTGTTAACTGGCTGCTTTATGGACGTGGTAGATTCATGTGATTTTAACAGGGGAACACAATGTGAGACAAGTTGAAGGAGAAAAATGAGAGAATAACAGGAGTGTTTATGTGAAGAAACAGTCCAAATAACTCTCTATATGTATATGTATATATATATATATATATATGTAAAACCAACACATTCTAATAAAGCTTGCAATGAACTTACGGAACACATTATCTAACAAGTAAATTCTGTTCCAGAAAGATTTATGGAGTGGGAAATCCTGGTAGCTGGTGCCATTGAAAAAGACTTTTGTTGAACTTTAGAAAGAGTGCATAGTAGCATATTTTTTAGTCACTCTTGGCAGACTATTACCCACAGTATCAGCTGCCAGTATCTCAGCACATTATTTTAAAAACTGCTAGGGGGAAATAGTAGCTAATTATCAATGTTACATATATTATTGATTATGGTTTAATGATGACATTTATATCTGGGGATAAACTTTAGGAAGTGAAAATAGCGAAGTAGTCCCTGAAGTGTGCTATTTTCAAGACCAATCTTGCAAGCAAGTATAGATTTAATCAAAGCTAAAGGCGTACAGGAAGACGATGTGCAAGCATAGCTAGCAGAAGATCAGAGCTCTCTTCCTTGCTGCAAGGAATCCTCTGCAGTGACTTCTGTCCAAACTACAAGCAGAAGTCACTGGACAGGAAATGTTTTAAAAAGGTTACATACCTGTATTTTATTCTTATTGCAGGCTCGACATTATTATCAGATCATAAAAAGGCCAATGGATTTGTCAATCATACGAAAAAAGCTGCAAAAAAAGGACAAGTTCCACTATTCTGCACCTGAGGAACTTGTGACTGATGTGCGTCTCATGTTTTGGAACTGTGCAAAGTTCAATTATGTACGTTTCTAATATACGTGGGTGAGGGGATACAACTTCTTGGAGGGTTACGCTTTCAGGCTGTCACAGTGGCATAATTCTGTTGGTTCCATTAACATCAGATATAGGACTAGGATAAGCAGGATGATTAATCAGTTTTACTCTTGGAGTTACATAGATTTATTTATTTATTTGTTTATTTAATGGCAAACTTGAGATACATGTGGATCCAAGAACTGGAGGTACATATAGATCTCAAATTAAAGAGGACATCTCAGCTGACAACTTCCTGGAATGATGCTGAGTTTACTGTGAGAAGCTATGCTTACCTAGCAAAATAGCTAGGAAAATTCGGGTGCATAGAAATTCCTAAGCGGTGGCAATGGCTATTCTTTCTAGTCCACTGCACATCTCTTTTTCTTAGAGGTGCAGAATCACTTCCCTTAATAGCAGCATCTGGTTTTTACTTACATTGTTAATGCAGAGGAGCTAATGGCCTGTAGAAAGAGTGCAGAAGACTAATGGAGATGTAGCAGACAGAACCAAGGCGAGACATTAGGGTAGGGTAGGCATTTGTTTCTGATCGTTGATGATTTCTTTGTGCAGGTAGACTGAATGGTTATTTATTCTTTTACAGCCAGATTCAGAGGTTGCTGAGGCTGGACGATGCTTAGATGTATTCTTTGAGAGCAAACTGAAGGAGATCTATCCAGATAGGCACTTTCCTTCAATGCAACAGGATGAGACTGATTCTGAAGAGGAGGAGAGCCAGAATAGCAAAATGCCCCCCCAAGATTTTCAGTGGCCATCGTATGGACAGGAGTGCATTCAGCCTAAAAGAAGACGGCGCCATGCTGTAAGATTGCAAAAACAAAAGCATTTGGTTGCTAAGTGGCCACCCTGCTAATTCTGTTTACAGCTACTGATGGGAAGTTTTGACAGTGCTGTGTGGGAAAACTGTCAAGCTTCTATCACAGAGATGTGATCAATTCTACAGTTTTATGTCAAGATCCTCTCAGTGGAATAAAGTGTCAGTTGTGTATAAACATGTGAGAGTGAACAAGTGAAGTCTCTCAGGCCACACAGTTATCTTCCTAGCAGAAAACTGTCATTTTTTTTTTTTTTTAAGACTAGGCTCTCTAGCTATTCATTGTTTGTTTCCTTTGTACACAGGAAAGTGAAAAAAAATAAAAGAATGATGTTTCAGCCAGCTAACAGCCTTCCTCAGGTATGACCTCCTGAAGATACCGGATTTACTATGAGGAATCCAGCAGAATAACTGACAGAGTTAAGGTGTGTGGGAGGAAAGCAAAGCACTCGGGCTGTTAATTGAAACTCTCCTAATCTGCTGACCATATGCCTTATTTCTACATCTTGAGGATAGATAACAGATCAAATGTGTTTCAATCTGTCAATATTCCATCTGTTAAATCATGTATGTGTTTTGCAGTGTTTACACTGAAGTACTAATGTTTTGGTGATAGGTAATCATGATTAATAATAAAAGTAACATGCTAATAATATTTAACTTTGCAGTACCTTTTTATAATCTGTTCAACATAGCATCTCTATTTTATAGAACACAGGTAACCATGTAAAAATCTTATAATGACAGTGAATTTTGGCCATGCTTTGTGATAAATACAATGTGTGGTCATAAGACATAATCCTGTTGTCTTATTCGATGATTTTTCTAGGAGCTTGACTCCTCGAAGCCTACGGGATACAGTCTAACGTGATTATCTGATTAGCTGCTTCTTTTGAAGCAGAGCATTTTCATTAAATCACTAAAGAGCTAGTACTAAAAGTGCTAATATTAAGGCTCATTGTGAGCTGTTTCTGAGTGCATACTGGATGCTGGGTTTGCAAGGAATGATTCTTCTGGTATCTAATTCATGCTCTGTAAAGCAGTGTGGGATTCCTTGGGTCCCAAAGGCAACATTTTTATACAACCCAAGCGAGTTGGTTTTCTTTAAAGCAGATATTGGACTAGATATATGAACTAGTCCAATAGTTAACTATGAAGCAACTAGGTAATTAAGAAGCAATTTACATGGTTATAGAAGTGCCTATAAAATAATATAATATATTCCAGATTTTCTCTTATTTCTGCTTATTTCTTGTAGTTGTGATTACTAGCAGTGCTAAAAGATAATGATAATGTGTGTATGTAGAAGTTGATACAGGATGAAAGGATGTCTAAGCTTTTGTTTTCCTAAGTTCCATGATGTATTGGCAAAACAACACCAACAGCTGAAAGAGCAACTTTGGAGTTCACTTGAGCAAAGGGTAGCATGTAATTTTAAAGCCTGAATGGTGGGATAGGTAACGAGACATGACACCTGATCAAAGTGATGGTTTGCAAGCTGCTTTCTACATCTTCCAGAAGAAGGTGAGCCAGATCCTCACATGGCTGATGCTTTCTTCCCATGTATGTGAGGGGCATCTTCCTTGTTAGAGCTCTGCCCAGCGGCGTAAAGCTGGGCTGTTTTCTGGCTTTGAGAGAGAAGAGTTGTTGAAGATCTCATACCCAATTAAAGTTCATTTTAATTGGCTTCCTGTAAATAAAGATGATATTTTCAGCATAGTTTATATGGGCTATTTGGTCTGGTAACCATGTATGTTATTTTAGATAACACTTTAAAGTAAAAGTTTATATACGAAACAATAAGATGTGAATGTTATATTCTAATATTCTACTATCTCTGTGACTTAGTTTGCCATTAACTTGGTAGTGAGCTGACGTTTTCTTTTGTTTGAAAAAATAAAATTCTGGATATTATAAGATGACTGGAAAACTGTGAGACCAAGGGACACTCTTTATATTTTCTGTATGTTAATTTCTATGTTTGCTTTCTGTCAAACTCATATTCTCAAAACAGTAGGTATCTTGGCACAAGGAAATGAGTGCAGGTTTGTAACTGAAGTAATCATGCTTATCTCTGCTACAGGTGTCAACTTCTTTCAGTTGGCAATTAATTCCCCCACCGAAGACCTATCTTTTAGCATTAATAGTACAAAAATGATATGCTGCATAGCCTTCAGCTAGGGGCAAAGGTAGAAATAGAAAAGACTAATCTCTTTTTCCTCTTTTCCTGGAAAAGTAGAGACAAGAACCTACTTCTGTTTCATAAAGGCTGTAAGTTTGTTAACTGTACCATTAGTTTTGGAGAATGCCTGTTTTAATCAAATGTATCAAGAATATATCATCTCTTTATTAAAAATAGAAGCATAACAGTTTATCACCATATATAAGATATTCTTTGGGTAAGTTCTGGCAGGACACTATGGCCTGAGCACTCTTAAGGGTAACTTGTTTTTTGTGATTACTTCTCTAAGACATAGCAACAGTTTTAAAAATATTCATAGTCTTTATGTCGTGCTGGTAAGCAAAATAAAAATTTAATTCAGATGTATCACTTCACCTACTTTCAATCCCAAGTCTGTGGGTAAGCAACTTCAGAAAGCACTGCATGTTGTAAGCATAACGTTATCCATTTCAGAGGTTGCCTTGAAATTGCTGGCTTGATATGTTCCTGCTGCTAGGCACCATACCACCAGGGCACAGAAATTCTTAGACTCTGTTGAAGTCCAGTTACACACTGGTACTGGCACTAAGAGGTATGAAAGGAAGGATCTCCCTTCTAAAATCAGACAGCCCGTGCAGCCCAAACAAAGTGATAGGTTATGTAGTTACTTTTTCTTCTGTCACACAGCCTGTTTCACAAGTCAGAATGTGTAGGAAGGAGAGCAAGGAGGAACCCCTTAAGTATTCCACTGGAAGCACAGCTGAAGCAAATGTCAAGAAAACTGTGGAAACCCCAGCAAATGCACTAGGCTCCTGCAAATGCAACCAAGGTCATAATTTTTCCTTTTATCTTTAGTAATGGGTTACATATAGAATGGGAAAATCCTCTTCATGCTTAAGCAGTTGGAAAAGAGAATAATTGCACTTCAGTAAGAGGTCTGTTGAAGAAGAAATTACAAACTATGCATTTGACTTTCATTCCCCTACAGACAATTTCGAAGATATACTTCTAGTACCATTAGAGCAGAATGAATGACACTAGAGTTAATATAAACAGGTATTTAACAATTTAGTTTATCAAATGATTGCATGTTTATATATGTAATGTGCTTTGCTGAACAATAAAATACATGAAATGTATTTTTGCACATCAATCTGAAATTTTTGCTCTGACTACATCTGCTTTCAAGTAATATACAGATTATATAGTATCATTTATCACTTACCAGATAAGTTGTTGATAACTAGTGATGGCAAAGCAAAATGATTACAAAAGCAGTTATGCTAACACTAGAAATTAGCTTTCTATTTGTGCTGGAATTTTCAGTGCCAAGTAGGTATTCTGCCTTTTTGTTTTTCAATTAGTACAAGTTAAAATCAAACACTCTATCAAAAAGTAGCAAAACAATGCTTGAAGTTTAAATTTACGTATATGTTAAATGGACAGGAAACATAACATTACTGAGATGAAAAAACTATTTTAGTGTATTTGATCAGAAGGAATAATAAAAGAAATGCTAAAATTGAACATGCTAGAAATTGAAGAATTATGGAATAATTTACAAAAAATGTCAGTCAGATGTTGCAAGTGTTTTTCTATCATAATTGGTTCCTCCCAGTTTGGTTTATTGTAGTATAAAACCAACAGCAGCACCATTCTAACCTACTGGCCTGAGGGATACGAAGTCCCTCTTTCAGTGGATGGGTTACAGCTGCACTGCTTTTAAGACATAATTAAGACAAATTAAGAAATTAAGACAGACTTCTATTTTCAAATAGAGGTAACCTTTAAAAATAATATAAACAGGAAGAAGTAGATAAACTTTTGGGCGTGCAATTCTTTCAAGTGTGAAATACAGGCAGTAGACTTCAAAACTAAATACCAGCTGAGTTTCTCAAATTTAATAGATATCAATGAGATAATAGCAATGAGAGGAAAAATAAAGATAGATGGTAGTTTTGAGCTAGGGAGGATGCACATCTTTTGAAGCTATCCTGTAGATCAGGAGTAAGAAATGAGAGGTGAGAAATATGTTTGAGAATTTTGAGAAATCCTGTTCTTTACTGAATGTTCATGAACATCCATTTTAGTGTGTAGTTATGTGTATTTTCAGGAGAACACTTAGTAAACTGGATGAAGTTTATGTTGGGATATGGAACCAAAAGATGACTTTGTTGTGAGAAGCATTTTAACTGTGGTGAGAGTACTTCTGGTGGAGATGAGAAATTACAATATTCAAATCTGTCGTCAAATATTTAGCTCTCTTTGCTCCATTTTGGTTCCTGGTATCTGAATATGAGGTTCTTGAACTTCTTCCTGCACAGAATGTAATTTGTAACTTGATTCCCTGTAAATTATATATCACAGTATATTTTTGCTGTAGAAAAGCCCATTTTAGATTAAGGAGATAGAATGACATGCAGGTGTTTTTCCCAGAGCAAATAGGGTGGGCAGCATCTGAAGGTCAGGGAGTATTTACTGCTATTGGAGAGTGTTTCAGATGGTTAACAGCTTTATGGAAGTAGCAACGCTGATTTACGGTTGTGCTGTGGATTGGTAGTCTGTAAATTACTATTCTTGATCCTGATTGTAATGCCTAGGACAATTATGTCAGTTCAGAAGTGTTCTAGAAGCAGTCAGATACTGAGACAATGATTATTAAATTTGCTGTGAACATTAGTGAGGGAATTCAGGTTTCCAGTACAGATGATAAAGATGTCACTTAGGTATTTTAGGCATAACGTAGATGCTGTGTTCCTACATGTTCTGTGCTGAGATAACATATCTGCCCTTTATTCCAACACTCCCTTAACTGATGTTCTGTGGTGAGCATTGCTTGCCACACTAGAATGACTTTTTGACAATGTTTCTCATTAACATTCATGTATTCACTTTAATATATATATTATATATATTTATACACTGACATTTGGGCAGCAAATGAAGCATACTTGAATATTTTTCCTTGTTTGCTTATCAACCTGCTCTTCCTACTGATGAAGTCACTAAGAGCAGGAATAGTTCTTACATCTCTTATAAATTCAGCACTTGCTTATTATTCCATGATATCCTCCTCTGAGAAACCGTGTTGGTGCCATTTCATTTTTACAGCAGACTTCATAGAGTTTCTTGATGTGGTGCAGATATGGGATGCACAGGGAATTTGCAAGATCCCTTATGGGAAATATACAGTGAAAACATTGTGAAATATTAAAACCAGATACACTGTTTGGACCATACCTCTGAAAGAGGGTGAGATTTTCTCCTGTGGATAGATGTTACAGACTTAGCTGGTTGCCATGTCTTGTGGTCAGTCACTGCCTGCACTGGGCTGAACTCCTCTCCTGGCTGGCTGAATAAACAAACACAGCATTCTAAGTGTTTCAAGTGCTGAATTACTTTTGTAGACACTCAAGGAGCATAACCTTTATTTTGGGCCCAGCAAATGTCAGCATAGAGCAATCATGGAAAAGCACCAAAACAAGTGCTATCTTTAGACATTGAAAGTAAAACAGGATAAAGTGTTGTATTGGGAAAGTAGAGAAGTGGAGTAATGGGATATTTTATGTAGCAATTTCTGGATTGTACTGCATTTTGTAAGTTAATTCTATAAATAATCACACTTTTGCTATTTCTTACCGTTTTAATATTTCTTTCAACAGCATTAAAACACTTTAAGCCAAGCAGAGTTTATGCACATACTGTGTATTCTGTGGTGCAATGCTTCTGACTTTACAGATCACTGGGCCAAGCTAAGCAGTTCTCTCCTGCAGCTGAACAGCAAATGGAAAACACCCTTAATCTCTAATGATGAAAATATTAATACAATGAAACAATAGCTACAGAACCAGCAGACAATGCAGAAGTGTTCTGTAAATCACAGAAGTTAAACAAAAAACTTAGAGGATATTTTATTCTACTGCATATAAGAAAGAAACAATATAGAGCTTAGATAAAATGAAAATCAATTCAAAATTCATCTTAACTTCCTACTCAAACTCTGTGCTGCATCTTATACATAATTGTAAATACCTCAGGCACCTGCAGTATATTAACACATTCAGGTGGGATTGTTTAAGGTAAATAACATTTAAAAATTCAGTGCTTTAATAAACACCGGGAACTCCTCTCTTTTTTCTTCCTTGTGGTCTCTGAAGGCTTTAGAAACATTTATACACTGGCTGCCTTCCATCCATGTTTGTGATGTACTTATAAATATGTCCCATTTGTAGCAGTGAAAAACAGCATGATAGGCTAACAGAATAAGTGAGTGGTAAAGATGCAAATTGAATATAGCTCTCAGACCTCATTGCAGGATTACCATCTAGCAGTGTTACATGACAGAACTGTGGAACATTTCAGGTTTAAGACCCAAGGTGAAAACCATTCCTTATGGAGGAGGGTATTCGGCTCTTAGCATCTCCAGTCCTGGAGGGGTTCTGAGAATCATGCAACCCTTTTCTTACCTACATGGAAGTTTCACCCAGTGAAAAGAATGGGGCAGTGCTCAATCCACTGCTGCAAACCTACCGCTGTCTTACAGCACACAGTCACATTGGCCTGGGCGATATGGGTACTATAACTGTCAGCTCTGGCTGGGTGAGGTTATCTCAGAGTTATTACAAACAGGGTGGATTTCCTCCAGAGAATGAACCTCATAAAGGCTTACCAGAAGTAATATTCCCTACCATTCAAGAAAAATGAAAGTCTTAATCTTCTTTTCTGATCTTAGAAATACCACAAAAACCTCTGCAGTGCCAGTGTTACTTGTTGGCATGAGTCTCCTGGACAAGGAAATCACACCAATGATCTTTTGAGGTGACAACCTCACCACTTGTTTGTAGCTCTTGCATCATGTTTAAAGCTCTTCCCAGACTGCTACTGCTGGGGTGTGTTGCATCATGCCAGCCTGAGCTCTGCGCGGTGGGGCCAGTAATCCCTGGGATACATTCAGCACCTGAGCTGGGAAGTGTCCCTCCAGCACACCCTTCATCCACTATCTAGATGACTAATACAGCAGGGGGTATTTAATAGAAAGAGAATATAATTTTTGTCCTTTCACTGGTCCTAATCAGAAAGTACTGTAAATATGAGTGTGTTTATATCAACAGAACAAAACCTTCTACTCCTCTGGCTAGAGAACAGGAAGATATCTGAAGAATTAGTCTGATTCTGCATTTATTGCATTGTATTGCTTCCATATAATCTATGTTCACTTTACAAATAAACTTACATTGATCGCAGCACCTCTTCACAGCTGTCAGTCCTGTAACACCCTTCTTCATATTTTGAGTTACGTTCTCCAGCATTATTAATTCAGTAGTCTGTAATTAAATGATTGGCTGATCAAATTGTTCCCTCCAGAGTACCCATGTAAATGAATTGAAGCCTGACTGATTTAACTGAGGTCACTCAGAGATAGTTTAGTCTTCAAAAACACCGTTATGAAAGAGATAAGAAACAGAGAGGAACATATCTTAGGAGGGAAAGACTCTCTGAGCTGGGGGCAGGAAGACTGTGTTTTTTAACCTTGGATATTTTTTCTTTTAATTCCCATGAAGCAAAATGATTCTGAAACCAGAGACCCAAGACCACACAGACTGTTGTGTTTTATTACTTTACAGTGTCAAAACTGCACTTCAGATTTAAAAATACATCATGGTAATTAGCTGGTTTCTCTGTTTTGCATTCTGTCATCATGTGAGAACAAAAGGAAAACTTGAGTGTGAGGGTGTAAAGGTGAGTAAACACAGAAGGGGATACTGTGGGAGTGGTGTTGCATTATTCTTATTTATTTATTTTATTGTATTTGTTTTTGTCAGAGAAGTTGAGTGTCCCTTCTGTTTTCATAAGATCTGCTTCCACATCTCATATGCAAAGATTAAGAGGCTTACACAGATGTAAGCTGTTGGGGAGAGATGAAGGTTTTCATGAAGGTGTTGTTCGGTATGTTTGTTTGTTTGTTTGTTTTTAATATTCATTGGTTATCCGTTTGCAACCAAATGGGTGTTTTCTCAGGTTCCTCAAAAGCATTTAGGTAGCGGTCACTTCCAGAGGTGGCAGGGCAGCCTGGATGGATCAGTAGACTCATATGATGCAACAAACTAAGTTTTTTTCATTAATCCTTTTGGACCAAGAGACACAGTGAGGCTACCTATTCCTCTCCAGTAAGGGAAGATTCACCCCCCCCCCCCCCGTGGTAAAGTGATGTACAGATCTGGTACGTAGGCTGCTAGGTTGACTATGGGATAGCAGAGCTGGTGCTTCCAAAACAAGGCAGTTGGCTCCCTCTGCTGATTTGCTACATGATTATAGTTGTCTTAAGCAACAAGCGCTTTTCCTTTCGGTCCCAGAAGTTCCAGTATCGTTATGCCTTGTGTTTTTGATGTGGTTTCTTTCCCTGTGAAGTAGCTATGAAGCTGTATGGTCCCCTCTAGCTTAAAAGCTGTACAGACCTTTACAAAGATTAATATACGTATTTATAACAGAGAATCAAACTGTAATGTGGCAGCTGAGTATTTTAGGTAAGAACTACATAAAACCATAATTACACCCATCTGTTTCCCTTAAGTATCCTGTAGAAAACAGTTATTGCTTATATATCTTTTGATAGCTCCCTCTCAATTTGGTACTTTGGGGAAAGAGGGAAATGAATTTTCACCTTTATTTTTTTCTAGAACAAGATAGTGCTTAAATTCAAATATATGAGAGAACAAAGCTGAAAGTGTTTATTAAATGAGCTTTATTTGTATATTGATATTTTCAAAACACAGCAGAGCTTTCCAAAATTCTAACACTTATGCACCGAAAACAGAAAGACAGAACAGACACAACTTTAATAAAGCTGTGGCTATATAAATAGACGTTAACAATAAACACACAATATTTCTTAAAAACGCACAGAATTGCGTCAAAGCTATTGGATATAAAACCAGCTTTCTAAATAGCTGTAAACTGCATTGAGAAGATACACAAATAAGCCTTACTATTACGAGCTGGCTGTTATGTGATCATTTAACTAGATTCACAAATGGGGTAAATCTGTGAAATGTGAGGCTTCACTGAAGGACTTTGAAAGGCCATTTTCTAATGTGGCAGGACTGATGCACTGACTCTGATGTGTGTCTATAGCCAAAAAAGGAACTGATTTGAGACACTGTGAAAAAGGAAACTGGACTAAGGGAACTTGTCTACTTGTTTTTGTTTGTTTTACCACATATTGATAACCATTTTAGGAATGTTAGTGTTAGGATATATTATATTGCACACTTTTGAAAAGAGCAGCTTGTAAAAATTTGACAATCTGGGCACAACCAAGTTACTTAAATGTAAGCTCCTAGTGCCTTTTGAAGTGTTCTCATGTATAGTATCACTTGGAAGTTACTGTGAAGTCTCAGTGATTTTTTTGAGCACATTTGAAGGTACTTGAGACTTTCAACAGAAAAACGAAGGTAACATGCTCTGTCTCTCCTACAGATACCTGCATTTGTCTTTCATGTACGTATCTTTTGTGTCATGTACCTATATGCACCTTTCTCTTTGCACAGACTGATGAGAATTGCTGAGCATATACTCCAGCTGTGTGTTGAACATCAGTACTAGGCAGTATGGTCACTTCATCTGGGATCTTCCGGATTTGCTGCAGCTTCCTAGAAAGGATCATATTCAACTTACAATTCCACCTGCAGTTGCCCTGTGTGATCAAGTGAGTGATGTCTAGCAGCTGTCACTTGGCAGGCTGCTGCGGGTTACATGGCACCAGTAGATGGAGCTAAAGGATCCCAATCACTAAAGAGATGGTAAAATTAATATTGAAGGTACAGGCCAAAATTTTGCCTTTTTCATGTGCTGCTAATGTTTGCCCTCTGCTATGACATTTTTTTTTTCCTCCTGAATTAGCGTGCATGGAGAAATTAATACAAGTGGAGCACTTTATACGATCTGAGAAATCAGGTTGTCTAAAAAAATTTAGATGAGCATTGCTGTGTGCCTCTGTCCAAATGATGCGTCCTGAATTTCACCCATTGTCAGTGACACTGCAGCTCTAAACGTCACGTTGTCACTGCTATGGCAATTAGTTAAAGGTACCAGCACTTTGTAAGCTTGTTATGCTCTGCTGCGAAAGATGTAAAATTCCTGCATATCTGTAAATGGGCTCTTATTAGAAACATGCTACTGTAAGATAAACTGCATCATTTTATATCTCTTGTAATTGTTTCCTCTGGTGCTGCTAATGATAGGGGAGACTGGTGTTACTTTATCTACTGCATATGTAATGCCATACCTATCTGAGACAAAAATAACTTTCTGCAGGCCCTAAGGAGACAAGCAGATATACTCACACACTGCAAGATAAATGTTTAGATAAATAGAAATGATATCTGAAGCCATACCTAAAGCATTCCCATGGACTTCCCTTTAGTACACACTTCAGCTGTGCTTTGAACAGAATCCAGTTGAGTAGCACAGAGGAGTGAGAGCTTTCAAAAATTCCCTTCAGATAAAGAAGTTTAGATGTCTCATGTCAAACATAATTTGACCTCAGGGGTTGCAACCTAGTCCTTAATAGGCATTTCTCACCCTTGAAAAAACAGCTGGCATTTGAAACAATGCCTTCTTTTGGGAACTTTGGCTTACTGTTATGGCATGAAGGTCAAGACTGTGTTGTACTGACTGAGAAGAGCACAGCAGCTTTCACAGTGGTTCCTTACTTCATATGTGGCTCTTACTTGTACTTAATATTTTGAACTAAAAAGAAAAAATGCAGCATGAAAAAGTGTTGATTCCTGTGTGAGGCTTTGATGTGTTTTATCTTTTAGCTTCACTACTGTTGTCATATTACAGTAATATTGAATGCTTAATCTCATTTTAACTGATGCCTTTATTTGACAGGCATCAGTTGGTCAGACCAACTTGTGTTGGTCGTAAGTTTCCTGGCAAGGTACATAGACAAGTTCAACTTGAACCTTTCAATGGAAGGAACACTGACAATCTGGTGTATCTCTTCTGTACAGGCTACCAAATGAAAAAAAAACAAATGATGGACCTGTATGAGACTGTGATCAAGCCAGGTCAGCTCAACCCAGACACAATGGAGGCAAATTACAGCACAGGCAGGCTGGGAGCAACCACCAGAAGAGCTGGAAAAGGTTGTATTAAAACCTCTCAGATCTGAATAGAGGGATTACTCCTAGTTATAAAAAGAGTCCACACATTATAAGTGTGCAATTACTTCAGAAGAGCAATTCTGCTCTAATTGACCCAAAAAGGCAGTTAGCCGGTCAGGCAGCTGGCTGGGGACAATGGGGCTGAAAAGAAAAGGAAAAAGAAAACAGCCTCGCATAAGATTAGATTACGTTTTTTTTATCACCCACACTAAACAAAAACCTCCTGTCTTTACTCCAGGTGACTGCTGGGTGGCTGTTTGAGTTGTTCTTGACTTGCTTTCCTGGGGGTGGTGAAGCATGCCAGAAATAATGCGATTATTTGGCAACTGTGGATCAGAACATAAATCTACAATGCAGGTATCTTAGAACAGTCAGAGTTGCTCTTGATTCACAATCTACAGGTGTCAAACACGCAATTTTTCTTCTGTAGCTGATTTTACGTATGACCTCTTCTACTGGAAGTAGACTGTCACAGACATACCTGTCACTGTCACATCAGGCTCCACTTGTTGTGATGTGTTTTTTCTAAGGCTGAAACTGAAGTCATCTGGATAGGATGCCTGAAAGAATGAATAAGATGGGTTAAGTAACTGGGCTCTTCCCAAGCTCTTAGGCTTGTCAAATGTTGAGGAATTTAAATATATTATCTTAAAAAAAGAATGTATTTAAACTTTTTGTTTGGTTGGTTTTGTTTTGTCTGGAAGGCCTTGGTTTTGATTAAATAAGCCTTTGAGAAAGGTCTATAAGTATTTGTACCCCTGGTCATAGCTAGCAATTTAAACAGAAAGAGAACTGGAGGTACTGTGCCCAAGTTTTGAAGCAAGGTTGTAACTGGGTATTCCATGTTGAGGCTCACTACATGAAAGGAAAAATACAGCACCCTAAAGAAAGGATAGCACAAGTGCTCCAGTTTTGGTGGGAATGTCCTGAAATTGTACCCAAAGGGTTTCTTCCTAAGTTATTAGACGAGCCAACTTCACTTGTTTTCAGATTATTGCAGGGCTGTCTGACAAATACATATCCATGTCTTTATGTCTAGGAACTGAGCAATTTTTATTCAGGATAAAAATAATGATTATACAGGCATAATAAGGAATGTTTATTACTTTATGTGGAGTAACTGATTCATCTATTATGTTAGTCCTTAAAACCTCAGTTACTAAATGGGGGGATATCTGAGGTCTAATATTAAACTCTTTCAAAGCAGCCTATCTATTTGAATAATATTGATTTCAGAGGCCTATTTAATACAGTGATAGCAACAGTTGTGGAGAACATTCTCAAGCTTGGCTTTTTAAGTTTCTCCTCTGTAAGACCAATTCTTACTGAACTCAGTAGGACTTGATACTGATTTCCATGGGAAGTGTCAGACTCTTAAAATGGTACCAAGGAGAAAAAGGCATCTGAGAGGTCCTCCTTGATTCCATTAAATTTGATTTATAATTCAGCTACCTTTTAATATAATAAATCTGCTTAAGTCCCTTTCTGCACTATTTAGCATTCTCTTTGCCCTGCCCCTTTATTTTTTCCAGCGGTAGGCTATGACATTCAAGCTTTCAAACAGCATACTGCCTGTGCTGAGAGAACCTCACTGAAACAATTGTGTTACACACTGCTTAGCAATGCAGGAATTTGTTTTGTATCTCCAGCAACCTTATAATACCTTGTTTGTTTGCTTGCCTTGTGAAATGCAAGCACGGGTGCATTCTACCTTGCTGGGTCCACATGGATCCTCATCATGTACCACAACAGGAGAGGCTGCTGAGGAAAGCTGCTACCCCTCAGCATCAGCTAGGACTCCACCTCATTGTACTTTAGGTAGATTGTAGTAACCTCACATATGTATTTCATAATGTATAATGAACAGAGTAGAAGTCCTTTTTAAAAAGAAAATCTTTTGCCTTTGTTTTTTACTGGAAAATCAAAGGCATTTCAGTCAGGTACTTCAGATATTTGTATCCACTAAAGTTAATTTTTTTTTTTCAAGGAGTATATTATTGGGAAACTCAGAAAAGGAGATAAATTGTGTAGTTACTGCTTGGATGTAGCTTTTAATACTCTAATTCCCACAGGTGCTGCCTCCTGAGCTGAGAGCTACCTGCAGGCATAGGTGCTGTGCACCCACTGGCTTTATTGGCTCTTCAACTGTTAGTAACTTCACAGAAACAAGTGTAATTCGTTGAAATGAGATTACGTGTGATGTTCTTAACAAAATGTTTTCATTTAACAATAGTTCTTTATATATATTAGAAATACCAATATTTAAGAACATTCTATTTTTCTTGAGATAAGCCTATCTGAGCCTGAATTAATGTTATGCCAGGGATTAAGCTATTTGCTACAGGCAGGCCAGGCAGTAACTCTTAGAGTACAATTTCTTCCACAGAATTTCACGAACAGACAAGAATTTATTAATCTAAAATCCTGGGCCTGGATCCACCAGTCAGACCGAGCACATAGCTACCAAAGAACAACTGGAGATTACAGTGACAGTTACTTAGAGCTGACCGCAGCAGGTGAGTGTGCCTGCTTACAGCAAGCACATCAGAGATGCAGATGGGATAGTTAGCCCGGGGCGGCTCTGAGGCACGGGGCAGGCGTGGGGGGCCGGGACGGCTCGCTGGCGAGGCGAGGCGGACACCGGTCCTGCGGGCATACAGCGGGACGGCCGCCGCCGCATCGCCCCCGCCGGGCAGGCGCTACGCGGCCGCGGGCCCCGCCATTTCGTGCCGCTCCGCCATTTTGTTCCCTGCGCGTGGGCGGGCAGCCAGACGAAGGCTGGGGGCAGCCCTGTCGCCTCGCCGAGAGCAGTGAAGATTTTCCTAGCTGAATCTTTCCTTAAATAACTTAAGGGAGAAAACGTTTTAGTCTTTTGTGCCTAGGTAGGATTCCGTTGCTTTGCACTTGCAGATGCTCACCAGTGCATGCATCAGCAAAACCACATAGGCTGCTGAGTGCAGGTGTGAAAATTCATACCTCTGTGGCTTCCACCTGCTCGTGGGGAAGCGCTGGCATGCACAGACTTCCCTGGTGCTGCTGGAACCACAATCCATGGCTGCTGTGGTCCAGTCGGACGGAGAGATGTTAGGCTGAAGAAGAGGGAGAAGCATACGAGACTTGCCCTCTGAGGGAGGAACAGACGAGCCTTGGTTCTGCTGCTGGCACGCTGGGAGAGGCTGCATGGGGCCATGCTGTTCTTTCCCTCCGTGCCTGTGTGGTGAGGCAGTCTCCTCTGAGGGGCTTTGGCCCCTTGGGCTCATAGAGCAAACACACGCAGCTTGTAGCTCCCCTTGTTGTGCAGGAGGTTGTTCATTTTTGCACAATGCTGACTTTATTTACATGTCAAATCCAATCTGTATGTGTAGCAGAATTTTTTTTAAATGAGTTGAATATTACAAAGTTCATTTATTTTAAAATGAGTAAATTTTCACAGTCTAGATTTTTCTGACATAGCAGCCAGAGACTGGTATTTTTTCCATATTTAACAGTATGTCTGTTTTCATTACAAACTGAATTTGCTGTAAAATACATGGTTTAATTTTGATATTAAAACTATTCTCAGGTAGCGATAATTGTAAACTTCCTCTGTTTGCCCACAGTATTCCAGTTTATCCAGAGATTAGGGAAAAGGTCATTTAAGAGTTACTCTACTGAAATAGAGTATGTTGGTGATACTAACTGCCTGTTTACTAAATCAAGCCATAAATATGTCCTTCAGTTTTACTGCTACTTTTTTTCCTCTTTCCTAATAGCATGGTCATGTCCTTGTTATATCTCAGTACAAACATTCAAATTCTTTGATCATATCTACTTCAAAATTGTTTAGACCCTGATCCTATAAAGTATTCTTTACAAAGAAGTTGCTTTTTATGTTATTCATACAAACACAGAAGTAATGCTTTACAATTAGTTTATTTTGGCATTGGCACAGGGGTTAGCCATTGTTTCACCTCCATTGCCATAGCTGTTTTGTGGTTAAGATATGGATGTAATTTTTCAGAGCTCTGATACTATTCATAGCAACACAATTTTGTAAAAAACAAAAAAGCATTGAAAAACACATTTATTTCTGTAATGACGTCACTCAAAAGACATACAGTGAGCAGGTAAGATTGTATTTGGCTGTGTTCCAACATTATTACCAGAGACATGGATGATGTGGGGATTTGTGTTGGTGTGGCAGTGATTCTAAACATCCATCTGCCGCCCCTAGAAGCCATTAATTTATTTCATGTTCGGTCAGATGTAGAAGTTGCAGAGGGTGTTCAACATATTTGGTGGTTTGAAAAGAACTAGGTAAAAGGAAGTGTAATTATTAGATGTAGATAGAATTAGAGTAAAAAGCTTTTAACTGCTTTCCAGGAGGACTCACAAGCTCAGACTTGCCTGATCTATTTCTACCCAAGTCTCTTCACAGTCTTTTTCTGATTCATTTGGGAAGCTTCCTTATCGGTGCATTGCTCAGTAAGGGGTATGCCATCTGCATATTATTGTAAATTAGAAGATTCATCCATCTACTATCTTAGATGAGTATGGCTTTCCTGCAGGAATTTGTTAAATTGTATAAATTTAATTCTCATATCCCTTCTGGAATATTGAACAAAACTCATTTTATGACTGCAGGGTTTTAAAGCAGAAGGGGCAGTAAACTAATATAATTAATCATTGTGTCATTGCTACAGAATAATGGACTAATTCTCTTCCTAATTTCCAGTTACTTATCATTTTAAATCTCACAGGGAAAGCAACACAGTATAGAAGCAACAAGGAGCAGCCAATTAAATAAAGTGTTTTGTTTCATCATCTTAAGCAGGTGCTACAGAACTAGGGAAGCTCTGTTTGTGATTTATTAGTTACATTTATTCTTTGAGTTTTCAAATGCAGTTAAATATTTCATTGTACTGTTTTGCATGGAAAAAATAATGTATTTCCCCATATTGATATGTATTTTATGTATTGAATTTGCCTTAAAAAAAAAAAGTATACAGAATAATTGGCTTGAGTTAAAATGAACAAAACAAACCATCTAAATCTCTTTTTAGCTGACAGAACTTTTCTTTTTAAAGTCAGCTGTGAAGAAATCAAAAACTCCTTCAATTACAGAAGTTGAGTTTTAATGCAACAAACTGTCCTAACTCAGGCCACTTAAATTAAATACTTATGTTTTACTTGCAAGACTTCTTTGAATCTTTACTTCACCACAGATTTCAACTTTGCCAATAGAGGTTGGTGACTGTGTTCTTACATACATTTTACGTCTATCTAGTACCTGTCTCTCATTTTGGAGCGAAACTGTAGGCTCTCCTAATTCTGGATGGTTGGCTTTGCAAGTTCAAGTTTAGATTGGAACAGTAGAGATGACCAACTTCTTATGTTCCCTACTGGGATTAAAATCTGGATACTTGTAGAGAGATTCAGCACTCTTCTGCTAGAATTAAGGGGAGAATATCAAGAGGATAAAAGATAGTGAAAGGAATGAAGCAGTAGGAAAACTTGTTTAGAGATAAATAAGGAAGAAGCTGAAAAAAAAAATAACTGTAAAGACTGGAACCTGTGAGGCTGTAGCTGAGTGCAGGATGAGATAAAGTAAAGGCAGGGTGGGAGTGCAGCAGGGTGCTTGATGGGAATAGAGGGGTGTTCTGGGACACACCAGATAAGGCTCCAGGGGATAGGGACAGCTTGACAAGGGGAGAGCTAGTGGTATCTGATAGGACTGAGTAGAGGAGGAATGCAAACTGATAGTTCCTCTTGCTGCCTTAGAGAGTTCTGTGTCATTTCTAGCTGCAAGTTGGAAAGCATTTAACAGCTGAGCTTTCAACTAAAAATTCTCATTAAGGTGAGGACCAGTAACTATCTGAAAGGTTAGAAGAAAACCAGTAAACTGGCTGGCATTTTTTTTCCACTGGTTTTCTTCTAAGTGTGGCTAATGGAACTGAACCTAGAGGAAGTACTGACTTGAAGGATTATTCTTTTTCTTGAACAAGTAGTCAGTATGAGTTGTTACTTCAAAGTTTTGTGAAACTGTAGCAACTTCAGTCAGTTCTGAACCTAAATTAGAACCTAAGAGGATAATTAGCATGTTAGACTGTATTGAAATGTCATAGTTTTAGTATCAGTTTTGGGCAGTACTGCTGTCTGCATTCTCCAGGTCAATCCCGCTTCACATTTATCCTGCCCAGAGTCTTTCCAGCCTCCTGTTTTGAATCAGGCAGTGCTACAGGTTGTAGAGGACCTTTCAGCAGTATGCTGGAGAAAATCAGCAGGGTTTAGACTGCTTGAGCAGCATTGGTCAGAGTTCTCTTTTTTGGGATTTCTTCGGTAGTGTTAATGTCCTTGTGAGGAACTTCCTAAAAGGTACAGGGGAATGACCTGCCTGTCTGTCAGACACAAGGGAGAAAGTTTCTGCATGGTCTGTTGTACTGGTAAGGCAGCTATCCTCTGTGCCTCACTGTCAGAGGAGCACTGCTGTGACAAGCGTTCAGGAAAAAAAAAGTAACGGGGATTGTGCAGGTTTTCATCTAGAACCGGCTTCAGGTTTGAAATGTTTTAGTGAAAATGCTGGGAAATTCATATAGAAATTACCATGCAACAGTCAGTTCATGCCAGTTATGTTGTTAGTAAAATGAAATGCTGTACAGGCAAGCTTTTTGAGTTTGATTTTATTTCACTCTATCTGGAGAACATGGTGTCAAGTGCCCATTTTTTGTTTTAAGAATAGCCTTGAAGACTTGATTGCTCTTTGATCCTAATGTTGTGTTGAAGGTAGTTCAAAGTTATAAGGAGTTATGTATGCTGTATCTTAATGAAATGCTTGTCTGAAATTGTACTGATAGCCTGCTGTGAAAAAATCAATTTGCCATCAGCAAACTGAATGTACTTGATGCTCAATTTAGTTCACCCAAGTATTTCATGTTCTTTCCCTATAGTAAAACAAAAGGGTCCTGAGAATTAATTACAGCACTAGCATCTGCTCATGGCAGCTTTGCTGATAGACTTTGTAGAATAAGATAGTTAAGGAGTGAGTGAGATGGAGTGTAAAGTTTTTACCAGTACCATTCCTTATGCAGATATCTCTTAAATGACAGGCCTCTTTTGTGATTCCGGTACATGTTTTTTACTTCTTGCACTAGATTACCCAGTCATGTATAAAACGAGAAAATACCAATCACTTCAAAATAATTGGTGTTATGCTATTTTTTTTTTTTGTGGTGCATATTTCTATAACCATTTTTGGCTGCACATTAGAGTGCTGGTTATCCGAATACTGCTAACATTTCCT
Organism: Anser anser; assembly: GCF_964211835.1. Classification (NCBI taxonomy): domain Eukaryota; kingdom Metazoa; phylum Chordata; class Aves; order Anseriformes; family Anatidae; genus Anser; species Anser anser. The sequence goes on from NC_139725.1 coordinate 3,839,123, forward strand.
CTTAAAAATAAATTCCAATTTTTTGGGGGGGTCAATAGACAAATGAGAAGTTTGCTGAAATGACAGGTTTGTGAGATTCCTGATGTTGACTCTTGTATTAGAGTAATTCCAGCCTGCTGTGCCAAGTACACCGTGGAACAACCTTGAGTGCTGGACAAGCATATTTTTGTGTTGTGCAAAATCTCCTCTGACAGTTTTGTCTTTCTTAGCAATAGAAATGTTACTTTGCTAACACGCCACTCTAAACTGAGGTTTTATTGCATCAAACATAGATGCAAGATGCAGCAAAAGCCCACAAAATATTGGTAATTTAATTCTGTAGTTTTGCATCTTAATGCGTATTCAGGTAAATAATTCTCTACTCATTTGAAGTAGAAGTAGGAATTGGGTCCTGTTTTTGCTGAAAGATCACAATGTATAAATTACCTTTCTTGGAATGCCTGAGAAAGCATGATCTCCCAAATCCAAGAGATACTTGTTATTCTTAAATCCTCTATGATTTCTGTCATGTTGGATTTGAAAGGCGTTCATCCATATCACTGTAGTTTGGAAGGGATCTTCTTAGATTTCTGTGGGAGTGTGCCTCAAATTTGGTATTGACATGAATGATCGTGATACCAGTCATGGTAATAGGCTTATTTTTGTTTGCACTGGAAAACAATTTCAGTTCATATAACAAAAAAGATTGGTGAAGAGAGAGCAGGTCCATTGTCTTCAGTAACTCCTTACTTGAAAAAGGAAAATGATGACCATGACTACTGAGAATTACTAATGTTTTTAATATTTGTTTCATATTTTCCGACAAGCTATAAGCACAAATGGAAAAATGGCAGATGGCATTCACCTGTATGAATGTGTAATATATACTTGATGACTTCAGAAAATTAGCTGGTGGTCCATTAGTTGCTTGTACATTTTGAATGATAAGTCATTATCCAAAGACATACAATCCAAACTCTCATTAGATAAGGTTTTTTCTTCTTGAAGACATTTGAATATTCTTTATTATACCATTTGTTAATTTTATGCTTTTCTCTGTATATACAACATTATCTTCAATGCTTCAGCTTTTATATTGAATGCAATTCTTAATTTTATGTCCATTAGGTTGCCATATTCCAATACTTTTAACTGTTAAACTTAAATAAATAAATAAATAATGCATCTGACTAGTGCCAGACAGTGCTTCAACAGTGATAGTTAATACTGAAGTGAAAAGGAAAATATCTAAATTATGTATTTCATAAATGAATACTCTTATAAAATTGTGGTAGCATAGTGTGACACTTAATGTCCACAGCTGAATATCTTATTTTATCAACTAAAGTTTTAACTAAATAAGGATTGAAAGAATGGGTCTTTGCTTCATCTTGGCCAGCTGAGAAGTATTTCTGAGTTTTCTATGCATGCTTTACTAGAACATCACATGGCATAAAATCTATAACTCTATGCATTTGTGGCAGTTTTTGAAGGAACATGTTCATTGATACTCTTCCAGAGCAAACACATCCTCTAAATAATACCTATTTTGGTAAATACTTTGAATGATTCTTGAGTATGTCTAGAGAAACACTTGAAAATAAAAGGTGGTCTAAGTGAAACAAAAGCACTACTAACTATCAGTAGCCCTGGCAGTAAAGGAGCAGCATATCTGTATCTCATAACTGGGCTGCACAAGCCCGTCCTTTTCTGTTTGTCAAAAATACACTGCAACTGTGCAAACAAGGAAGGAATAAACTGGCTTAAAACTAGGAAACACCTTTTTCATTTTCTAAAAACTGGATTAATCATGTTCTTCAACCTCAAATCTGAGAGTGTTTGCTCACTGTATGGGGAAATATTACTGAAATCATCGTGCTCTCCCCATTGCCCCCCAGTTTGAACGTATTTAATTGGTGAATATCATAAATACACAGTTTATGATGGAACAAAGGTATTTTTGTTATTTAAGCTTCTTAATCATTTAACATATATGGACTGTTGCATGTCGTTAGTCAAAACAGTCAATCTATTTCACATAGAAAATTCTGTTGTCCTTCAGAAAACAGTTTCTTATATATTATTGTTTTATGAAAATAGCTTAATATTGTGAAATGTTTACTACCTTACATTTTGTTACATAAGTAGTTTCTATCTACATTGTGTACATGTAGAAAGAGTAGGCTGAACATGGAAAAAGTTTTTATAGTCTGTTATTAATTTTATCATCATTTTGTGTCTACTGAGAAAAAACATAATTAGGAAAAAAGTCTCGTATTTCTATGTAAAAATTATTTATTAAAATTGCTGGTAAAAATGTGATTCCTTTACATATGGTGATAGTAGATATGGACTCAGGTGAATTGAAATGTAGTGGGTTTTATGATTCTTGAATATAAGTCAAAGCAGGATATGTGATTTGTATGTTGTTTAACAGTATCGAGAGGAGGGAAAATAGATGCACCATGTTTTTATTATTCTAAATTTTTATGGCACATGATAATTGTTACCTTGTAAACGGTCAGGGTATGTTTTGCGTAAACTGTAGATGCTGAAAACTACTTTTTTTGTGTGTGTTAGGTTTGGTCTAGGAGGTGTGTAAAATCTTGTGATTTTCATTCCTTGTATTTATGTGGGAAGGAATTGTCAGAAAGAAGTACTTATTGGAGTACTTCAACAGAAAAGAAATGGAAACTGTAGCTAATATCTTCTTCTGTGCTTTGAATTTCATAACAAAGGAAATCAATTTAGTATGTCTTTCTTTGGTATGGGAAAGTCATTCCTGATAGTTTAATATTTCGTACATTTGGGGAGAAGAACTCTACGTTTTGTACCCATTTACTTAATTTCTCTAAATGTTGAAGTGTTTTCATCTGGAGAAGCAGCATATAATTAGCAATAGCTAAAAATGCTGCTCTTATTCATTAATACTCTGAAGAATATCCAGGAGCAGTTGGTTCTCGAGTTGGTTCTCGAACTTATTGAGGCTCACTTGGGGGACAAAGCAGTCATTGGTCCCAGCCAGCATGGGTTTGTGAAGGGCAGGTCCTGCCTAACTAACCTGATTTCCTTTTATGATAAGATCACCCGTATGATGGACCAAGGGAAACCAGCTGATGTGATTTTTTTGGACTTCAGCAAGGCTTTTGACACGGTTTCCCATAGGATCCTACTGGACAAAATGTCCACCATACAGCTAAATAAAAACATCATACGATGGGTGAGCAATTGGCTAACGGGCAGGGCCCAAAGGGTTATGGTAAATGGGGCTGCATCAGGCTGGCGGGCGGTCACCAGTGGTGTCTCTCAAGGCTCCATTTTAGGGCCGGTACTTTTCAATATTTTTATAAACGATCTGGATGTAGGAATAGAAGGTATTTTGAGCAAGTTTGCTGATGACACCAAACTTGGAGGAGTTGTGGACTCGAATGAGGGTGGAAAGGCCTTGCAGAGGGATCTGGATAGGTTGGAGAGCTGGGCGATCACCAACCGCATGAAGTTCAATAAGAGCAAGTGCCGGGTCCTGCACCTGGGACGGGGAAACCCTGGCTGCACATACAGACTGGGCGATGAGACGCTAGAGAGCAGCCTAGAAGAGAGGGATCTGGGGGTCGTGGTTGACAGCAAGTTGAATATGAGCCAGCAGTGTGCCCTGGCGGCCAGGAGGGCCAACCGTGTCCTGGGGTGCATCAAGCACGGCATCGCTAGTAGGTCAAGGGAGGTGATTGTCCCGCTCTACTCTGCGCTGGTGCGGCCTCACCTCGAGTACTGTGTGCAGTTCTGGGCACCGCAGTATAAAAAGGACATGAAACTGTTGGAGAGTGTCCAGAGGAGGGCTACGAAGATGGTGAAAGGCCTGGAGGGGAAGACGTACGAGGAACGGCTGAGGTCACTGGGCCTGTTCAGCCTGGAGAAGAGGAGGCTGAGGGGAGACCTCATCACAGTCTACAACTTCCTCGTAAGGGGGTGTCGAGAGGCAGGAGACCTTTTCTCCATTAACACCAGTGACAGGACCCGCGGGAACGGGGTTAAGCTGAGGCAGGGGAAATTTAGGCTCGACATCAGGAGGGGGTTCTTCACAGAGAGGGTGGTTGCACACTGGAACAGGCTCCCCAGGGAAGTGGTCACTGCACCGAGCCTGTCTGAATTTAAGAAGAGATTGGACTGTGCACTTAGTCACATGGTCTGAACTTTTGGGTAGACCTGTGCGGTATCAAGAGTTGGACTTGATGATCCTTAAGGGTCCCTTCCAACAATAAAAAAAAAAAAAAGAGAAAAGAGGAAAAAAAAAAAAAAGAACAATTGGATCCCCTCGCCAACGAGAAGGGACACCTGATCCCAGAAGCTCTCAACAAAATAACAAAAGGGTATATGTAAAGGGTATTGAAACAGCGTATAGCTTTGATTACTGTAATTTGTTTATATATAATTTTAAATATGAAAAATGAAGGAAGTAGAAGCCTTAACAGAGAATAGTAGGAAGGGGAATTTTATTTAATAAATAATTTGTTGTTGCAGGAGTGCTGGATATGCTTCCCTTTTCCTGTGGTCCATTGTAGTTGATAGTGTTGCTTAATTTAGTTAATTTCTGCAACAGAAGCTCTATTTGTTATGGGATTTGAGAAACACTATCTGACTTATAGGGTATATTTTAGCATGTGGATCAGATTGTCTTGTGGACGTTTTTCAAAGTAAGCATCCTTTGTATGGTTGCATGCCACTGCATGAAATTGAATTTGATGTTTGATCAGATAGTCCTAGGTATAAGCTCCAGTGAAGGGGTGATGGGACTATTATCTTTCCTCATGTTTAATGTCAGTAATATTTTGCTAGAAATACCTCCTATTTAACATACGTTTAACGTGTATCAAGAACGTTCCCATAGTTTATTTTTCAAACCACATCATTGTCCCGACTGGTTCCTTGTTATGGTTTTTTGTTTATCTCAGTGGCAAAAAGTGTTTTCTTTCAGCTTTCAATGGACATCATTACTCATCTTTCCAAAGTCTACGAGAGCTAGATACATCACGTTGCAAGTCTCAGCTTCCTTCATAGTAGTAAAAAGTTTTCAAGTGCATCTTAAAAATACTTTGGGAATGTAGCTCATGTGCACAGTAAAAATAACAAAATAAAAATCGATAGAGGTCCTTTTTTCAAAGAAATGGCTGGACACAGTAGGGCAATTGCATACATAATAATAAAACCAAACAAAAACCAAAGCACCTTCTTTCTTCTCTGTTCTCGTGCTAGTCCAGCTTATAAGTTTGGCAGGTGTTAATTTTTTCTGGATAAATTTTCATCAGACTTAGATGGAGGTCACAGGGCTGCTGCTGTTTCTTTAATCATTCTCTACCTGCCCACAGAAAGACCAACCAAATGGATTTCAATTTGTTGTTGTTTGCTGCTTTTCTGCTGCCAAAGGTAGGAAATTAATGTAGAACAAACCTTAATAAACCAGGGGCTTATAGTTTATTGGAGGCTGTTTGAGTGCCACAGGTCAATGGCTAAGAAAATTATTTATGTAAGAGCATGCATTTTCCCTTGCTTCCTTTCTTTCAATTATGCTTGTTTTTAACTGAGAAAACAATTTTGTATTCATTATATAGGAGTCTGTGAAATTTCTGAAATGTTTTCTGTCATTATCGGAAAACTTTTAGGGGTCTTCAGACTGAAGAAGTTTGGAACTACTGCATTAAATTTAAAGATTGGTAGGCAGTCCTTAAAAACGAATATAGAAAGGTGTGTTGGCTGGGCAAAGTAAAGTAACTGTAAGAATTAATTTTTACTCTTGACATTTCTATTCAGTAAATACAATTTTACAACAGTGCATATAATTCATATTCCTCTGTTTGTATTCTTAAATCCTGATAGGTTTCTAGTTTTATGACTGTTCGAATTGCATGTCGATGACAGTATAAAAATGAATGACATTTAATTTAGTACCACTGAGTTTTCATTTTCAAGAAAGATCTAAGTAAAATGCAAGAGTGTGATATATTATACTCTGGAAGATCCTCAGAGTGGTTTTCTGTAGACTTTTTCCCCCCCCAGAGAGCCAATCTTGGGAATTACGGTTGATATTTTGAACTTTTTTTGCATAAAATAGTTAGCATGTGTTTGTGTGCACACAGCAGTGGGTGTTCCTTTTAAATTTCTTTTTATTTAATGTAAAAGAAAAATTGATATTTTCCCAGGCCAAGGTAACAAGGTATAGAATTAAGGCATACGTTTATAGTGTAAAATTGAAACAAGACAGCAGAGCTGACATTAGTTCATGAGAGAAAGGCATGCTTGGTTGCTCATCTTTTTCCTCTTTTTATTATAATTACTTCATTTGTGACTTTGCTTTAGAATGTGTCTTATTGTCATCTAAGAAATCCTTGTGTAATTTATGATTAATGTTTAATTAGTGCTGCCTGCTTTCTGTGCATTATTTACAGACACAGTAAAATCTATAATTATTGAGGTAAAGAAAAAAAAGTGGTAAAATTTATATAACTTTTAAAATTCAAATCTTTAGGGCATAAGTATTGGATGACTTAACGGTTTTGATAAGTGTGAGACAGGTACAAGGCTAGCTTTACAGGTTAAGGTAGCCATGTACGTGTTCATAGAGTTTTCATTTTGTTAAAATGTCGGTACTGAGAATACTGAGTATTAGCACATAGAATACCAAGTGATTTTCTGCAATCATGTCTAAAGCAATTTGTCTTTTATATTTAGTAGATAAGTGGAGTTGGAAGAATGTGGAACTAGATACCATAACTTGTAAATTGATTTGTATCTAAAAGGTAAAATCAGTAAATGCTTGATTTTACAGGAGAAATATTGATGATCTAAGAATATGAATTCTGACATGCCTTTGTACAGTGGCCTCCATTTTTCATTTGAGTATTTTTTATAAGTGATAGGCCAGTCCCATCTAGGTTATTAAAGAAAATGTAGAATAAAAATGCCACCTTGTGGGTGAAATAAATGATGCAGTAGACACAGTTCAAAAGAACTAGTTTGCCAAATAGATAATGTGCATTTGTAACTTGTTGCTAGAATTTTAGCTTATATCTTCTTAAACATTTACAATTATTTTGGGGGTTTATGTTCTGCAGTTTTTCATGAAGTATCTAAGCAACTGCAGTTAGGCCATTTGGTCTTAAATGTTAAATGACTGCTAAAAATCTTAAAATGTATTTTCATTCACAGTACTAATCACGACATAATTTTGGCATCAGGTTCAATGTATCGTTCTTAAAGTGCTGAAGCACAATTTTAATTCAGATGTCCTAAACTGAGTGGGCAACCAAAATTCATGGTTTTGTAGCTATTCTTTGCATGAAGACAGAATGATGATGCATTTGGCTTTCTGTGCTGGAATTCACATTACATATCCAGATTAGTGTGTTACATGTATTTACCTGTCTTAACTGCACATCATGGATTTCGTATAGTGGTCAGTGGAAAACCAGCGGTCTACAGACCATGGTGCCAGGGTTCTTAATCACACAGTCTTGACCGGGTTTATATATTGCATTCTAGATTTTGAGGACAATACAGCAGTGGTTTGTTTTGTTTTATTCAGTTGTAGTGATCTCACACAGCTGCTGTATATGGGGAATGCAACTGAGAGAAATGATAACAATACTTAAAAAAAAAAAAAAAAAAAAAAGGACCGGCAGGCTGTGGGTGAGTCAGCTCTTGAGAGCTCTTGGCTGAAGGCAGTAGTGATGTAGAGCTTGGTGTTCTTCTGGCAGTCCAGCTGGGTACCAGAAATTCCCCAGGCAGGTCTTGGCTGTGGAAAGATGTAAGCTAATGGGGGCTAGCGAGAGTGGTGTCAGGTAGTAAGTCAAAATCCATCCTCTAGGGGAGTCACCTACCCTGTGTGACCTCTGGTTCTCATCCACCAAGGAAGCAGCCCCTTACCATGTCTCACTGAGTCATATCTTGTACTTGTCCTCAAGGTTGTTTACTCTTAGGTTTTCAGATTTTCATGGTAAAATTTTATTATGTTTTTTGAAGATCGAAGGTGTTCTAGTAGGAGAAAAAGGGTTATTTTATTACATAGGAAAGTTTATCTATGCATGTAACAGAATTTGCATTCATCTGCCTCCAGACAAGTACTTACCTCCCCATGAGGATATCTAAGCTGGAGAAGAGAAGACTGCTTCAGAGCTCATGCCTCTTTCTCTTTTCATGTTCCAACAAGTGCAGAGCCAGACCCAGCCTCTCCCAAAGCATCCATTTCCAGAAAAAAACTACATATGTGTTTGGGACAGCAGCCAAGACATAACAGCTCCTGATCCGAATTACCAAAGAACGGGGACATCATGGTATGCAGGAAAGAGTGCTTATCCCTTAGTTTGGCCCCTGGCTCTGTAGCCTTAGTAATCTAAGTAGTAAATGTGTTTTTATTGTCATAGCTGTTTTTCTTGTGGTTTTCTGCTGCCCAAATTTCAGAGAGAAAGATATCCAGTAATACGATATACAATTCTTTTTGACTTAGTGAATGGAGAGTGAAATAAATAAAGTACTCTACATTTCCACTGGACCATAGAGTAATAGACTTGTGCCAGATAGATAACAGGGCCCTAGCTTGATGTGTTTATAATCTCAGTGCACAAAGGAAAAAAGTTCTGCCTGAACACAACACGTGATTAAGAGGGGTCTTGTGACTGCAATCCTGTTACTTCATGGAGTAGGCTAGATGTTTCCTGGAAAGAAACTGTAGTGTTTTGATTTTGGTTTTCACTTTATGGTCTTCAGATGAGGTCTTACTGGTAGCATTCTTTCAAAACTGAGTTTAACTTTTTTTTTTTTTAGATTCTTCATAGATTTTTTTTCTTAGAGATTTTGTGCCTAAGACTGTATTCCATTTAAAATATATCATGTACACCAGTGTCTATTGGAAACCAGGTTGCTAAGCTTGAAGAGCCTCTAAAGAAAGGGTCAAAAAATTCAGTCAGGAAAAAAACTACACACATACAAAAGTGCCATTGTTAGAAGCTGCTTTTGTCTGTCCCAGCTTCAAGTAAAACAAATGAAGTAGTTGGGTCTTTCTGCTTCTTTGCAGTGTCTATGAGCAACATAATGTTCCTTTGGCTTTGGAGTCATTTCTTGCTGATTGGTCTGTAGGTTCCAGGAGAACTGATAACAAAACTTGTATAAATACCTAAGCAGGTTTCTTTTCAATGGCTAACTTTATGTCAGGTTAGGCAAAGGCTATTTTTTGTTTGCTTCCTTTAGTATGGACATCTGGAGTAATGCGGATGGGAGTTCTGCTGTGCAGCTGAGCAATTCATAGCTCGCAATTGCTTTCCCCATGTCTGACCTCTCAGGTTATTTTATAGAGGACTGGTTTTACTGCTAGGCAAGTGGTGGGATTAGACCTCCTTTATTTCAGAGATGGAGAGGTAGCAGAATTCCCAGCTCCACATCAGTGCTCTGCAATCTGCCTGCTCACATGTTGTCACCGTGGGCTGCTGGGCAGGCTGCGGGGTCGGTGTAGCGCCGGCTCTTCCCTGCGTGCTCTGAAGTGCCAACCAGGGATGAGGCTGCCTGACCTGCTTGGCTCTGGTCTCCCCTTAGGGCTGAATAGTAGCGTCACGGGTTTCTTGGCTGATGGTGAACGTAAAAGGTCAGATGTTTAAACAACTCTACTGCCGCATGTTAAAAAAAATTCCTAGTCTGAATATTTTTTACTCTGTTCTGTTATACTTTCACTGGTTTGTGTACCATTAGGAAATAATCGCTCTAGAATCATCTAAGAACATATGTGAATACTCTCGTGATAACCATTCAGATGCAGGCTTTTTGTGTATGGTTCTGCACATCTTTTAAGCATGCCATGCTCTTTGACATACAACCCCTTAACTTATTATTACTGGGGTGTTTATGTGTATTTAAACAGTAATGTAGTGCAAGTAAATACTGTCTTATTTACTGGTCCAAAAAGATTTTACTGAAGCTGTTTCTAAAGTCCTATGAGAGTGCCTTTGTTATGAAAGATTTGTCTTCCCTATTAACAGCTTAGTGTTCTGATCTTAATACTTCTTTGCCCCCTGTTCACAAATTACAGGGTATACAAAACATACTCTGAAATTCATTCAAACCTTTAAAACTTATTATGTCTAGGAGAGACAGATTTAAGATTACTGAGGTTTCTGGTTGAAGTACTTCAAGCAGAAATCCATACTCCATTAGGTTTTCTAACATGATGTGACCTTAATTTTCCAGGTACTTTGCACTTTAAATTGAAGATAGTATTTTAATAGTATTTAAGTCTCCCAAAGAATCTTGTAATATGTTAGGCTTAAGTTGTGAAATATTTGAACAAAAAGATAAAAAGTAATTTAGATATTTTTAATGTATAGCAACATAAGGATATGCATCAAATAATAAGTTGAAATAGGTGATAAAAATTGTTTGGTGTATGTTTTCGTAAGGTTGTGTGTGCATGCAGTCAGCCATATTTCTTGAATGAAAGTCTTTCTTTGCATTTGGTTATTTTAGGCAAAGTAGTTTCCAGTGCTTTGAACTTAGGGATTTGTCTCTTACATGGCAGTGTACGTCAAATGAAAGTCTGCCTAGACAAGAACTGTGGGGTTGTGATCCCATCTGAGGAGACTTCAAGTTACAGAGCTGTGTTGACTTGCTGCGGAAAAAGCTGAAGAATTGTTTTAAAAATAATTATAGGAGAAGGTAGCTCCATTGTATGCTAGAACTGGACCTAATAAACTGCAGCAATGGTTTGTGGAAGCTTCTGATTTCCCTCCCTCTAATGTAATCCTTGAGCAGTCAAATAGTTATGTAGTACAAAAGATGTAAAGCACATCATTTTTGAAAATCTTAAAAAAAAAAAAAAAAAAGTGAGAACAACATGTAATTGAAATGTAACAGCACTTACAATGAATGTGCAATTACATATATTTAGATGCATATTTGTACAATTTGTAAGTGTGTATCTGATGGTTACCCTGGGAGTTTTTTGTATAAAAATCATGTTTTATTCATATATACCAGAAGTGTCAATTGCTAGGTTTTCTGTAACTGTCTGCAACACTGATTGTTACTATATACTGTAACAACTTAACATAGATTGCCTTATTTAAAGACTTCCATTATTTTGCTGGTAAAAACAAAATATTATTTAATGGCATGTCCTTTTTGCATGCTTGTGTGCTGATAACTGCCTAGCAGATTATATGAGTCTTACAATGTCAAGCAGAATTGCTTGAGATGTGTGTATTAATACTGAGGCATTTTTCAGTCACAGCTTCAGGTTGGGTATTCTAGTTACTGAGTACAGGAAGGAATTTTAAACACAACTCAGCAGGCAACGATTAATTAAATTTTGCTTGTCTGAACTGTTATATTCTTGTTCTTAGCTGCCAAACATTGAGATTTCCCCCTGTATTTCATTAGTTGTTTCCCAGTCCCTTGGGCTTATCCATATATCTGATATACTTCTCTGAGTTTTTCAAACGTATTGATAGTGGCTACTTAATTTGGTCTTACTGGCTGATGCAGTTTTGGTGGAGTCAGAATAAATTCCTTTTGCTGACAAGACTTTCAGTTCTGATTTTTAAGCATCGCAGGCTGCCTTGGCACTTGGTGAGTGTGAATGATCACCTTGTATTCTTGCAGAACGTGGAGGAGAACAATATGAGTGCAGAATGGCAGCTAGGTATCTTGAATAAGAGCTATGAAAAATTAAGTCCCTGTGAAAAATTAAGTCTCTTTTTGTCTATGCTTCTGGACTCTGTTTTGTTAAAAGCTACTAACTTGACCTCTGCTTTGCTGAATTTTACAAACCAGTAGCTGTGAGTAATAAAGTGTATATTCACAGACATTTTTTTCAGCTAGAAAGCTGAAAAGTTTGGTGTCTACTAACTCAGAATAACTACACAAGCGTCCTAGTACTCTGAAATGCAGAGAGAAGGGGTTTAAGAAGATTGCAGATAGAAAATTGCAGTCAAAGTATGAAAAGATTAAAAATACAAACAAATTTTAGGCATTGCTTGTATTAAGGAAAACAAAGCTGTAGTAATGGTTGAGTTCAAAGGAAGTGAAGGGCAAACACAGAAATGGCTTTGCATCATGACAGTTTGAACTAGTAATTTTGTTGTAGACAGCTAACAAAGTGAATATTAAAACAGCCTCTAATGTTTGGTTCATATATGAGTGAATTGGTTATCATATCTTTGTGTGGGTGATAGAGACCTGAAAGGTCTTTTTGGGATATCTAGAAATACCATGTTCATACCTTAACATGTCAGTTTATGTTCAGAAGTTTTCTAAGCCAGGTTATTGCAGTCCAATTAGTCTTTACTGAGACAAGCTTCCCTCTGAATTTAGAAGGACAAATGTGTTTTCACAGCGTATTGTCACTGGGAACTACATAAAATCACAGCCACCTTTTCTGCAGTTTGCAGAATCGCTTTATCATAGAATGGTTTGGGTTGGAAGGGACCTTAAAGTTCATCCACTCCCAACCCCCTGCCATGGGCAGGAACACCTCCCACCAGACCAGGTTGCTCAAAGCCCCATCCAGCCTGGCCTTGAGCACCTCCAGGGATGGGGCATCCACAGCTTCTCTGGGCAACCTGTTCCAGTGCCTCACCACCCTCTGAGTGAAGAACTTCTTCCTAATGTCTAATGTAAATCTCCCCTTTTTTAGTTTAAAGCCATTACTCCTTGTCCTATTACTACACTACACTTTAGTGTTACCTCAACTGTAATGATAGTATCAACAGAGCTACGATCTTTGGTGGTGTGGCATGATAGCGCTGTTTGTCAGTTTTAAGCAAAATCAAAGTTCCATGTTCTTCACATTCCAGCCACAGATGAAAACAATTCTTATGGTAAATACAAGGCACAATGCTAGTTTCTGACTAGCATTTTACAAGAAAAGAACCAAACTTAGTTTTTAACTTTGAAAAAAATGATACGGTCTTGTTCTTTTAATTGAAAGAAAGGAACCTTTGCCTGTGAAAATTAAATCCTCCACAGTTGCTCTTCAAACTTGTCAACCTGACAGTGAAATTGTGTAATCTGGCAAATAGCATGCCTGAAGCTTATTGTGTTTTTGGGGGCAGTGATATCAGCAGACGATGTGCTCTGTTGATTTTAATCACATTGAGTTTGATTCTGATCCCACTGACCTGGGTGTAAACACAAAGTAACATCACTGACTTCACTGGATTTACCATCAGTGTGTAAATGAAATCAGAATTTATTTCATTGCACTTAGAGTTCCCCTATAGGATCTTCAGAAGTCACCAAAGAAAGAAAGGTATGGATGAATTTTTCCATCTCTTCATGACAGCTTGCTTATTCAGATAGCAGGCATCTCTGACCAGTTGTTAAAATTGTCATGTACCTCTGTGCGTGCTCACACTGAAGACTCAAGGTCGTTGCGCTAAGTGCACGTGGTAGTTGACTTTTCATTGTCTTACAGTCAGTTTGAGCTGCTGCAACTTGTCACTAGAATCTCTCTTTATTCATGAGCTTTTGTGCTGACTTTACAGTCAATATGAAACTGATAATACACTTTGGTGTATCTGGATGGATGGAGTAATCGGACATGTTCTGGAGTACTTTCTGGTAAGCAGCCCTAATAAACTACTGAAACGTAGGATTAAATCATGCAGGTTTTTTTCCATCTCTGATATTGTCACTGGAATTCTGTCTCCATAGAAGGCAAGAAGACATTAGGCTTGTACAGAACAGAAATGTAGCTTGTTCACAGCAGATTTTATAGCACAGTGATGCAGTAGCTTCACTGACACAGATGTGAATGTTTGCTAGTGAAGGCTTTTTCTTAACATTGAAAGCTTGCTTTCCAGACTTAGAAGCCAAAATCTCCCCAGTAGACCCTTTTATAGATTGTGTTTGTTTGTTTTAATGGGATAAGACCAGTTAATTTGGTGCTGAGCCTGATGTTTTTTTCCTCCCTTTATTTTACTGACCAATGAAAATTAATGGGAATCCTGTGCCCGATTGTTACCTGTACTTCTCAAAATCTCCCATTTCAGTATTTTAAAACCTTGAATAACAGCTACAACTTGATGAAGTTCAGAGATATCTTTGTTAATAACGATTAACCGTTAGTTGTAACTAGTAAGTATGTAGTAACTAGTTTCTGTTACCTCTGTTAATAATTTGGTCCACTGTAACTTTTATTTATCCTCTGTATAATTAAGGGATAATACAGAAATATTAAATAAGAAAGGAGGAGCATGAAAAAATCAAGTATGGGCTGTACTTTTATACAAACAACCAAACTGCTTATTGTAACATGTTAATACCGTTTAATGAACCTCTGTCCTGCATTTTTCTAAGGTACGGATGCGGGAAAAGAATTGTCTATAAGCATTTCTAAAGCCCTGAAACACTGGCATATTTAGGGCTAGATCAACAAAATACTTGAAGTGTTTCACAGGCAGTGCTATGTCGTGGTACTTCTAGGTGTTTACGTTCTGGAAGAGAGCTTAAGATCCTTAAATTCCTGCCCTGCTTTCTAGGAATTCACCCTTCAGCTTTGTAGGCATTTACGTTGTAATTTCTAGAAAACCCCATCTTCTGCTTTCCTCATATGTTTCTCCTTTGCTTTCTTGGATTATTTCTCATCTACTTTATAGGAATTTTCCCGATGTTTCACAGTAACTTTCCTCCAGGTGTTCCAGGAAGTGCCAGTCTGCTTTCTAGAAATTTCCTCTCTTATTTCCAGTAATTTTCCTGTACTTTCCAGGAATTCACCTTGTCTCCTTTCTGGGAATTTTTCTCCTGTGTTTTTGGAATTTTCCTTGGGCTTTCTGAGAAGTCTCCCTTTCAGGCAGAAGTTCTCCAGAACTTTGTAGGTCTTCTCTCTGTCCTTTGTATGAATTTACTTTGCGTGTTTTAGAAAAATTTCTTTGTGCTTTCTAGGAATTCCCCTCTGCCTTGTATGAATTTTCTCTCTGCTTTCTGTATGTTTTCTTGTATATTTTCTAGGAATTCCTCTTCTGCTTTCTAAGACATTTTCTGTGTGTTTTGTAGGAATTTTCCACATTTTTGGGGAACTACCCTTTTTTTTTATCATATGCTTTCTTGAAATTAACCTTTCACTTCCAGGTAAATACATTCTTTTCATTTAAAACATATTCCTGATGAATAGGTAGGTATTAATTTATTAGCTAATAAGATCAATTGTTTTTAGTTGAATGTGGAGGCCTTTAATTTTTTGCAAGAGGCTATGATTGGATGTAGCCTTTCTAAAGAATGGTGCGTGGTCAGATTTTGGGAAAACCTATGTAACATGAAAATATTTTCACTGCTTTGTTAGCTCAGTCTAGAGTGAGCTGTGTGTACGCAGAGACCGTCATCTTGCTTTTGCATGCACACATTGCCAGCTGCAGTGAGGTTCTGGCCCTGCCTTTGTATGTTCTAGGTGTTACTCTTCCATAACTAAAATCGCAGGAGGAGGCCACAGTATTAATTCATAGCTCTTGCAGTGCTCGTCTTCCTGTACAAATGATTTTGCATGTATTAATATTTTTACAACATTAAGCATTATAAGTGGCATTATCTTAATTTAGCAGATAAGGAAAATTGTAGCAGGAGGGTGATGTAACTTGTCAGATCCCAAAGGAAGTATTATGCCTGAGAGAAGATTTAATTTCTGAGACAGTTCAGAAGCAGATATGCCAAAAGTGGAAATAAGCAGTCAGTAAGGCTTGAAGGCCACAATTCTGTGATTTCCCCCCCAAGTTTGGGTATTGTAGATGCTAAAAATCATAGAATTGAAATAAAAGCAGATTCAGGATGTTAGATTATGAATAGATATATACATGGGCCAAGTAGCTCCTACCTTTCAGCACCAGAAAGTTGAAAGTGGAAATTCCTAGTGTGTGACCATTCTTTATTCACAACAGACAACGTGCCTATTAGCGTATCTGCCTTGACCAGTAACAACTAAATATATCAATGGGAGCTTACATTCCCTTTGCATCCCTTAGCATCGTAACTTTGATCAAAAGCACTTAAAATACTTTTGGACTGGAAAGGAAAAATAACTTCACATTGCTTTTTGATCACATTGTTAATTCACAATAGGAAAAAAAAGCAAGCTGCAAGTATGATAGGGAAGTGCTTCTTGGTGCCTAAAGCTGTCACACAACATTTCCTCCTTTGCTATTTCCCTTCTTGTGCTGCATGCATATTATAAAGTCCCTGTTTATTAAAAAGAAAGGAAACATTTGTGTGCTATTTCTGTACAGCTTTTAATTGTATGAAATATACGTTTGTCATAGTTACTCAGTTAAAGTAGTTAAAGCAGAGAATTCACCACTGGAGCATTTGAAAATTTGGATATTTATAACCAAAAGATACTTAACAACCATACTATATATTCTGGAGTACTCACTATTCTTGCTGTATGCTGGATTCCTCTCTCAGCCACTCTGTTTTCTTTATCCATAAGGCTGTCTGTTCATGTCATGCTGTCTGTTCACTATTTGATTGGTTAATTAAATCTGTTGTTATAGTTCCTAGTTAAGCATTTAATAAAGCATTGCAAATTACTCTTAGGTGCACACAGGTGTTGTGATGGGGTTTGCCTGATGTCTTGCTTGTTGTACTGAAACTCAAGAGGGTCTGAGGAAAGCCATATGACCCTTAGAAGGTGATTAAAGTGTCAAGAATAAGAAGTCTTAAGCAAAAGCCAAGGTAGGATATTTTTTCTTTTTTTCTTTTTTTTTTCCTATTGGCAGTAATTTGATTTAAAGCAGCTGTAGGTTCCTCCTTTTCTGTATTTTCTTTTTTTGAACTAATCTTTAAAAACTTGTCTATAGCACTTTCTTGTGGCTAGACACAAGCGTTCACAAAGGTTTTCTGGAAAAGTAATCCCTCCTTTTTCTTGTGTAGCCTTATTGATAATGTTAAAAAAGAACACGTCCTTCATTTTATTGATAGATCAACAGAAGACTTTATTTCAGCATTTTTGAATGCAAACATTTTGTACAGAAGCAAAAGGTTAAAAAATGCAGAATGTTAACCTCTTTTATATAAGATCTTCAAGAGAATGAAAATATTTCTACATATCATTAATTTATCTCTTCTTTGTTCTAGTTATCAGATCTTCTTCTTGCTAAGTTTCAGAGAATCAAAGATTGTAATGGTTGTATCATATGACAGCTAAAATTTTCTGAGGTGGTAGGAAAAAGAGTACTAGTATTGTGTTAGAATATTAATGGGGTATTAATCACATTTCATATAAATTGCAGATTGTAGGATATCGAGTGAGATTAGAAGCTCTCTCTCATTATAGAAGCACTATATCTGACAAGAGGATATACTGAAGTAGTTCTTGCCTGCATGTAAAGATTTTGTATTATTGTTTGCTGCTAAGCTATCTGCCATTCAAAAAAGAAAAGTCCTAGATCTGGTAAGTGAGATATGGGTAGGAAGGAACCTAGGGACTTAACCATGTACAAATGACATCAGACCTTTTCTTTGAGGTGGGGTGTCAGAGGTGCTGGAGCAGAGGAAATTTTGCAGAATGCCTACTGAAAATTTGGTCCTTGTTTTCTGCAAAAACACAAGCTGTACACTCTGAAGCCAATCTCTTCCATTTTCTTGAAATTTGGATCATTCTTTTATCTCATTTATCAGTCTCTAAAATGCCATCTCCCTTGTAGTCTCCAGAGGTTTAAGCCTGAATTTCTCGAAACAAGGGGTGCTGCCTTTCACGGCAGGGCTGGACAGGGAAGCAGCTGCTCAGCTGCCTCAGCCTGGGGAGCAGGTGCTCGGAACAGTGGCTACAGGTGTAGGTGCTGTGGTCTCCAGCACATTCATCTCTCAGGTTCGCCTTCTGGCAAGCATGAGATAAATTTGTGGAAAGCAGAGGGGAAAAGTCCTTTAGAGTAGTGGAGAGATTTTCTAGAAAGCACATGGAAAGATTCCTAGGAAGCACAAGGTAAATTCCTGGAAGGCAGAGGAGAGGTTTCCTAGAAAGTGAAGGGCATTTCCTGGAAAGTATGGGGAAGTTTCTGGAAAGTAGAGCTGGGATCTCTCCCAGCACATCAAGATGGGTTAGGTAACAGGCTCAGGGGCTCCACCTAACCCTGGCAGGGGTCTAGGTACCAGGGGCAGAGTTACAGAGTGTTTGTTGCAGGCACTGAGCTGTGGTCAGTGTGCTCTCATACAGAGGTTTGCAGAGAGAAACATTTGTGAACTTGAGTCTTATCACGGATAAAAATTTACAAATGCTTCGTTTCTGAAGTCAGGTTTGTACTGATGTTATAAGTGAAAGCTATCACCATCTCAAGCCAAGTAAGTCTTTGTTTTTTGCCTGTCTCTCATATGCTGAGACAGTTATTATAGCCTAGGTTTTTCTTTCTACCTTCTTTGAATTCTCATTTTTTACCCGTTCTTTCAGAACTAGTGCAACAATAATTAAATAGTTACTGTGAGAGTTAGGGTTGTTTCTTTCCTCTTGTTTCCTGTAGTGCTGTATAAAGGAGTGGGTCTCTTGTATGTCCATAGCATTTGTAACAAGGGGAAACAATAACCCATAAGCAGTCTTTTCATTTTTTATACATTTCTGTTTCAGAAATTGTTATAAAGCTAAAGAATGAAGGAAATTTTATTTTTGAGATGAAATTATTACTATAATTTTTCTACTTAGTTTATTGTTGCAAAAGTGTTACTGCTGAGATGAACAGATACGATCTCAGGACGTTATAATGACAGAATATATTCTAAGTACTGAATTAACACATGGAACCTGATATTTGCTATTAGCTGTAAGCATATGTTTTTTTCTTTGGGCACTGAATTGGTTAGATGTCTTGCTTGTGTAATGTATTATAGTTTTCATTCCTAATCACTGAAAAGTTGCATTTTTTATTTTTTCAAATGTTGGTACTCTTTTAGGTTTTTTATAAAAAAAACATTGATGATGCATTGAATGAAAGAGGCTTTAAGCTAAATCTATACTTAGTCCAGATTTTTTAATTGTAGTATTTTAATATGTTTGTGAATGTATGTGTTTTGAAGGCTCAAGAATTGTAGTACTCTAAACACTGGCAATATTTGGGGCAGGTCAATTGTCTTTTGCTTGTGTTCATAAAATGCTAACTGTGTTGGGCTTTTGGGTCATCAATGCAACTGGGGCACTGCCGTTATTTATATTGTTGTTACATTAAAAGAAACACTAAACTCAGAAATAACAAAACCATTATGTTGTCTCTTTATTAACATCAGCGGATGTATCTTGTAATGCAGATGTGTGAGCACAGAGAACTTAAAAAACAAACAAACAAACAAAACCCTTAGTAGTAAAGGACTTTTACAGAAAATGAGACAAGGCACATCAGAGTCTTGGTTCAGCAGTAGTGTGTCTTCACACAAAAAAAGTAAATTGCTCTGTCTCACCCATATGTTCATTGATATCAAGTGTTCATACATTTAACAAGAGCAACTGATTACTATTTTTATTTATTATTTTTTTCATAGCATATAGTCCAGTAAAGAAAAAGTAACATACGCTACGTGAATGTTTTTTTTTTTTTAGAGCTTTATTTTTCCTATAACTGCATTAACTGCTATCATATTCTTTTATTTCTTTCTGTACTGACTGTGGATAATAACATGGATTATTATTTCTTAACTTGCAACCGCTTTGCATTATATTTAGTTTAGTAGTTAACTAGAGGAAGAGAAAAAGCAGAATTGGAATGCTTCTGATACTTCTTAACAGTATGTGTTGTATTTAGGATTCAGTAAGCATCAGCATTTTCATCCACCACAAGGAAGTGTTAAAATTCTGCATAGTCCACAACAGAGTCAACTTATCCAGCAAAAAATTTAGAGTAGGGGATAGGGTAGGATTGTGAATACTTCTGGATTTTTTTTTTAGTACAGAAATTATTTACCTCTCTCTGATAGCATACTACTTGTAGGAATCCTTTATTTACCTTTTTTTTTTTTTTCCCCTCCGTAGAGGTATTTAGGATTATGAAATGGGGCTTTGTTTAGAGCTCAGTCTATTCTCTGTAGTCATTAAAAGGGTAAAAAAATCTACTGTTTTTGAATATGCAAATGAACTGAAGGTAAAAAATATGTGCAAATTTGATAATTATACTGCTTGTTTGTTAAATGATACTAGGTAATTTACTGATTTCAATATTGAAACAATGTTAACTTTCTTCTTCTCCACAGGATTGTGCGTAGAAATGAGATTTGAAAACTTGAAATGCTCACATGACTCCCTGGAGTCATGTGGTTTGAGAGACTTTGGTTAGGCTTCCAGTAGTTCTGGGTAAAGTGCAGTGGAAATGCTCAAAGAAATTACTAAATCAAAAAAGTTTAAAACATTTCTGTCAGACTATATTCTCTACGACTGGTAACAGTTTATTTCTTACTCTTTCTTGGCAGATCTTGTTCACAGAGATTTAAAAATGGAAAGCATTTTAGTTAAAAGCAGTGACATCAATGAAGCAAATGAAATTAAACATGAAGGTAACATGACAATTGTAGGTGTTCTGCTTAAAGGATTGGTTTTAATATCCAGTTATTACTGGGAGACTTGACTTTGATACCTATTAAAAGCTCTTGAAATGAGCTGCGAAGTGGTGTTCTTAGGGAAAAAAACAAAAACAAAACAAAAAAACATTTTGGAAGCCAAGTGCCACAGCTGAAAAAGGTGTTGTTTTTTTTTTTTGTAAAATGATGTGTATTTCTAGCTCAACTAAAAAACAAAACAGAAGAAAAAAACAGAAAACAAACAAAACAAAACAAAAAATAAAACCCTACTACTGCAAGTAATCGTACTTTATTCATCGTGATTTACATCAGAATAGTACAAAGCTGTTGGTTACAGGGAATCAGTACGCACTGTAAGATGTAATTAGTTCTTAAATTACAAATATTGTCATTTAATGTGCCTGTTAGTAATTTAGGAAAAAAAGCCTATTTAGACTGTGCCCTTGATTGAAATACAAATATATTACAGGAATTTTTGCATATTAATACATATTCACTACCTAAGCACAATATAGCACATACTTACACCTTCTTTTTTATTAAAAAAAAATGGGTACAAAAGAATAGGAGCTATTACAACACCCCCACCCCAATTTATTTATTTATTTATTTTTCCTGCTAGCAAAAAAGGGTTCAGTGGCTGAATTGTAATATCCTGGAAAGCAGAAAAACTACATTTTTGACCAAACCTCACTTACTTCATCATGGTGTACAGCATGACTAAAATATTTTAAATAATCTTTTCTTGGCCCCCAGGGTTTCAATATTGCGCTGCTTATGGCATACCAGTTGTTTGAAACAGAGAAACTTTTAGTTTTGTCTCCTTGTGGTTAACTTTTAGAGGCAACCATAATTTGGCTCCATTTCATTTCACTTTCATCTCAAATACATGGTGCTTAAAGGGATGTGGAGACAGAATGCAATAGTATTATTCCTTTGTGATGTAAACTTGAGAAAGTATAGACATTAGTAAAAGATGTGGTAAAATGAAAAGGAGCAGAAAAAAAAACCCTTTGTAATTAAAATTTTGCCCACTGTATAAACATCTTGCTTCTACTTTCCTCAAAAGATTTTTTTGAGAGTTGGGAAAGGGTGGACACACAAATGTCTGTTATAGTTTCCAAACGTGAGTGTTCATTCTATCTCTCCCCTGCCCTTCCCTTCAGTTAATTTGCTCACACTAGCTGCTTCATACAGCATAAAATTTTGGGGGTAATTTCAAACCAAAGCAAAAATTTCTAGTTCAGATTTTCTAGCCACTACTTTTTGGGTGAATGTTGGAGTTCATATTATACTTTGTCTGATTCAGACCAGCAGATCAACAAACAGAAAATTGCCTCCAGGAAGTGAAATTACCATTTTTCATCCTCTTTTCCTTGAGGACCAGCTTGAGTGACAGTGGAAGCCAGTGGAAGTCTAATGTACAAGGACAAATATGTTTGTACAATATAATAGAGATGTTGATTTCATTGGGCCAAAGCTGCTGACTTACTGAGTGACTGGCTCTGAAAAGCTGCCCCTGAAGGCAGAGGAGGAAGGTATGCTGCTTAGTTGGGTTTGCAGCCACACCAGGCATCATCTCATTCTGGTGGAGATGATACAGGCATGTTTCCAGCCATTTGTTTTTCCTGCTGCTATGTGTCCTGACAGCTGTGAGGAGGAGCGGATCCACCAAGAGCATGCTGTAGTCCTAAGTTTTGTAGTTGTCCGTGTTGATGTGACAGTCCGGGTTTTCACTTAGGTTCTTAACAAGCAGCACTCTGATTTATCAGCAACTTGGTGTTATTTATCTTCTAAGTTCTGTCTCTGTCCCTCCTTGCCCACAGTAATGTATGTCCCCACCATCAGTTTGCTGTAGTTGGGATTTCTGACCTGCCTTGTTCACAGAGTATGTAAAGTGGTCAGCAGATTTGTCTTGCGTCCTTGGAGGATTCTTAGTTAATATGAGCTTGAATGTCAAGAAAAAACTGTTACATCAAGACAACAAAAAAAAAGCTTTGCTGGTGGAGCAGATTGTCCTGCAAAGTAATTACAGGATAAGTATTAGTGGTGGTTGGCACAAACTTGGAAGAATAGGGGAAGAAGAGACTGAAGATCCGTATATGAAAGTTTCATTTGTACTGATTTTTCTCTGACTTCAGCATTTTCACTACAAACAGTAACTTCTATGATTGATCAAAAAAAAAAGTAAAAAAAGCCCATCTCTATTTCTAGTTTTAATACTGTATTTTTTTTTCCTATTAGGTGACTGACTTTGGTTTATCTGTACAAAAGGCTGGTGGTATTGACAGCATGTTTCAGTCTGTCTGTGGGACTCCTATATACATAGATAAGTTCAGTGCTTCATCATTCTTAAGAGCTAAAAGAGTTAAGTCGTGCTCTGTTCCTTGCAGACCATAAAAAGTCATCGTATTTCTAAGCTCCTCCTCTTTCTTTTCTCAGAGGAATTGTCATATTAGCTAAAATTGCCTCTATTTCTAATCCCATACAATTGTGTCAGAGACCCAAAGTATCAGTGTCAGGGAAAGGTTCAGCTATAAAGGATAACAACCTTTTAGCAGAGTTCATCAAATCTTATGCAGCTTCAGTGGAATAAATTGCCCACCACTATAAGAATTTACATTATGTATGTAGTTTGCATTATATAAATGTGAATGTTAGTATCTGTTTCTGACATGTCCATTTTATGAAGCTGTATCTTCTGTTGAGCAGTAAATTCCACAGATTAACGTTGTGTTTGCGGGATGGTGCAACTGCTGGATTCCTGACAGATTGCTCATGCTGTCTGTCTCTCTCTGTGGTCTGAGAGAGATCAGACCTTCTGAGGATCCAGAGGGAATAGGTTGTACCAGGTATTGATAGGTATCGAAGTAAGGTGGCTGACCAAATCAAAGTGGCTGGTGTCGTAAACATGATGATCTTTGGGTTCCCTACCAACCTAAGCCATTCTATGATCTAGCATAACTAACTCCTTCATAACTTCTGGAGAAGGCTAGGCGGGGCATCTTTACAGCATTCCAGTACTGTAAGGGTGAACACAAAGAGGATGGAGGCACACTCTTCACAAGGAGCCACATGGAGAAGACAAAGGCCAATAGATGCAAGTTGCACCATCAAGAGGTTTTGTCTTGATATTAAGAGAGAATTTTTTTACAGTGAGGACAACTGATCAGTGAAACAACCTCCCCATAGATGTGACAGAATCCCAGTCACTGGAGCTTTTCAGGATGCAGTTGGACAGGTTGCTAAATAATTTCATCTAGACTCCCTTTTTCCATGACAGGTTGGTCCTGAGGATCTTTCGGGCCCTTCCAACCAGGACTGTTGTATGATCTTGTGATTCTATAATTTGGGTCTGGTAGGTGAGTAGAACAGCTGCATTCTTTGTCTTCCTCCATTAGTTCAGTGAACTGGACCGTAGACAAATGGGGCTCTGAAGAAAACAAGCAATAGTTTATTTTAAATTAACTTTGGGGTATGTTTCTTCCTTCTCTTGCTGTTATGGACGTTCAAAACCTCTGAAAGTCTTAATTGATAAAGAACTTTAATAGTATTTAAGGTTGTGCTGTTCTTTAATCCCCTCTTGGAAGGTTCGTGGTTACTTCAAGCCCAGATAAAGTTGGAAGCAGACATTACTGACCAAAGAATGTCAAAACAAGTGCATGTGATTTTTGCAGAGATACCGTTGGTGGCCAGAGGTAATCAGAGATTTGAGGTGACATTTTTAACAGAAGGTAGCTAATTCTTTTCAAGTTTCCTTCTGCATAGGGAAGGTAGAAGAACTCCATGCAGGAAAAAGAGGTACAACTGTTGCAAAACAGCTGAGGACTGCTGCCACTCGCCACTTGGGTCAGCCAATGGAGGCGATACTCACTCCACTCACTATCTGGCTCATAAAGGAAATAAATGAGCAGGTCCCTACAATGAGGACAAACAGCTGTTCCAGCTGATCATGAGTGCAAGCAGTGATATGCTGTGTCATGCAAGGAGTGACTTTGTAATCAATACCTACAGGCTACATGAAATTAACTCTGTCTACTACAAAAAAGGAAAGCAGCAGTTAAGCATGATTTAGATCAGATCTTGCGTGTTACTGTAGAGGAGTCCAGGTTCTTGTATTGGTTTGGGTCCCAATGATACTCCTTGGTGATGCTGTACTGTTCATTGATGATGATGTCACGTGCTTCTTTTCTGCTTTTTTCTTTTTTTTTTCCTTTTTCCTCTCTGCTCCCCTAACCTATCAGGTATTCATTGCAAACTCTTAGGTGATATGCACAACTAACTTATTCTTATTTTCTCATGAGCTTTATCATGACCTCTATGCAGGCAACTGTCACTTTCCATTTTCATTCTACATGTTGTTGTCTTCAAACTGCTTAGTCTACCTTACATTATTGCAAAGTTAAGTTCAGTGCAAGTAACACATTCCTTTGTTATAAGGTCAACTTCTCCTCTATTGCTGCCTGGTTTTGAAGCCAATGGCACTACCTGAATCACCCCTGCTTATATAAAGTTGATTTGTAACTTCTGACGTGCTGCAGAAACTTTCAGGAACGTCCATCTAAACAATTAGATTAAATTACAAAATAATTTTTTCCTAGAAAGTTTCCATACAAACACTGTCTCTTCCAGTATGACACTGATTGTTATCTGATGTTCAAACAAGTGTTGAAAAAGACATTAAAGAAGGTATTAAAGAAGGTAATTGGGACATATATAACCCATCCAAAAGGCATGTTTTTCAGGTGTGTTTTTTTCTACTTAAACAATGAATGCTTTGTATTCAATAATATAAATCTTTTTACCCCTTTCTGATCTATACTGCATGCTATAATACATTTCACTCCATTATCTGATGTCATTTTTGTTAATTCTATGAAGTTTTTTTCCTCCATGGTATATACCAGCAATGCATTTCACAGCTTGCTTAGAACAGACTGAAGCAAGAAAGAAATCTTCTTTGCGGAAGATAATTAGTCCTCCTGACATTTTGATTGATGAAATACTAGCAGTGTTAAATACTTCTTTAAGTGAGTGGGTTGCATGGGATGAAATTACTTTCCGATTTACTAATCATGACAGAAACATAGAGTCTCAACACTGGAAGGGACCTTGAGTCACTTGATTTATTTCTCTGTCCAAAGAAAGAAGCAGCTATACTTGAGACATTTCTGATGAATATTTGTGTAAAGTGTACTTTAAGACCTCCAGTAATAGAGACTCCCTAATCTTCCCAGGCGGTCAATTCTGATGCTTCATTATCCTCCTAGAAATTTTTCCTCCTGTCTGCCCTGAACCTTCAGTTTGACAGTCAGCTTAAACTTACACCTACAGGCCATGATCTAATCACTTTTTTCATTATAAGTTTTCAGTTGACTCACCTGCAGCCACATAATTGCTAGAGCTGACCTAAGGGAGGTGGTGGGAGCCTATGCGTGGGGCCGAGGAAAAGGGTGGAACAGCACTTTGTATTTTTAGACTATTATTTCTCACCCTATCTGTCATGGATATGAAGAACAGGTAGCCACCTTCTTTCTTTCAGCAATCTGCTATCACACTTCTCCCTTCATCTGTTGTTCTTTAGACTGAAAACCTTGAATTTTCTCAGCCCTGTCCTGCATTTCTGATCTTTGTGATTTACCTGCCATGCTTCATTTGGTAGCTATTATGTTAAAAAGGGGTGTCCAAAATTGAGCACATCTGTTTGAAGCCTTGCCAGTGCTGGGCTGAGTGGAAGGGCTGTTTTGTATGTAATGCAGGCCTTTTGCTTGTGTATGAAACACAGGTGATGACTGTCTTTTTGCAATTTATTTAAGGACCCTGAAGTCCACTTAAAAGAATAAGAAGTAAGTGCTGGGAATCAGACAGCTAGCCTATTTTTCATCCAGCATGTTTAAATAAACTTTTAAGACAGAAGAGAGGAGGAGCGTTGGCCTTCGTCTCCCTCAGTAAGGACAGGTGTACGCAAGGAGGGCTTCTGCCAGAGTGACTGTTCTACACTAAACCTGCCTCACAGAGCCTTTGTCAGGTTAGCCCAGAACTGTTAACTCCTGTTCAGCTTGTGATTCACTACAGTCCTGGAACTGTTGCCTAACCAACTGTTCTCCATGTATTCGCATTCTGAGCTTGTCTTTCAATATACTTACAGTCATTCATGGCATGATGTTGTCTTCAGATTTAATAAGCTTGTTCTCTAATGGATCTTCCAGGTCATCAGTTATAAAAGTATCTTGTCTAGGACAGACACCTAGAAAACATACCTTTGATGCAGCCTTCCACTTTGACAATGAACAAATAATAGCTACTTTTTGAGAAACATTTTTATAAGCATGTGTGCATTGTTGCTGTGATATTTTCATGCATGCAGTATGAAAAAATGAAAAAAAGTATGAAATGGTATGAAAAGCCCTACTAAAAGCGAGAGAGATGATGATACTTAGTGATCCTCCTCTAACCCTGAAGCCTATCAACTT
This sequence comes from Anser anser, assembly GCF_964211835.1. Classification (NCBI taxonomy): domain Eukaryota; kingdom Metazoa; phylum Chordata; class Aves; order Anseriformes; family Anatidae; genus Anser; species Anser anser. Next base: position 3,866,092 of record NC_139725.1, read on the forward strand.
ATGCTATAAGGAGATTTGTTGCTGACAAGCGCATAATGGCTTACTTACCTCTTTGTTTTCTTCTAGATGCTTATTATTTCCAGTATTTTCCTGGGAATTAAAACTAATGGGATATATCTGTAATTCTTTGATGCCAGCATTTCCACCTTGTTACAGATAGATACCATGATTACCAAGCACTTCATCCGCCTTCTGCAAAGTTCTTGAAACAGTAATAGCTTTGAAAAGTCTTGTCAGTTTTTAGAGTACTCTGGAATGAATTTTATCGGTTACAGCTGATTTTAAAATTTCCAACCTAAGTACTTGCTAACCTTTTTCTTGTCTGTAAAAGACTGAGGTCTTGCCCCTTTGTCACTGATATTGATTGTGCTATCCCCTGCTTGCAGTTGACATTTTGGTCAAGATTGATGTTAAAAGACATTAAATACATTTGCCTTCTGAGCATCATCTATCAGTAGCACTCTGGGTTGAATACAGTAGCAGCCCCTTTATTCATTGCCTTCCTACTACTCATATAGTAGATTGTTTCAGTTTTTATCTATATTCCTTGCTAGTTGCTCCTCATTTTTACTTTCTGATTTTGCCCTGCTGTCTTTATGTTTCCCTGTTGTTCTTGTTTGTATTTCTTGTATGCTCCCTCCTTGTGTTTGAGACTTGTGGAAATTCATGGTTTAACCAGACTGGTTTATTAATAGTAAGTCATAGCAGTTCCCCAGTTCGGTCATTCTATTTTGGATATGTTATCTATATATATAGTTATAAACTTAAATACTTGTACATTTTCCTGTGGTGTTAATAATATGAAGTACTGTTGGTTTAAAATATTTTCAGAACACTCGATTATAAATAAGATGATATTTGGGTAAGTAGGTTTTGGCCAATTTGGAAGTATTAATGGTAAGAATTTCTTTTAAAGTCTTGTTTTACCAGCTGTGGTATTATCAAATCATTCAGTTAACTCATTTTTAAGTCTTTAATATAAGAAATAGATATCTAAAGCTTGGTATCTACCTAAATCATTAAAAACTGAAATGACAATTAACCAAGCTTTTTGGTGTGGTGGGATAGCACCAAATAAAATAGTCTCTGCCAATCTGCTCTTCTGTTGCATGAAGGTTTTATTTTCTCTTCCTTCATAGGGCTAAATATATCATCTCCATTGATTCTGGAATTGAAGACCATAGTTCTTGCTTTGAACTCATGACCATATCTCCCATGATGTAACAGATAAAAATATGGCCCCAAAGCAGCATCTTTTTGAATGGCTGAAACAAAATTAAGTGATTAGTGAATGGACTATAATTAGTGAATTTTTAATCTAGGATATAGATCCATTTTTAGAGAATATTTTTGGAGTATTTTGGCATTGATTTTGTTTATTGTATGATGTATTCTAGCCAATGTGCAAACAGAGGCTGTTGTGTCTTGCAAAAACCCTGTGTTCTTTTGTTCTACTCTTATTTCTGGGAGAAGAAAAAGTTCGTATGGTATCTTGCAGTACTTAAGTCAGCATTTTAAGAATGCCCCTTTAATAACTTACTGTGGGGAAAAACAATGCTAAGTTTAATCATACAGCTAATGTCACAATGTCACCACCCCCTTAACAGCTAAATGATAAAAGTGAGGACACATCAGCATGAATTGTTAAGGTCTGTACATTATTCATTTAAACATCTGCTGTTGGTTCCTCTTTACATATGGGAATAAATTATACCACATCAGCACATTCTTCATGCTTTGTGTTTAAGCATTTAAAAGTTTTTTTTTTGTATTATTAATATTATTTTTTCTGCTTGGTTGGCAGCCCTTGAAGTTATCAGTGCCCAGGACTACAGTCAACAGTGTGACGTTTAGAGCACAGGTGTCATTATGTACATGCTGTAAGTAGATTGTAAAAGTAATATAAAATGTACAGAGCCATTTATAATACAAGCACTTACAATTTTGCTTTGAAATAAAAAGTAAACCTTTGTGCCAAACCTTAGCAAAAGACCAAACTCTCTAATTGCTTGTATGTAAACATTACAAATTTCTATGCAAAAGAAAGTAAAACCTACAGCTCAGTGTTAAAAATTGAGTCTTTTATTTATGAAACATTTTATAATCCTGAAATAACATAATATTACAGAATATGACAGTGTAACTAAAACTAGCTGAGAGTCTAAGCTCGTCTTTTTCATATGCTGGCTGGAGGTGTACGTGGGAAATAAGTTATTGATTTACAGATTATTGGTCAAATCCTCAAGTGGATTGCACAAACCATGCAATCAGGGTAAGGGCTTTTCTTCTCCACATCTGCCTGTGATAACTCTGTAACCAAGATGCTCAAGGGCTGCCAGGTCTCCTTGTACAGGCTATTTGGGTCCTTTGAATGTTTATCAGTCTGCTCTTATTACAGGAAGAAGTGAAATTTTACATTTGTACACACAAATTTGTACACGCAAATTTTTATTGAAGTCTTTCATAATTTGTAATGTTTGTCATAGTTACAGAATAATAATTTCTTTCTGAAAAATCTTACCCTGCCCATACTAGCTAAATAACACAAAAGGTAGCCCAGTAATTAAAAATAAATTGTATCAAAGTACATAAGCAACTGTTCCTATGATGCAGTTAAAATTGAGAATTATGCAAGTAAAATCTCATACTGTGAGCCAGGACTTTTTTCTTTCGTAGTGTGTTTGCATGATTTTATTCCCACTTTCAGTCTTTTTCTTCTGTCAGTTGCCTCCAGATGATGCTTTAATGCAAACGTTTTAGAACATTAACTCTTGCCGTTTCATTTGTTGTTATTATTTTCTGTCCTGTGATTCTCTTACTTTTGTTGTATATGGCCAAGTTCTTTTATAACTTCAGACTGTACATGAGTATGCAGACATAGGCATACGGTTTCATAACCTCCTCTTTTCTGGATTTTATATTTTTTTTTCCCCACTTTATTTTGGTTCCTCAGTTTCTTTTCTATACAATTAGCTCAGTTTTCTTCTTGTGTCAGCATGACAAAGTGTTCATGGTTCTATTGCCTTTGTAATTTTTTTACTTCTACAATCTGCTTGTACTTTTTATGCTGATACAAATGAGTTTTATTGTTGTACTTCATGGTATTAATGTTTGCATCACAGTGGTTGTTGTACTTCATGGTATTAATGTTTGCATCACCATAATACAATATATTATAAATTGGGCAACAAATTGGATGGTTTGACTGGCTAATAAGAATCCAGAGCAGTGCCTGCAATCAGCACAATTCACAGCTCAGAACTTGTAAAATTCAGAGCAGTGAACTGTGCTGATTGCAGCTTGAGCTCAGAACTTCAGACCTTCTTTCTTAATTAGCAATATAAATATTTTTAAAAATTAGCATTTCATAATCACAGTATTGTCAGAACAAAGTAACATTAATTCCCCTCTTGTTGTGTTGTCTACGTGAGAATGAAAATACTGCGTATGAATTAATGGAATAATTCACACACTTTTTATTGCTTAATTTGAAAATAGTAATACAAAAGCCATAAGATCATCTTCTGATTTTAATTCTGTTTTTGCAATTTACTTTTCTTTCTACCCTGAACAGTAGCTTGTGCTCCTCTGATGGGCTTAAAGATGCTTTTACAGCCATTATTGCTACCATCACAACTTTGACCCTTCTGGGCTACAGCTAATGCCTCCCTGGTAATTTGCTAGCTACCAGAACTCTTTTTGCAGTGCAGATAGCATGCTCCATCTTGGTACCAAGGGTATTATTGCCACAACGGGCTCAGTCTCTACCTATATGGGGAGCATAAGCCCTGAGGTGACTCATGAACTCTGTTTTCATGAATGTTAATGCACAGGGTTGCCTCTGCATAATGGGGCAATGTCAGTGTGATGGATTTTTATATGTAATTTAAACTGAGGTCTACTTTATACTTTCCATTTCGCTTCTATTTTAACATATACTAACAGAAACATATACAATAGTAACGGACAAAAAAGAAAATCCATTAAAATACAGAAGTATATTAGCACATTGATAGAGTGGATGAGCTAGAGTCCTGCTGCCTGTCATACTTTGAGAATAGTCTCAAAGTATGAGACACATGAGACAAAGTATGGGCCACATGCTGCTCCCTAATAGGAAACGGACAGGGGCTTCTTTTTCCTGTGCAATCTGTGCTATTGCATTTCTTGCTTACTCTTCCAAGTGTGCTCAGAGACTCTGGCCCCTGCAAGAGTTCTCAAAAACCTTTGTGCAACTAAAGAAGTCTAGGGTGCCTAATAAATTACTTCCTGCACTGCAGCAGTAAGAAACCTTAATATTACAAAGATGTGTTACTTTTTGCTCCTTTTTAAAGGCATGGAAGAATTTTTCACATATTTTCAAGGTTCCATGTGATACATTTCACCTGCTTAACTTGATTTCTTTAGCTGAGTTATCCGTTGTTTGTCACTGCTTTATTTTGGGGAGAATGTACTTTTATCTGTGAATAACAAGGTAATGGGAATTGTCACCAACCAATACTTACAGTACCATGTCCTGAAGTGAATGCATTCTTCCAGTTTTCTTTAAATTGAGTTTCATGGGGATTTAAGTCCTGAAGGAGATTGGGAAGGAGAATTGGAGGATAAAATAAAACAACAATTTTTTAAAAGATATTTTGAGATTATAAGTTTGGGGGAAAATGCACTATGGTTTTAAACTTCTGCTTTACCTTAAAATTAAAGCCTTACAAAAGAAACTCCAGAATATTTTTCTTTGGTATAAATAGACAGGCATCCTTCAGTAGGATGTGACAAATACCTTTTCAGTAGCTACTTCTGTGTTTTGAGAGTAGAACTAAAAACATAATTCAATGCAAATAATTTATTTGGTGAAGTTAGCTTCTTCTTTGATTTAAATAGCTACAAATGGGTGTATTAATTTATTGGAAGTATTTGTGTATTTCTTGCATATCAGGTGTGCACGAATGTGATATAAAATCTAATAGAAATTTAATGTCTTTATTAGTTTTGATTGAAAACAGATTACATGATATGGTTTTTCATTTGTGATGTGATTAGTAGAACAGATCAATATTTACTTTCAAAGTATATTCTCCAATAAACATTTGTAGTTGATATTTCTGGTTAATACTTCTGTTGGTAAACAGTAATAGTCTCAGAAACCAAATACAAAGCAAGTTTAAACACTGAATTTGTTATTAACATAAGTTTTTTTAGGAATGCATTTGTTTTAGTTTCATAAATATTACCTTTTTTAATTGTTATCAAATCAATTGTTAAGATTATAACTGGCATAAAGGAAGGAGATGATACAGGAGTAAACTGAATTTACAAACATTGTGATGCCCCATTTATTTAAGTATTTTACTCAAAATAGCAAGAAAAAAAATACAGGGCAAGAATGCAGTCAAGATACATTTTTATGAACTTATGTACACTTAAGGGTATATGTTAAATTTTTCTGTAATTTCTGATATATGCACTTTTTTATTATCCTATTTCTACTGACACCTTAGCTTAGATTAAGCCAAATTAAACATTCACACTATGAAGCTATAGGAGACAGATTGATATGATAACACAAAGCAACTAATTAAAAATTTTGTTTTACCATAGTATTTTTATTTTTTTTTAGTACTAAAAGGTTATTATGTACTTCTGTATTTTTGTCTGAATTATTTACTTCAATTTACTGCTATCCAGTGGAGAAAAGCCCCTCCCTGCTGCCCCTGTTTCCACCTCAACCCTAATCTTAGACTAAGAAGTGAACATCTTAGACGGTAAGGTTTTGAAGATGAGTTTATCACTTTTTGAAGAAGAGTAAATTTGACTTCAGGGGCATAAGCAACATACCATATGACTAAACTATATAAAATAAGAATGACTATATAAAATAAGTATGACTATACTATATAAAATAAGAGTAAAATGGAATAAAATAAGAATATAAGCAAAGAGAATGTATACAGTAATTTTTATTCTGAGTCAGCAACTTGTGGTTGATCCAAATCTGTTTTTTTTTTTTTTTTTTTTTAGAAAGATAGCTGATTGGGATTTAAATGCTTAAATTGAAAGAGGTATGTTTTTTTCTTGTGGCTGTTTGTTCAGTTCTTGTGATAGCTATAAACTCAGTTGAGGCTCACTAGTCTTTTTTGGGACAAAATAATACAACACTAAGCAACATAACACTTGTAGAGGCCATATCCAAAGCCCACAAATCCATCACCATGTTTTATTTGTATTCCTTGCGCTTCTGATAAGCCCACTAGCTAGAAAAAATCTTTTTTACATGATGTTCCTTACCCAAACCAACTTTACCTGACTTTCCATATATTTTGACATGATATGGACATATGGATTTAGGTTAGGTTTAATTAATTCTCACAACACTTCTGTTACTACAATAAACGTGGAGTTTTTTATTTGTTGTGTTTTGGTTTTAATTTAAAAACGTAAGATTGAGCTACAGGGAAACCTGGCCCTTCTGAAGGTAAATGAACTGTAGGGCTGGAGGGGGGAGCCTGTGAGCTCCCAGCTAGCTGGCTGGGCTGCAGAGCACAGTGCTGTGAGAATACTGAATTTACAGCTGACTGATGGAACGGTTGCACTGTTTTATGTTTTAAATTAAAATGGAGAGAATGTGTATATAACACTGATTATCTTGAAGACAGCGATATCCCTTCTGCTTTGAGCTTTTCATGTGTGTGACTAGCCAGTCTTTTCTATTACAATAAAACTGCAAGGAAGGATTTTGCCCTCTTAAATATCTATACGTTAGTGTTAGCTGACTTCCAGTGCCATTTTAAGTCTTGGGTTGCTGAGCCATCTATCTGCCTGTAAGCAGTAGTTCCAACATTAGATGCTTTGAACCTGCTCTGTACGCGCACTGTACAGCTGATCTGTTTGCAGATGGTACTTGGTTGAACTTGCTCTGTGAACTTGCTTGGTACTGTGCATGCGCAGTGCCCATGGCTGCACAGTGTCCTGGTGCAGTTTTGCTGACTTTCTGAAACTTAACACCGTCTCTGTTCAGTTCTGGCATTTCCAATTTATTTATTTATTTTTATTAATGTTTTTGTCTCATTTACATAAATGGTCTGTGTTGTTCAAGGAGCTAAGAACATCAGAATGGTTGAACAGGGTAAAGTCGAAGTCTTTCTAGCCCATCTCACATCATCATCAATGACTGAGGATAGATGCACAGAGAAGAGGGTACAGGAAAACCTTTCAGTATTGGAAAATTATACCAGTCTTCAGTCCCTTGTAGCTCAGGGTTTTCTGAATCAAAGGAGAGTGTGGTAATAAAGCTCAGTTGATTTTTTTTCCCACTGATTTGTCCAAATATTTTTAAACTCATAAAAATTTACTTGTGGCAAGGAATTCCACAGCTTCAGTAGGCAGACTGTGAAAGAGAGTCTCCATTGCTGTTTTGTACCTTCCATCTGCTTGTTTCATTGAAGCCCCCACTTGTCTTATCTGCCTTTTCCTATATTGCTTATGGTTTTCATACATATTACATATTGCAGCGTTCTAAGTGGTAATTAAATATTTTTCTATTTCTAATAAAAAATTTAGATGTTTATAGTGGTATACAAAGAAGAAGAAGAAGGAACTTAAAGTGATCAGTGACACTACGCAGAATTCTTTAACAAGTGCTCATTAAGATGTCTTACTATGGCCTGGTTTTCAGAACTCCTGAGCACCTGTGGCTCCCGTCTTCCTTCAGTGGGAGCTGCAGATTCTCGCTACCATTGAAAATCAGGACACCAGTTTCTACTTCATGCTCGTGCCTTCACAGCCTTTGTGATTTTACAGTAGCCAGATGGGGAACATGAAAGTGCATTATCATGTAGAGAATTCTGCGTGTAAAAAAATTAACCCCTTGGTGCCAAGTGACACATGAGCTTCTGCACTGGAGTAAACGCATTTGTCACCACAGTCTCCCACCAGTAAATCCCTACCATCTGTACCAAACATTTATGAAGTCACAAGTCATTCTGTATGATTAAAACTGTCATCTCAAACATAGGTGCAGCAATTTTATATTCCAGAACAATACTTAAACAATAAAACTTTTCATTTAAAAATTACCATGTACTTACAGCTAAACAAACGGCCTCAAGCTCAATTCAAGTTAGTGGTTACCTCTAGAGGTTTACGTGTTGTCAGTTTGAGACCATATATAGTTTTGGCTGGGGGCTATGCAAAGGGTTGATGATTAATTATTTACCAGTAATACTAATTAATGCAATTCTGTTACTAGTTTTGATTATTCTGAGCTTTGTAGCAGTTAAAACTTTACCAGACATATTTAACTTTTTAAGTCTGCTAAAAAGTAAAAGCAAAAATGATGTCCGGATAGCAGAGTATTTTTAAGTTTTTGAGAAAGGCAAGGATTTGAGAAAGACAGCTGTTGTTTCTGCACAGTCTGCAGGAGTATATTAGTTATATATTAAGTGTAATATTCATGAAATACGAAGTAAATCAAAAACAAAAGTAAATCTTGTTTTTCAATAAATATTATTATGGATGCACATATTTTGGTTTGAAACTGGAATTTCCAATTATTTCATTAAGCTAGATCTTTAAAATGTGCTCTATTCCTTTTTTTTTTCACCTAATAATATATACTATATATATATGCTGAATAATACTATATATTGCATGGATCATGTTATATTTTAACTATAAGAATACTCTAACTCCTTTTCTTCGCTTCCCAGTAGAAGACTTTAGTATTTTCTTAGGGCTGATTTAACAGGAAATGGTGTTTCTGTTCAGGTAATGATTTTTTTTTTCTTTTTCCCTCTTTGCTGATTTTTTTTTTCTCAAGGAAGAGCTTTTGAGCATGTTGAAGGTTAGCTCTGGCTTAGAATTCTGTCTTATTGCTCTGATTTTTAGTGAAAGATACATGAGTCTGCTTGAATGAAGGGTAAAAACAAGATCCTAAATATAAAATCTATGCATACTGTGTATGAGATTTCTAGTTTCTTTTGGGGACAGATTGACTTTTACAAGCAAATGAAATGTGTAAAGCTCAGATCCTTTGGTGCCTGACTTAGAGCTCCATCCAGTTCAGCAACAAGCATATGTGTGCATTCCTGTTGTGCAAGTTATTTAAGCATGTTTCCAAAGTTACAGGATGACCTGAAAAATGTGATCCAGTGAAGGACTGAAATGCCTAAGGATGCCTAATGATTCTGAAAAGAAATCTGCTTAGAGCCCTTTCAGCAACAAGGAGGCCTCTCACTTTCCCATTTTAAATTTTCTCAGCTCTGTGGAGTTGGATGTTTTTGTGCACTTTGACTTCTCTGCCATAGCAGTGCTGGGCAGTTTGGAGCTGAGCTGCAGCCAAGGCAAATTAGGATTTAGAAAGCCAGCGTTTAGATTCCTCTGCCTGAAGACAGAATGGATGAGTTTCCTGACAGAATGCAGTGAAAATCGTGGCTTTCTTTCAGAGACTGGAAGAGATGTGACCCTTTTGTGTGGCAGCATAGTGGTGAGACAACTTGTGCAAGATGCTGAGGCCCTGGGCTCAATACGCAGTATAAACTTGCCTAGAAGCAAAGGCTTGAGTGGGGTTAGAGCACAGCATTGCTTTTTCTCCCCTTGACTGAAGTGATGATGTACAGGTTGGATGACGTATGAGAGGATCGTTTTACTGTAGTGGTTTCTGCACTTTAGTAGAGCAGGTATTTGAAAAGAATGATAAGGACTAAAATATTCAGAACACAAGTGGATTTAATCTTGCACATGCACCTTAACTGCACGAAATAGGGAATTTGAGATCACTTCAATATTTTTGTTACCAGCAAAATAATATGTTCTGCTGTCATATCTCAATTATATAAATAGCAGTTGCCTGATTCACTCCATGATATTCTTCTAATGCAAGTCCCCTTTTGTTTATATAATCTGTAGTTACTTGTTGGTTTATGGCTGTCCTTGTCAGTTTATTTCATCTTAGTTACCTTCTGTTTAGATTTTCCATTTCTGTGGATCAGAATCTCATTTTACAATTGATGTGTGCTCAAGATTTCTCTGAGCTAAATTAAAAGTATTGTCTCTATTGTTCTGTGTAGAAAAAAATGGAAGGCAGGCAAGATAGTTGATCTGTTTTGCCTTGTCTGTAGTTGTATTGTTTTTGTTTTTCAACTCTAAGACCTTTTTTTCTGTATGCATCAAGGTTTTGCTTTGCCTCTGCCCACTTTTCCCATGATTCGTATCAGAAGCTTTTCTAGTATTTTTAAGCATCTTGTTTTTCCTTTTACTGTGTACTGCACCTTATTTGAAGGCTTTTCTGTTTACCTTTACAATGGTTTAATTGTTTCACTGTTAATGCTTCTTGGATTCTTAATGTCTGAAAATGAACCAAGATTTTGACAATTCTGTTGTCTGCTCTCAGTTTTTGCCCTCTAATATAGCATCTACAATACTCCAAACTAATGCTCTGAACTGTTCTTTAACCTGATCACTTCAGCCTGGCCTTCTCCTTAGTGTTTTCAAATTGGTATATGTACTACTGAGAAGAACAGAATAAAGGTGTTCATAAGGCCAAAACTTTGTGTATTCCTAAGTATATTAGATGTGTTCATGGAGAAAATATATTATTGTATGTTCAATTCCATAAATAGTTGGACATCTCTGCGTTTTTGTCTTGCATTCTGCTAAAGTTTGCTTCCTAAGAATTGAGCAGAAAAAAGCTGAAATGGAAACAAAAGAAACTGAAACAATATAGTCTGTCACTCCTTTTACCCACAGTTGGCACCAGGTGCTGAAGAATTAAACCCAATAGGTGTTCAAATGAGGCAACACAGATAATTAACTTAAATGGTCCCATTTTCTTAAAAACTGTCAGGAAATAAACTCCCTCTTCTGTATGTGGTATACAATTATCTTGTGCTCTGTAAGGCCTAGATCTTTCAAAAAGGCGTAAAATCAGCCTCTGATTTTGTGGGTGCAATTCACTGCACCTACATAGCTACATAATTGTTTTTGCAAAAGAGGTAGTTAAAAACGTGTCCTCGGTTATGCCCACAGATCATAATTGCAGATGTAAATTCGCATCTGCAAAAGATGAGGTGTTTTTTAAAAACTGAAACCTTTCTAATGGTTATGAGAGTTTCTTCCTTCGTCATTTGGTATGTATACGTTCATAGCCATCTATTTCAAACAGAGGACGTACTTTATAAATACCAGTCATCATGTAAAAGAAGACAAACAGGAGTTTGAAGTAAGAATTACTAGTCTAATAAGATGGGGGAAAGAGCTGTGAGCAAATTTCTTGTCTGTGACCTCCTTCCTCTTTTGGATCAACCGTGTGACCTCAGAAAAAGTCTTTGTTTTCTGTGCCGCAATTTACCAGTCTGTACAGTGCAGATAACAAACACTCTGGTAACTATATATCAGTAATTCTAGAAAAAATATCCCTACTGTTAGTGAAGTGCTCTAAGATCTTCAGGAGATTGGTACTTTAATACAAATTATTAACTCTTAAAAATAATTAATGGGTCAATTCTAGTTTTCTGAGTTGCATAGAAACTTTGCATATACTATGCACTTGTCTTTCTCTCTAACTTTCAGATAAGTAATTGCCAGTTTTACTGAAGGGCTCAAAGAGTCAAAAATTATTTTGGTACATCTAGTGTGAGCTGAGAGAACAGAAATGTGATCAGCGTAACAAAAATAGTTTCTTCCAGACCTGCAGATCATTTCACTACTACTTACATTTCAGATTAGGCTAAGTAAAATAGGAGTGTTGTCTGGATGCCTTCATTTTCTGTAACATAATTTAGTAATTTGATCTCCTTCTATGGTAAGGCTCTACAATAGAAAAAGTGTATTAAGATCCTTGAAAGCATCCAGAGGAGGGCAGCAGAGCTGGTTTAAAAAAAAAAAAAAAGGCTGGAAGACATTTCCTGTGAGTAGAGGCTGCGGACCCCTGGGTTGTCTACTCTGGCGAGAAGAATGCTGAGAGGTGACCTCATTGCTCTCTACAACTTCATGAGGAGGGGGAGTGGAGACAGAGGCGCCAGTCTCTTCTGGTAACCAGTGATAGTGATAGGGACGCTCCATAATTCTCTGCCAATTGAACTACTCTATTCTGTTCTATATAAAAAAAAAAATAGAAATAGATACACAAATAGGGAGAAACAAGTGGTGGGAAATCCCAGAGCTGTACTCTAGCTTTTGGGTTTTGTTGTCGCTGTCCTTATAAAAAGGCTTTGGAAGATTTTAGGGGCTAAAACTCCTCTGCAAATCTTTGGGATCCATAGTTGAAGTTGTTGTGGGGAAAAGTTCTACTTCCCACCAGTCTGGAGTAAGGAGATAGTAGTAGTGCTTGTAAAAGAGATGTTCAGCATTTGGAAAGCTTTTTTTTTGTGTGTGTATTTGTGTATTGAAGTGCAGGACTTAGAACAAATAGGGCCATTACACTGGTGTTAAGTTTTTAGTAGTAATTTGTGGATGAGTAGAAGTCAAACTTTAATAAAGTATGCTATTATGTCTAGGGTGAAACACATTTTGTCCAGAGATGATGTAATGTCTTGGAGTTGATGAAGGAATGAAGTAATAATCTGGACATTGGTGAGGGATGCAGTAAAGACGAAGAATCAAATATTCCTACTACTACATGTCAACAGGATGAAACCAGTGAAGCACAAGAAAGCTCTACCAGTGACAAACAGTGACATAGAACTTGGTGCAGGAATTGAAACAGAGAGACAGTATTCCTTATCTTAAAAACATACAACAAAGTAAATGTTAAGTAGAATTGAGAGTAAATAAGGCAATGTTGAGTGTTACCTAATGCACGGAGAAATTGATGTCTGGTGAAACATTCCAATGTAGTGTAAGAGAAATAAATACTAGGATATAATGTGAACTGTCTGCTGCACAGCTGTCATGTAAGTACTGGCCCAATGAGAACCCATTTTGACCAGATACCAATTCCATAACACGTAACGTCTCCTGTTTGTTCTCTTCAGGTGTAGCATGTGCAGTTGTGCAGGAATGTGGCAGGAAAAAAGTAGGATCTTGAGATAGCATTATTTAGGGGCAAGGAGGAGGAATCTTTTGTAAGGCAGCCAAATTTTTGTACATATTTTCTCTAAATAGTGTAAGTAGCCAGCGTGGGATGCTAACTACAGGAAGAAAAAGAAGGGAAGGGATTGTTCATAAACAAACATATAATCCCCCAATTAATACTGAAGTCTGAAGTTTAACATTTAGAATAGTCATTTGATTTCTTCAGATCATTGCCCAAGATATTGAGTCTTCTTTCATAATGCATCTCTTGATCCTTCAGCTGAAGCAAGTAAAAACCATAATGCAAATACTAAGAATTCTACGTTAGCTGTGACCTCTAAGGCTCTTAGATTTATCAATCACAAGGTAGCTTGCTGTGCTGCAGTCTAAAGGCATGATTGTTACATTGGGTGGATTCTGCTTTCAAAGAATCTACTTGGTGAAGAATGAGCTTTTGATATGGAGTATTAATGCATATTTATTACAGCTGAATATGCTTGTGTGAATTGAAAGTGAGGGGTCTGTATGCAAAAAAAAAAAAAAAAAAAAAAGGATTTAAATACACTTTATACGCCAGAATCAAAGTTCTAGAAATTCTGTTTCATGTCACCCTAAACTGGAGATACTGAAGCTACCATCCTTACTTTCAAGCCTCATAGGCATCAAGTTTTTGCCTGCCAAGCGTGACCAGAAATGTCTGGTCTCAGTAGGGTTACCTTCTTTGGCCTAGGCCTTTCTGAAGAGCTGGGTCAGGCAGTGTTTCCAGGGTGTAATATGATAGGATTTACATAAAACATTGAAAACTGCTTTTTCTCAGAGATGGGCTCTGAGGAGGTAGAGGTGGTGGTGCTAGAGCTACTGCTCTTTTTTATGCTAGCCTGGACATGGAGTACGAGCTGCAGGAGACATCAGTTTCCTCATCTTTCTGAGTGTGCTACCTGCAGGCAGTTCCTTTCTCAGGAAGGACTTTTTTTTTCTATTTCTTACCATTTCACATCTTTTGCTTCACTCGTCACTATTGCTCAGGGAACCCTACTGCTCCTTGCACAGACAGAGGCCAAATGCTGCATTTTGGATTCCACTGTATGGACTACATATGTACAAACTACTTTTGATGGTGCCTGTGTTTTAAGGCATTCACTTATGGGCATTTGCTTCTATCTTCCTTTTCCTCTTCCTTTCCCATGCAAGATAAATGTCAGGACTTTTCACAAAGATTTTTAAATAGGATACTGGGGAAAAAAAGTCTTTCCATACCCAAAGTGCAGCACTTCTGTATGGACAAAATTGCTCCAGCTACTAAGCTGTCAGTTGTTCACAGTTCCTAGCAGACAAGCATAAGATGTCTCCCCAAGAGACCCATTTCCTTCTAAATCAAGTAAATAGGAAGTCATAGCAAAATAGACAAAAACCAAAAATGTAAGAAAAGTCTTACAGGGTCAGTTCACCTACCTCAGTACTTCTTCTCTGGCAGTGACAACAGGAAATGGTATTTAGGCAGAATATATGAGCCTGCCTGTTTCGTCCTATGTAAGTGTGCTGGCATCCAGAATTGTCCTTTGGGTTGTTTGAAGGTAAACCCCAACCTAATCCTTTTAGTATTCATTATGGACCTGTAGTCAATGAACATCTGATTCCTTTTTGAATATGCTGATACCATCTGCCTCTACAGCTGCCCATGGCTGCCAGATCCAGAAAAGTACTTTTTGCTGAGTAAAGCAATAATTTTTTTCCCCCATTTTAAACTGACCTACTCAATTAATCAGATGGCCACTATTTCTAGAAGTAAAGGATGTGGTGAACAGTTCATAGTCATCATTAAGTAAAATTTTGGTCATATCCCTTCTCAGCCAACTTCTCTCCAAAATGAAGGCCCAGGCTATTTTATCTCTTCTCACATATGAGTGCTTTCCCACTTTGATTATTTTAATTGCCATTCTCTGTAACTTTTCTAAATCCACTATATCCTTCTTGGGATGTGGAGACCAGAACTGCATACAGTGCTAAAGATGTATTGTCTTGTTGTTTCACCAATATCAAATATTTTGTAGCTTTCTGGCTACCACTTGTCCAGCTGGTGATGCTGGAGAGCCCTCTGTGAAGCATCCAAGATCTCTTTCCTGGTTTCTGACTGCAACTGCCAATTCTGAGTTAAGCATCATGTAGACCTGCTTTGGATTATTTTCCCTAAATGTATTACCTTACATTCTCTCTTTTTTCTTTTCTGAAGTCTGTTTCTCTGTGTTTTGCAAGGGAAGAGAAACTTGATTCCACCTAAGGGTAAACGTGTGCTTAGCACATTTCCAGGAGCTTAAGTCTCTAAGATTTTTACTGGTGATAAACATACAGATGTTGACACTTACCTGGACTGTTCTTTTCCCCCAAATAGAGCAATGTTCAGAATTAATTCACCGATGCAAGGTCTCTAGGGCCTTTTAAAGCCTCCAAAGTGTATCAGTTTATTACTTCAGCCCCTTCAGTCGTCTTTCACAGACAAGCAAGGAAAAAAGTGGCACACCTGGTTTACCAAATGGAACACTCAGAAAGAATAATATGACCCTCCAGACACCAGAGGGGTGAGCACCTTCTCAGTTGCCCTTGCTAACATTTTACTGGGAGGCTATTGAACTTAAGGGATAAATAAATGTGTGATTAAGGACTGGTTGCTTCATATTCTCCTGGTAAAACACTATTCTGCATTCAGGTAGGAAACAATACTGAGGACCCAGTATTTCCCTTTGAGATGAGTATGATTTAGCTACTTGGGCTTCTACCTAGAGATTTAGGAGCATGATTTTAAGTTTTAAAAATGTGACAAAATTTCATCTCCTAGTGCCAAGTATTATGTTAGCAGGATCAATTACAGAATAATATGTTTGAAAGTCAAGAAATGGTTGTCTTCTTTTTTACTGAAGAAGAAAGCTTAATTCTTCATTAGGTATAAGCCATTGTTATTATCATTACATCATTACTAAAATCACAGATTCTTATCATAAAGAACTGTACCAAGGAATATTCAGTTGTTTTACTAGGTTTGTCTTGTTTTCTGAAGAGAGAAATCTTATACCAAAAATGAGACCTTGCCCAATGAAGACTATTGATAAGTTAGCTGAATTTTGACCATGAAGCAGACCAGAGAAAGAAATCACAAAGCATCTTGTTTGTGAGAACCGAAGATACTGTTTAAAATTGTATGTGAATATTGTGTTGAGTTGGTAACTGCAATTGATTTAGAAGCCTAGTTAGTGAAGATTAGAATCAGGAGAATAGTCATCTGTGGTTATTAAAGCAAGAAAACTCTGTCTGTGGAAGACTGGATTTAAAATTTAAAGGCAAGAAGCTTGTCTCTATGCACCGCAGGAGAAATTAAAAATTATCTATTATAATGCAGCTCTTCTGTTACTGTATTATCTTATGTTTACATTTTTTATGAATTATAGTACTGTAGAGTTACAGTATAACAGTATTTTCTAACTGTTGTGTTACTTTGTTCATATCTGCATTCTTCCCACCTTTTGAGTGTGTTTATAAAGATGTAGTCTTTACCTTACTGTGGTTTTTTTTTTTTTTTTTAAATTATAGCCTCCTGCAGGAAGGTCTGTATCTCCAGTATCAAATTCAAAGCAGGAGTGTGAAGAAAAAAAGGGAGAACTGAACAAGTCCTCAGTACATTCAGCCGAGGAACTGGGAAATAAAAACATCCTGAAGTCTGCTGTCTCACTCAGAACCAAAAAGAAATCATAGGACATCTATCAACTCTGAACAACTTAAGAGTAAACAACTATTACGTGTGCCAAAATGAGCAGACTATATAAAGATGGACAAATATATCCTGAAGTGTTTGTCTCTTTACTCTCCTGAACCCTTTAATCAGAATGCTTTAGCTTTCCTTTAACACTGGAAAAAAATCTAACAGCAGTGTGAACTCCTAACCTGTAAGAGGACATCCACTGATAGTATTTTTGTCAGTGAACAAATTACAGAATTGCCTAAAAATGTATATAATTTATTTGTTCTGTACTAGCAGGCACCATGCCAGGTAGGCAGTTTGCTTTCACAAATCCATTTTGCTGTGTTTTACTTGCTTTTACTTTCTTTACTTTTGTCACAAATGTTTAGGGGGAAAAATGATGCTGGAATCTGTAATAGGGATTCCAGGTAACTGTGTGCTTTGCACTGTGAGAATATTCTAGGAAATTGCTTATAAATTTGCTGGAGGCATTATAACACAAGTGCTTCAGTCTATGGAATTTGTAACTGCTATTTTAGGTTACTGTCAATTGCTTATTTTTAAGCAGAACTTATTTTAAGCTTGACAAATATAAAATGTATTTTTAAGTACAACAGAATTGCTATGGTTCTCACTGCTGAATTTCTGGTGTTTTGATTAAATTCTTTAAATAAAACAGGTGTTAGAGTAATGGCCTTTACAAGTTAATTAATCTTCATTTTCAAGGGGATGAGCTACCATTCAGCTTAGGTTTATTTTATGTTTGTGTAAATTGCAAAGTGATTTACTGTTCCACAGACAAAACCATTCTCTAAAAACAGATCTCACCAGTAGACTGGCATTGAGGTACCTTATGTAAGTAAAATACACACGCTCTTTATTGGTTAAAAACATTTCCTTAAATTCTGTGTTTTGGCTCATGCAAGTAATTCTGCTGTGTACATCAGTCTGAGGAGACATCATCTGCTTAAATCTCTTCTGTTCTCTACACTAATTGTGAAGTTCCTCTTACAGTTGTTAACAGCCTCGATTTTATTTAGGTGCCAAGTAATGCTATTACAGGGCCAACATGCTTCCTTGTAGGTACCTGAATACTTGGAGAGATCTTATTTACAGTAAACTAAGTAAAAACTTTTTGTCATCTTAAAATATGAAAAAGTTAATGTATCACTCATTCTCACTAAAGAATGTGGGTGGGTGTGTAATCAGGCACCTTTGGGGGAGTGTTCATCTTCTAGTGTCAATTTTTCGGATGAGATTGAGTCTGTTGAGGAGTTGGACACAAAAGGTATATTCTACAAAATACAGTGAGTGGAAGAAAGTCACAGATTTCTTTTTTTTTACAGAATTTAGTAAGAATTTCACTATAAGTAGGAAGTTGTCCTTTCTCTTTTTGTTATGCACTCAAACAGCAGTGAAGTCTACTTCACATAAGAGCTCTAATAGTCACACTGTTTTTATCTGATGTGGCTCAAATCTTTTACAAAGTCCAGACTGCTTTCTGGTTCTCTTGACACCAAAATGTTAGGTCAGATTGTGGCCTAAATAACTGTCTCCTTGGCTATTAACTGACACTGCTCATTCTTTTCATTTAGTGAGAGTCACTTGAAGGGCACGCCTCGGCTCCCTCTATTAAAACAGTGGCTGCATCATTAGCAACCTCGGGGCAGTCCTACCTGATCACAGTAGCTGCACAGTGGTGAACTTCTTTCCTTGATGGGGCACAGTGTTGAGGGTGCTGATACTCTGTTTTCAGATGCACTTTCTTCTAACACAGATAAAATTTTCAGAAACCCAGCAGACGTGCTGACGTTTTCTACCGCCACTGTTCCTTTGAACCAAGGAAGCTTGAAAACATACTACTTCACATCAAAGGGTTTTGTCATTTCTACAGCACTAACAGAACACAGTAAGTATAATTTACCTTTAAAGAGTGAGCTATTTACCTGTCATGGGTTCATTCTTCTATCCTGAGGTATTGAATCATTTCTCAGCTCTGTCAATCTTAAGATATTTTGGCTAGCATGCACCTTTTGTGGCTGGCTTCTCAACAGATCTGACTTTGATCTTTCCAGTTCTGACTTCATTCTCCTTTCCTCTGCACTCCTGGATTTGTTTTGCTTGTTCTTTTTTGCCTAGGTACATTTCCATTTCCACAACTCCTCTCGCTTTTTTTGCCACCGACAGATGTATGTCCTGTGTTATCCCAAGCATGTCCAGTGTTGTCCCAAGGTACCAGTGCATTTTGATCATGTACAGAGGAGCGTCACGGGGCTCACATGAAAGAGGCAGCAGTCTGTCAGATCTGCAGCTGGTAGCCTGCCCCCTGCCCAGTGCTGCGGTGTTTCAGGGAAAGAAGGGGGCGAGGAGCAGGCCATGGGCTGTGTGTATCCAGAAGGCAGTCATCAGGCTGTTTGCGTTGCACTTCTTCAGTTGGGCTTCGGTGAGGGGCCGGGAGGGACTGAGCAGTCGAGCTTGTGTTGGAATTGCAGAAGAGTGGAACATCATCTTCCCAAAGACTGGAGAAGAAACTTTCACTGTATCAGTGACTCCTAGCGTTAAACCTCTTGTTAAACAAAACAGAGGTCTTACAATAAGCTCCATGCGTTTTTCCTTTTTCCTCCTTATCCTCTTTTCTCTTTATGCCTTTTTTCACTCCTTTTCAATACCTACATTTTCTCTGTTGATTTTTTTCATTTGTCAGAAGATTTCTTTTCTTCTTCCACAAATCTCTTTCTTGTTTCTTCTTTTGATGTGGCTTTTCTCTGTTTCTCTTTCAACCCTCAGAGCTTACTTTAGTCTCTTCACTGTATTTGCTACATGGAGGAGTGCTATTGAAAAATGAAAAGTAGATTGCATGGGAATTTCATATTTCTCCTTTTCCTCTAGAAGCCCATTTCTCTTCCCTCCCATTTCTGTGAAGTTTACCATCCTCAAATGCTTTCGTCCTCTACTTCCAAATCATTTTACTCATCTTTCCCTCTCTTGCTCTGTCCTTCCACCTTGTCTTCCCCTTCGCTTACTGCTTGATCTTTAACTTCTTAGGTAGAGTGAGAATTTGTGGTAGCATTCAGGTTCCATGTTGTGGATAAATACTCCAATCTGTCTCAGTTTTACTGATGAACACTAACTTTCTGACTGTATCTATATTGGCTTTTTCTTCAATTTTTTTCTGTTGCATGCTCAGGAGCAGTGACTATGTTGGCAGTATTAACTGTAACAGCCACATTATAAGCACAGTCTTGTATAACCCATTACCCATCAGGTCTATGTGACATTGTAATTTAAACGGTGGTAGTTGCTGGCAGCCTATCTGCTTGTCCTGCTATTATTACAACCACCAGTAGAGCTGTTCTACTGGGAAATTTCAAGTGTAGACAAAGCTTTAATCAACAGTAATCTGATCCTTTAAAAATGCAACACCAATTCATTTATTTCTCATTTCACATATGAAATTTTAATAGGTACAATCACCCTTAAGGATGTTTCAAATATTAACATTATGCACAATTACAAAACAGAATCTTTTTTCTGTATGAAACTATCTGCATGTTTGAACCAAGTAAGTAGTTTTCCGTGCAGACATCAGGTTTACTATCAATCAGAAACTTATTAACAGCTGTGTTAGCCCTAATTAAGTGCAGAGCAATGGCAGACTTTTTAATTAAGTCTTATTTTCCTAAGAGGAGACTGTTTTTTTTTTTTTTTCCATCCCTTCCCCACCTCCATCCTTATTTACTATGTAAAGCCTGCTTTAAAAATAACTGGGACACAAGATGGGGCCATTGAAATGGGGCCAAGACAGTAGGAAATGTTTCCTTTACAGAACAGATGCATGATTTTACTGACCATAATTTACTTCTTTGGATTTGTAAAAATAATTTTTAAAAAAGTCATCAGTTTTTCATTTTTATTTTCTTTTTTTTTTTTTAGTTTTCTTCTTGTCTGAAGTGTTTTGTCAGTGTCAGCAAACATCTTACTGGAATTAATTTCAATGTATAAATTCATATGAGAGAAAGTGGTGATGTGTGGCATCAGCTGCACCAAATAAAGTCCTTGTTGCCCAAGTAGACCTCTGGGTGTGTACTAGAAATCATGCTACACATGAACAGAGTACTCAGTTGCTGTGAGAAAAAAGGGAGCTCACAGTGAAGTTAAAAGTCTCCCTGAGTGTTTGATTCTCTTTGTCCTGAGCAGCGCTAAGTGGTATATGCCTACCCCTGAAGGAAGAAGTACCCTGAAACTTTGCACTTTCTATGTGGCACTATTAAAAATGGAGATCTGTAGCTACCAACCATTGCTGGATCATTACTTTGCTCAGAAGATAAGTGGGTTTCACGTAAGACTGCAGGCTAAGCTCTTACTCCTCCTGACAGAGTATCATCAAGGGTGAATATTTTTGTTCACCATTACAGGTATAAAAATGCCTTTATCTGAGTTGTGTTCAGTTTTATATTTTAATCTCGGAGACAACATCACTTGAGGCAGATCCTGACTTGGGTGTGCTGGCAGTTTACACCAAGGACTCCAGTGAAATGCTGACAGATTATGTGGGGTGAGGATCTGTCCCTTGCTGTTCAAAGAGAGGACAGTATCAGTCTCCTTTGGATCACCACTTAATGAATTTCAGTGTTCATTTCAGGCACAGAGCTGCTGGGTTTGCTTTTGCCCTTTTTTAGGGTACAGGCTCGTTTTCTTTCAGCAGTGTGTTTGGCAGAAAGAACTAAACGTGTTCCTGGAAAGAAGTGCTCCAAAAGTCTTGATTCTTCATTAAAAAAATAAAAATAAAAATAAAAATTAAGGGGACCAAACATTAGCCAGCAAATTTAAAAGGAGCAATAGTCAAAAGAGCCTAAAAGCTGTAAAAACTGATGGTGTTGCCTAGCTAGCCTTAATACTGGGAGCTCTGGGGAGCAGGAATGGCCATTTTCTAAAGGTTTATAGAGCACTTGTTGCAACCTGAGCTGGACTGAGCCTAAGGCACTGGTGTTAATATCAGTGCTGAAGACAATAAAATAACAGTTGTAGTGGCCAGCAACGGCTTTAAAATGCTCCGGCTCAATTATAGCAGCAAAAACACGTCTAGATGCAGCAGCTCTTCATTTGTGGGCATGGAGGTATGTCCTAATTGTCTGTAATACCTTGATGGAAATTAAAAGGACAACACCGTTTAACTCCTGCCTCGTGGAGAAAACTAGTTGTTTGCAGCTACTCCTACTGTGCTCTTTCTGTGTTGTTTCCAGTATGGATTCGGGGCCTCTATATTTAGCATCTGTGTTTAATAGTCTGTATGTGCTATGCTCTGGTTCATTAGATGCAGAGGGGTCAATGAATGGCTGTGGTTTATATGTTGTCTGGATATTAAAGCTTAATCCATATTTGAGTCTAACCCAAGCTTTGTTTCCAGGGACAAAGCAGCTGAGATAATGCCCAGGCATATTTAAAAGAATACTTTTTTTTTTTTATAATGGTTATGCATCATTTTTACACTTAGGCTATCTTGAATACATGGAACCTGTATGATTCAGGAATCTCCAACTTCGATTGCCTTTGTTCTCTTACTTTAATAAAGAGCAGAATAAGCTCATGAATTTCTTTGGTTTCTGCTCTCTGTCTCTTATCTACTTGTATTAGGTTCAGATTCATAGTGTAAGAAATGCTTATGTCCTCTGAAGATTAAATGAAAAAACGTGATTTTACTTCTTCTGATGTCAGTAGTGATTCATAGAATCATTAGGGTTGGAAAAGACCTCCAATATCACCTGGTCAGTATCATCTGGTGATGATCGGTGAAGGTAGGTTCCTTATGTCCAACCATGAAGCTGCAATGTGCTTTGGACAGGGTAGGTGCTTGTGACTAAACAAGTGCTAGCAGTTGCTGTTCAGTAACGAGTGCAGCGGGAAGGTCTCTTGGGAGCAGGAAGCGAGTGTGCATGAGAATATGGCTCTGATGGAACGGATTTCAAGGTAGCATCCTCTTTCCATGCTTGGCCCATTTGATCCAACTGTGGCCTTGGAAGGTATTTTTCAGAAATAGCTAATATGGCCTAAGTCCTGAAGCTCCTGCCCCTTTCCCCTCTGAAATACCTGCTTTCCAAAGGTGCACGTTTGCTGTGGTAACTCCTGTATTGCTGAGAGCTCTGCAACATGCAGCATAGTTTACTTTTCTATGTCCGGTGTGGAGTTTCCACTAGTGGAATGTGTTTTCCTGTCCCTGTTAAATGTATTAAGAAACACCGTAAGTGATGTAAAGTATATCTGAATAAGTACATTGCATTCTGATAAATTTAGTGTAGAACTGAGGTTTAATTAAATGTTCTAAAAGTGAATGTATATTTCATGTTGATATTGTGAAATCATGCAGCATAGCTTATCATGCCTATGTTTATAATTGAAAAAGCATTGCACAAATATTATCCAATTCAGAATGTGCAAATAAAAGATGGTGATTGAAACAACAGTTATTTCCTTCCCATAAGCAACCAGTTTGCTAATTATCTATAAAGATAAACGGACAGGGCAGTCATAATTGAAGTGTGACTGTTGAAGAATGCATTATGGAGTTGCTGGAGGCTTCTTAGCATTAACTAAGAAACATTTTGAAAAAAAAAAAAAACAACGGTGCATCACTACATTCTATGAAAGAAAAGGGAACTGGGGGCTTGAGGAGTTGGAGGGAGAAACAGTAGCCCAAGGGTAACTGCTGTTACTGGTATCCCATATGGAAAGAAGACTGCACCAGTCTGGAATGAGGAAAGTCAGCAAGAACATCTTCGAAAGAGCTAAAAGGACTCTCATCTCCCTTTTCTCCCTTTATTTATTTAGTGAATTTCAGAGCTTGCAGAAAGCACCTGGTTGACAGCTCTGTACTTTGTAGTCCTTGGTTTATTCCCAGCAGGGTATACAGCACAGATATCTACAGCACCAGTTTCCCCAGCTTATGCTCCTACCAGTTAATGAAGGGACAAAGGCTTGGCTTTTTTTTCCAAGAGGTGTTCAGCCACAGGCCTGTCTGCCTGCTTTGCTTGCTGACCGCAGTGATGTGGGTATGGGCTGGGGTGTCCAGCACACTCGGAGGCTGGACTGAGTGAGACAGATAATGCTGTTACTGCCCCAGCCATCGTCCCCACCCTGCGGTGGATGTTGCCACCCCTGAGGCAGCAATATCTAATCCACTCATGAATCAATTATTGAGCTGTCGCATTTTTCAGCCTGGCCTATTAAATTAAACTGACATCAGTCTCATCTCACAAAGACATTAGATAGTGATGAATTTCAGGTACTGTTAACCTGGTTTTGAATGGGCCAGCTAGAGACAGACAGATTCATTTTTCATTCCAGCTGCCAGAACCATTGTCATATCCTGTCTTGCTGTTCTGTTGCAGCTTGCTGATCAGTGGGTGCCTTTCCTTGCCAGCTCCTGAGAGGGGGCAATTTCATAAGAAGAAGGAGAGCATAGTAAAGCCAGAAAGGTCAAAAATTTGTGTTTTTTTTTTTTTTTTTCTCCATCTTTGTTAGAATGATGAGGAAGAGAGTGCGTATGTAAATGGTGAGATTGGCTAGCTGGTTAAAATGGCTTCACTGGAAGAATGTATTGACACAATACTGCCTATATGGATTAAACAGGCACTGTACGGAATTAATTTAATATATGTTCGGGGGGAGTCTCTGTCCATGGAATCTTTCTTTTCCATATTTCCATACTTCGTCGCTACAGGTACCTGTAGGAGTACAGCTACAGTGTATAAGCCCTGCTTGCTCTTTGCTGTACCTGGCATTCTCTGGCTGTCCCCATTAGGGAAGCTGCAGAAACCTTTTTGTTGCGTCTTGTTAAAAGGAGGGAGGTCCTTGGAGTGTTCTGAGCCAAACCTGCACACATTTAGGATGGATTCTGGTTTTAAAGGAACTGAAATGTTCAAACAGAGGTTGTCTGCTCCTACAGTTTATCCCATTTTCTCTGTCTAGGTGTTAGGGGGAATTCCTAAGTGGCTGTGTGCCTCATTTTGTCCCCTCATGTCAAGAAGGAGCCTTGGGAGACCTCTGTTACAGATGGCCAGGAATGTGCAGAAAGGCAGAGCCCTGGTTCACAAAGCCAGATGCAGACCTGTGCTAGTGCCCCCTAAAGCTGGTGTTTGTGAGTGCACTTCTTTTTGAATGCACTTCTTTCTCTCAGTGAAAAATGTTCAACAAAGAAATCCTGGCAGATATTTCCTTCCTACTGGAGCTATGCATTCATTACTATTAATAGAACTGTTAATTGACTACTTTAGAGCAGCTATAAAAATTGATTAGATGCATATGAGGAAATAAACGTGGGTCAGACTGTAGTGGTGCAATGCTATGAATTTGATGACCTTTTAGGACTTTTTCATGTCTAACAAAAGATTTTTTAATAAACATTAAACAGCCCAAATTCTGCCCTCCAGTACTTCTCCTAGTCTAATGAATGTATAATGAAAGCAAATATTTGGTATAGCAAAAGAATCCTGGTTTTTAAATCTCATTCCTGTATATTTTCAAGAGGTTAGGTTACTTGACATGTAAAACATCTATGAATTTTAAGTGAGGCCAGATTAGTAAAGTTCTATAGTTGGTCTTTCATCTTAATGTGACCAAGAATGTCCTCTCGCTCACTCTATTTACTAAGAAATTAAAAAATAGCAAATTGCACATCATCACATACCATATGTCCATTCCTCTCCTGGGCTCTGCTCTACAGCAATGTTAATTGACTTGCCAAAACCTTCTTCTCCTGAGTTGTGACCACTCCTGAGGAAACAATCAACAGCACAGTTGAGCAGAATAGGAAATGAAAACAAAACAAACAAAACAAAAAATAATAAAAAATTACACCGCAAAGCAATGAACCATATTAAGAACAAATTCATTTCTGCAAAATGAAGATAAAAATGAAGTGGTGACATATAACCTATGCTTTCAAAGGTACTAGCAACTGTAGACCATGCTCAGTTTTGGGTACTCACTTAGAAAGCTGGGTTTTCAGGCTTAGCCTTACCTGAAAGTCAGAGCATGTTTTAAAGGCATTGTACGTTGAGGAAACAAAATCATTAACGAGTAGAAAACAGACTGTTATATGCATTTGTTTCTGTTTTAGCAGACTTTTAAGTAAGGCACACAAAATAAAAAAAAAAAAAATCTTAAGGGCTGTTAAGTAAAGACCATATATCCCCTCTGCGTAAGGAGTTAATAAATCTCTATGTAGTAGTTCAATTGGATTAGATTACATTGAGCAAAACCAGTAAGGACCATAAGCCTGCAGCGCATTTATGAACTTACTTTTTGCTTTTTCACTCTAGTATTCAGACAACCTACGGTTAATCGCAGGGTTTGTCTTTTATGCTAGTGCCTGGTGTTTAGATGACCGTGCATCGTGCCAGCTTGGTCTTCCCCAGCACAGCACAGCGGGGTGTCGGCCAAGGCACCCGCGCACAGGAGCCAGCTGAAGGCGGGCAGCAGCAGAGCCCTGGCGCAGACGCCGCTGGCCTGGCAGCCTGCTGCAGGTCACTGCTGAATGTGCCCTCTGATGCCCGCCTCCACCCGGGCCTGGCTTGCTGTTCCTACCTGCTGACCAGGGGCTTTCCCCATTTCCCTGCGGCCTTCCTGCACTGCCGCCACCCCTGAGCTTTACGCAGGTTGGTGCTGCAGCGGTAGCGGTTCTGGTAGGGGTGTGGATTGGCTTGTGGTTGGAAGACCTGCGAGGCACACACAGAAAGGCAGCAAGAAACTCTGCCCTGCACACCCTCCAGCTCACAGAGCCTTTTGTAGAACTTGGGCTGCTGCAGCCCTGGGAGCACCCACCTGTGTTTGTAAGGGCTGATGAGCAAATGCTGTCAGCCAAGCAATGCAAAAATAAAATAGAAATATAAACTCGTTTGTCTTTTAGCCTAGGTCATGTGATCAGGTCAGAATTGGTTGCACTTTTTCCCATTTAAAAAGAAAACCAACTAGTTCTTGTGGTTGCAGAGAAAATCCTGAAAATATGTAATCTGAAATGACTCAAGAATGAAAAAGCAAAAATGAGTGTGACTTATTGTCATTAACAGTCTGATCATTTTCTCTGTTGGTATCATAATTTTTGACCCCTCAAAGCTGGCGATACAGAAAAAGGGAGCACAATTAGGGCAAACGCATTCCAGGTTCCCTTCCTGATGTTATTTATTCAGGGATACTACAAAATAGCTATGAATTTAAAATTTTAATTTTAATAGCACTTTTTTCTAGGTACGGTCAATCAATCTTTTTATTATGATAAGTTATTTTAAACTACTTAGTATTCAGGATATTTGCAGTTGTGATGAACAAGTTCATTTAAACACCAAATCAATCAGTATTTTCACTAGAGAGAAAATTTTAAGTACCAATTAAGAATGAAAAAGCGATCTACATTGTCTAATACAATATTAATGTGCTGAGATGGGTGATCCCAACTGCACAAGAAAAAAAAGCAGCTGTGTGTATGCTTTTTTTAAGAAGTTTTTTTTTTTTCTGTCACTTAGAATAATTTTATGAATAAAAAGTGGTTCTTTTATTACTGCTAATGAACGGAAATCCCATCAAATTGCAAGGCATCAACACATGACATTACTCTTAAACTAAAAGCCCGGTAGATTTTCCCAGTGATAATGGCGGGTATTAGCACTTTGCAGGATGGATGGACTGTACTTGTCTTACATAGTATACTGGTACCTTTCAGCAGTGCATAGATCACAGTTAAGAGTTATACTAGGTGCTTAATTCTGTTATTCTCTGTTGAATTATCAACCTATCTGCTTATAATGAGACTTAAGAAATAAAAAAAGAAATTAGAGACACAGGGGAAATTATGTCCTTTAGGTCGCATCAGAATGTGTAATGATCTGCCAAGGGGAGTGGTGGCAGTCTTGCTGATGAAGTCATTTAAACCCATGCTGATACAGCAATCAAACACATAATGGTGGTAATGATCTTGCCCTGGCACTGTGATCTACTGGCCACATTATCTTCTGGTATCGCCAGGTCTGGTTTCCTTCACTTTAAAGAAAGGGGAGCAGAGTTATTTAAAGGAATGAGGCTTAGATGAGGGCACCCTGCTTAAGTGGGGATAAAGCTGCGCAGAAAAAGTGTTTTACAAATGTCTGACAGCTGGAGGGCTATGCCAGAAGGCATTTACTGAAAGGTAAGGTGCTTTAACCAAAGGAGGTTTTATCACCTCGCCTTAGATAGCTGTGTTTCAGGTTAACACCCGCTTGGTTCTTTAGCAGTTGATGTGCCAGGGACGTTGCTGAACAAGAAGGTGATAACCTCACCCTATCAAAATGACATAAAATACATTTTCTTTTAAGTTGTTTGAACTTGTCTTACTGTAAGGGTATGTTCTCAGCACAGGCACCTAAGGGAATATTGGAAAATACCCCGGGCGATGAGGGGGACCTGAAGCTGAGTTGTTGAACCGAAGATTGCCTTGTCTCTCTAAGGATTTTGTTAGTGTTTTGCCTGTGAAACAGTTTTAGAAGCCTATTTACAACAATTTTGGTGTTCTTATCTTGGTGACACGCTTGCATTAATTTCTAGAAATGCCTTTTTCTTTTTCTGTGATATTTCTGTAAGCATTATCTAAACTTACAATTCAAAGGGCTGGTTTTTAAAGTATTTTAAGACAGCATCCTTATTTATTTTTTTTAATTTTTTTAGGATAGTAAAATATATGTAATCTTATTCTGATTATCTGAAAAAAGGTATTTATTATTCTTAAACAGATGAATTTGTGTATATAAAACTAGATGCAGTGAAGTTAGCTTGATTTTGCAAAGGTTGGAAATCAATCCAGCTTGCTCTTGAAATACTTGTTTTGCAGTTTTTGCATGGAGTCTCTGCAAGTAAAACACTATAGCTTTTGCTCCCTTGCTGGGTTATAAATAATTTATAAATTAGGCATTTAGTATGCATTTCTTAATAAATCATCACTTGTCCAAAAATTCAGTTTGCTTTGATCTGTGCATGCTTTCACAAATACACAGCACCTTTGTTATGACCTGACTGCTAATAGCAAACTGCATGAAGGGTTTTTCTTAAGAATATTTCAAGTCTTTGCTGTTTGGTCACACATTGTTCTCTCACCATGCACCACTCAGTGTTATTACAGATACCACCAAAAAAAAAAAAAGCTCAAAGTTACTGTATGTGGGATAAAACAATACTTGTATGGAATATTGCCCTGGTAAGTCCAACCTCACAAGGTAAAACTACATATAAAAGGTCCCTGCAAAAGAGAATAGGGAATGCAGGATTTGGGGAAGTGAGTGGAATCACGGGGGAAAATATTTGCACCAGATGACTCATTTCCAGCACTACGGATGTTACATTAAAGAGCTAATGTGTAAGTTGATGCTGCCTGAGGCAGGATTAACTTCTAATGTGTAGGGACTGAAGTTTGCTAATGGCCTTGCTAGCATGAAAACCAGCTCATGTAGGAGGGTGGCTTGCCTTCCATGTGGCCATTGTTAGGTTACTTATGCTGAGGGCCTGCTGCTGAATTCTCCTTGCTCCTTTTGACTCCTGGGTGGGTGGGAGCAGGTCATGGGGCTAACGTGATGCAAGGCAAGGCAGAGTTGTGCTGCTGGAGGTGCAGTTTGGCCATGGGGCCAAATCAGTGTGCATGACTGACCGCCTTCCTGATTGCCCCTCTCTTCTGGAGGTATTGGTGCTGGCAGAAAAGAGCTGCTGCTGCTTTCCCAGACCAGATGTGTAGCTGGTGCCAGTCCATGGTATCCCAATGAAAATGGCAAAGACTTGCACCCACTGGGGATGTGGTGTTTCTGTTCAAGTGATTGACTTCCCTCTGCTCAGGCTTTTCAGTGTAGGAAGATGCATTCTCATGTTGACAGAGGGCATTTGTCAGGGTGGTAAATGTCATGATGGAGATAAGAGGATGCTTTCTTCCAGGGCTGCCCCTGGCTCTCAGTCCTCCCCTGACATGCTGGGGTGGCTGGACTCTCTCCAGTGTACCCCAAGTACCCGCTGGAGGCAGTTTTCCACAGAAGCCTCTGCCCCTCTCTGGTGCGGGTGTGAGGAAATGTGTTCGCAGGGTGACCTCACACAGTCAGCAAGGAGATTTAATGTGGGTGGCAGTTCTCTGGAAACACTTGCCATGGTGGTTTGTGTTGTTTGTTGGATGCTATCTTTATAAGGATTTACTTTTAATTGTATTTCTTCCCTAAATGTGCTCCTAGGCTCTTCCTCTGGAAAACCACTCCAGCATGCTAAGCTGTGTGTAGGGCCCTTCCTCTCCATTTCTGGGCCGCTTTGTCACAGACCCCATTTCCCTTTTCCTGTCGTGGAGGCAGAGCAGAGCACCTGTACATATCCCAGCCAGATGAATGGCAGCTTCCACCCCCTTCTGTAGCAATAGTTTCTGTTGATTTGTATCTCTCTGTTGGCAGTTGTGCAGTTAATCCACTTTCTTATTAAGGTGCATACAGCTTTAATATTAATATTGCTTCATAACTATCCTCTTAAGATAAAATGAAATCTCAAAAAAAAAAAAAGAGAGAGGGAATAAAACAAATGTCTTCCTCTTCTTTTTATAAAATATGCTAATTATGGGTCAAAGAATGCAGATTGATTCATCTTGACAAAATACTTGTATAGACTCAGCAGTATTTTTTCTCAATAAGAATTTTTCCCATTAACACCTCAATAGTTGTTCCTAGACATACTATTTTAAAGGTAATACCTCTTTTCCTATATGTCTTCTTTATGCAAGTATACTGTCACTTGGATGTTGAAGAGACAACAAGACCCATCAGTACCTGTCAGTTGGTCTGAAGATACCTTTTTGGCTGCTCTATGTTAGAAATTGCTGCCTGTTGTGCAGCCTTCGGGCAGAGTGCAGATCATTTCTCTAGTACATGTGTGCACGATGGCTGTGCAAGGAAGCGGAGGGGATAAGTGGTGTAGGTGAGAAACCGAGGAACTCCTTTAGTAGCGCCAGGCCATGTTCTCCTACCAGTGAACATGGATAACTCAAATTAATACTAATGGGTGTTATGCACAAGGGAGAGGATGATCTACCCTGTTGCTTGCACTGGGAATGCAATTTAAAGCTTTCCTGAGGCTTCTTTAAATTAGATTTCTTGGGCCGTCTGTCTTTGAGTTGTCTCACATGCAGAGCTCCCACTGACTCAACAGGGCTTGTTGAGCAGATCAGTGGTGTGGGGTGTCTCCTTTTGTTGCATCTTTTCAAGAGGTATAAAATAGATGTAAATTGCTCTTATTGGTACGATACGCATATGCTTGCCTGTGTATATGGTAGTGATTCACTTCAAGGCATGTGCTTTTAGGCTACACAAATGCCAAAATACTGTAAAAATAAGCTCATTAAAAACTGGTGAGGAACTTTCCTTCAGTCCAGAAGAACCTCTTCTGTGACCTTGATTGCTGACAGGAGTTGAAGGAGGATAGATTGATCAGATTAACTGTAAAACTAGGCATTTAAATGGCTAGCAAGGATGTACAGGGTTGCTGTGAGAAGTTACGTGACTCCTCCCATAGGACTGGGGTGATAAAGGGGTCTACCCATCAGCAGGTGGATTGTGTAATAGCTATGCCAGGGCTTTTAGCATCTTCCTCTATAATATCCGGTATTAGCTGTGGTCAGTGGTAAAAATATGGGGTTAACGGACCTTTGAAGTTGACCAGTTCCTGTGTTCTAGTTAACTTTTAACTCAGTAGAAGATGGCTTGCATTATCATAGTTATGCAGCCTTTTGCCAGATGCCTTGCAGTTAGCTTGTTAAGTGGAGGCAGCAATATATGAATTGTTCTGGTGAAACTGGGTCCTAAGCTGAGCTAAGTGGAGGAGAAATAATGTCAGAACAACATCCTCATATGATGCTGGTGTCTGCAATGCCAAACTGCCGCTTTACAGTTTTACCTTACTTCTTTTTCTTTATTTAAACACAAGGGAAATTTTGAAAGTGTATCTTTCTCTTAAACAGCTTTTCGAAACCAGTGGGGGTTAATTAAAAACTAAATATGGAATCTACAAACACACAGAAATTATTTACACTGTTGTTAATTTCTTCTTTAATATTCATAACTGTTTTCTGTTAATTAAGAAGAGAGGGAGAACATGAAGAAAGGCTCAGAACAAAAGCAGTCTGCATACAGATAAGGAGCTGAGTTCTCAAAGAACAGGACTAAATGCATACTGCCTGCATTGAGCGAAGAATTTATATGCAGCCAATGCATATTGCAGCTCAAAAATTGGGTAGACTTATGTATGAATCTTACTACATCAGCATTAGGCGTGATCCTCTCACCACCACTGTTAACATTTCCCTGTTTTCTGGCATTACACATTCTGCAATCCTGGAGCAGTTTAATTAGCTCTTAGAAAGTGAAGCTTTTAGTTGGGAAATATTTCTAGCTTTTGCAGTAGTAGTATGTAAAGCATTTGTAGGAAATAAGGCTGCATAGCATAGAATAGGAAGCTACATTCTCCCTATACTGTAGGAACCATGAGGGAGCCACTAATCCTTACAGAAGTAGTCATTATGTTAGCAGCATCTAGAAGCTGTGGTCAAGCTCAGGCTTTTGCCATGCAAGGCACTTCATGTAAACATGTAGACAGTCATTTTCCTGGTGTCGGCAGCACTGGCCAGACAAGCTACAAGCTGGCACTTCTCTGTGTTAATGGCAAATTGCTTCCTTTTCTCATATGTGAGGTGAAGGAATTTGCAAACTCTGCCACATCCAGGGCATTTACCAGCTTTTTTCTATTTGGTTTTCAGTACCACTTGTTTAGTTTCATGCCTACAACATATGTGCCTTCAGTCTTGAAATAACCCTCTAGTGTAAATTTCTTAAATGAGCTGTTTTGAATACTGACCTATCTATGAATCAGGCTGCTATCTCTAGTCCGTTTTGTATCACTGCCTGCATTTTTTCATCTCTATAGGAACTGAGTTTTAAACAGTGCATTTTAGAATATACTTATGAATATAAAAAACATTGTCATAAGTGCCTGATAAGTTTTGGGAATCCTATGTTTGTTATGAATAGTACAGCAAAGCTGCTCAGTAAATGCTTGTAAACAGCAGGGTTTCATGAATGTTAGTCCATCAGCCTAGTACAGCCCTTTCCCAAAGGGACAAGGAAAACAGTACTGCTTTTTGCTGGACATCACTTGATTTCTGGCTCTTTATTCCCTTCAAATCCGTTTGAAAACCCAGTGTTAAATGGTTGTGTAATAGTCTGCTTAAAATGTTCCTGTATCTTTTTCTGACCAAGTTAAACAATTCTGTGCAGCATAGATGACCAAATCACATACTTGTTAACGGCATGATTTATAGAAATGCTTCATTTTCAGAGACTGGGAATTTAATAATCACAAAGAATAAATTGCTTTGTGGAAAAATAGGGTAAATTAGCTTGAAAAGCAACAACTGTTTTCCCTTCCTCTTCTCTATAGCTACACCCCCAACTCCTTGTAGTGATACATAATATATTTCATTACCCATCTAATGTGCTATAGTATCTACTGACCTAAATACAAGGTTAATTGACATTTTTCATTTAGAGACCATCAGTAGAAGCTACAATAAAATAAACAGTGCCTTTCAGGCAGTCAGCAGACCTCCTGCTGGATCACGCTTGGTAGAGGCCCCTTCTTGTCTGTATGTATAAAATGTATAGTACAATACACCACAAATAAGAGTGCAATATGAAGGAAGAAATGACAAGGTGAGATGAAGAGCCTGGTGCAACATGCTTGGTGATACAACCTTATATCATTCCCTTCCCCTTTTCTTCACTTTTATCTCAGCAGACATGGTTTGAAAGACTGTTGAGAAAGTAGATGGCTACTATCCAGATGAAGCATGTGATAGGAAACAACTTTAAAGATAATTATTACAAGCCAGGATCATTAAAGTTTGCTCATCAGGATAATCCAAAGAAAAATGATCTCTTGAAATAATTAATGCAATGTTCTAGCTTTGATAATGATAAAAGCTTGTCTGTGTGCCAAGGGTCTGCACACCGCTGAAGTTCACTCAGGGAGAAGGTTTAACTTGGACTTGATGGCTGTGCATAGATCTCAGTATAGAGATGAGATTGTTAAAAGACTGTTGGGCCTTAGCTGAGGGTTGATTTCAATTAGATTCATTTTATTAAATACATCTGTCTGATGTGTTCCACAAGTGGAAGAACCTACATAAAACATACTGCATGACTGGCACTTCCAGACTGATGTTTGCTGTCTTGCAGTGCTACCAAGACAGGCCCGTTTTCAGGTTTCAGACTCCAGCAGCCCTACCATCAGGGCAGTCTTCTCAGAAGGATAATAGAAAACTGGAAGTAAGGAAACAGCAGTTTTTAATGAAAAAAGAAATGGATTGTATTTCTTACCTCAGATCAAAGGTAGCAAACGTTTTTCTCCAAGGGTGGAGAATCGGGCATAGAGCTGAGGGAAGAAACAGAATTAAGAGAATCTGAGTTCCCCTGTGCTCCAGGGAAGATGTTGCGTGCTCTAAGCCATATAAGGCTCATCGCATTCAAGATTTAAGCTGTGACAATAAGGTTAAAGTTGCAGCAAAAATTATTTTAGCAAAGATTTGTGGAAGAAATGCGGAATATAAAGTAGCCTGGAGATTAGAAGCAGACTTCAGACTCTGGCAGCCTGAACACAAGTTAGAGACCTAGGTTAGAGATGAGTGAGCTGTATGTACAAATAGATGTCTGTGATGTTTTTGATATGAAAAAGATCACAAATTATATCAGAAAATACAGGGTCAACAGTAGCAAGAATACCTTGAGGGAGACAAGAGTTACAGTAATATCAGAAGACAGCTGGTAATGGGGCAACAGCAGATCTTTCTTCTCCCTTAGGGACACTGATGGAACAGTAATTACCAGGAAAAGCAGCAAGCTGCAGAGTGTAGGAGTGTCTGTCTTGTAGTTAGAGATGCTGAAATCTGGCATATATAGGAATCGAAATCTCATCTCTGAATCTACAGATGGTGGTCAGGTAAGAGTGAAGATGGGATGAGGAAGGTGGGCAAGAAGGGAATAAGCATGGCAATACAGTGCATTCCTCAAAGAGCTGATGCACTCTAGCTGTGTCCCTTTAAAGGTTCATCTGTTAGTGAAACCACGTCTCTCTAACCCAAATTTTATCTAAAATTGAAACCAAGAAAAGGAAGAGCCTGGGTGTAAATGGATGCGGTTAGATTAGTCCATTAGGTCACCCAAATAATGCAGCATGGCTGTGCTCTTTGATCTCTGTTCTTCCCTAATCTCCTATACAGCAATATTGTGCTGTTTAATTGGTGATCTCTAACCCCTGATGATGTTGGAATTGCAGACAGCATTTGCAGGGATTGCTGGTGTTGGTGTGAAGATGAAATGGGTTAACTGCTATAAGTAATAAGCCACAGGGTAAAAGGAACAGGCGTATATAGTTCGAAGTGACAGTGACTTAAGATGCTTGAAGGCCAGTGTGAGAAACCTGTAAAAGGACTGAGATCAGGGGACTGCTCAGACACTGGTAAATATCATCCCTCTCTATGCAGTGCCAAGGAAGTCCCTTAAAGAGAAGACCAGGCACCAGTAATCTCTACTGTAAGTGTGGGCTGGTTTGTTTAAATAATGCTGTCCCCCAGCAAGACAGTTAAAGGTGAATGCCTGGGAAATAGGATTTTTCCAGTAGGCTGTACATGTTCCATTTTATACTGATTTCTGTGGCTGGGACTTACTGATGCTTGCCTCTGTTCTCACCACTATTTGTCTCCTTTCCAGAAGTAAATGTAGTTTCCTAGGGGATCTTTTTTGTTATTTTCTTTTCCAATGAACTCCAGAGCGATCTGCAGTGTCAGAAGAAAAGCAAACCTCAAGTCATTCTGAATGTTCAGTGGAAAATCAACCATTCCCTCTTGTCCAGCAGGTGCCTCTGGAGTAGCTCACACACAACTCCTTGTGCACTGAGGGCACCTGTGTCTACCCCATAGCTATGGAAGTTGGGCTAAGATGGACCCGGGGAGTAAGGTCTGTCTTCTGCATGGTTTCAAAAGCCAGTTAAGACCTCCAAATAGCTTCCTTTAAATTAGATGGAGTCCTCTGTGAATTTTGTAAGCTGTTATACTGTATTTATATGTAGGCATGAATCATTCTTCTCTTTAAATAAGAGATGAAACAAGTGGCAATGAAAATGTGATTGAAAACAAAAATCCTACACACCTGAATAAATAGTGTGCTTTGCATATTAATGAAGATGTGATGGGATCAGCAGAAAGTACAGCAGTGTAGAAGTGTTAGAGTGTATTTGTCCAGCCTTACTGTAAGAATCTCAGAGGAGCCAGGAATTAAATGTATTTATAGTAGAACAGAGTTTAAATGCCACAAATAAAAACTTTTTTTTTTTTTTTTAAGAGAAATAGAGCAACTGACAGTGCTTTTCATCTTTTAGCTAGGGGTTAAATTACAGAAGTAATTTAACGTCCACATTCATCTTTCAGGGGACTGCTGCCTGCTTATGCATGCAGCTGAAACCAATATAATAAAGTTTTTCCTATTTCTAAGTGTTAAAACGTTAAATATTGGGAAGCTTTGAAATGCATACTTTTTATCTGAGATCTTTCAAGAAGTAAAATTAACTGCACATCAGACTTTAATGCATGAAACCATGACTTACTGTCCTGAGAACTAATTTAGGCTCACTGCAGATGTAAACTCACCCTCAGTGTGCTACAGGGCCTGATTCAGAGATGGCTGAAGTCGACAGGTCTTTCCAATTACTTTTATGGGAATCAGATGAAGTTTTTAATTAATGCATCACTGAGTGCTCAGACTCATTTAAAAAATTCTCAATTCTAGATATAATGCAGATCTTTCAAAATGTCATTGTACTTTAAAGCTGTTCTGCTCTCTTGGATGAGAAGTTATTTACACTTGTGTGACTACATCTGATATATTCCTTCTTTCCTCACACCATAATATGCCTACAGTATGTGTTTTGATATATTATGTGTATCTTTGAATACATAATATATTACCAGATGGTATGTGATTAGCAGGGTACACTAAAGTAGAAAGATGTCTTCTGCCCTGGGTACATGTACACAGTCTGGCAGTATACATATTTAAAGTGAATATTTCAGAATGTATTTTTAGGAGAGAGAATAATCTGATACGTGCAAGAGTTATGCGTGTGCAGTAAATTGGCTACTCAGGAAAGTTTCATATCTAATATCCTACTCAAAGTATTGGAAAGCTCCCTCTGGTTCATGAGCTTAGCCTGGTGAAATTCTGATTGAGAAGATTTATTGTTTATGTGTCCTTCCCATGTTTTCAATCCCAGTAGCTGAATAGTTAAAATTTAGAAATATCTATTATGCTATAAAATATCTGGCGCCCATATATGAACTCTTCAGGTCTCAGATGTTCTTAGTTTGTAGAAGAGGAAGAAAAGTTTCTGACGGTTTACTGTCTGGTTGGGTGGGAGCATGTAAAAGCGATTGTTTTCTCAAAACGAGTAAGCAAAATGCCAGCTTTGGGCTTCTAAGCAAGGCTCCACTGTAGAGGAAAACTTATGGACGCATTTCAGATTCCTGAAAATTCGACATGAAGCATTGATACAGCATTGCCTGAAATCATGTGATTTGCTGTTATAATTACAGCTGGTGTTGTGAAGAGACCTGAAGTCATGGCCACCTGTTCCTAGCACAGGTTTTTGTCATCAGAAATTGAATGCCATGGGCCAGCCAAACTTTCAGCTCTTAGAAATAAAAATCGCACAGTGAAGAGAAATTATAGACATTCCAGAAGTGTACTGTGTATGGGTCGATTCAGGTCTGGAGGTAGCTGTAGGTTGGAAGTTGATAGAAAATTGGTATAAGAGCCGTAGCTCACGTAAATCAATAAGGCTTCCTTGACTGTAATGGGCTAATGCCAATTTATACCACCTGAAGAGCTATTGCCTAGATTTACAGTGTAAATATAATTACTATGACATAGATTTGCTTTGGTTCACTGAGCTGGCAATGAACAAGCTTTATAGTATTGTATCTTTTTGTTCTTGCTTAAATTGTCTTTCTAGTGGGTGGCTGGAGCTAGAACCCAGACCACAGTTTCTGTCCCAACAGGGTTTTTAACAGTGTTAGCGTATAAAGTAGCTATCATTGCCGTGCGCCGGGCTGTGCCTAGAGGCCGTATGTGCTGTGAGCGCAGCAGGGAAGGTCCATATCCGTGTGTTTGGCACAGCAGGAACCTGCTGACTCGGCAGTACCTGCAGGAGACTTGGTGTTTTTCGGTGGTGGCTGCTGTAAGTGGTTGCAATTAAGTTTTGACATCAACATCTTGCCCTGCATTAGGCCGCCTTGGGGAGTGGCACAACTTGCTAGTTAGTTTTCTTGGTCTCTGCCAGCACAACTTGGAAGACAGCAGGGTAATGATTTACAGATGTGAGGCTAGCTTTGCAATTAGATGGGTTAGAAACTTTAAAAAAACTAAGTATTAAAATCCTAAAGAATATGGTGATGTCTGAATAGAAGTGAAGAAATATCTGAGCTTAGGTTATTCCTTCAGACCTGTAATGAAAAGCTGAGGATTGTTACTGTGCAATAGAAACAGAGAAGGCAAAAGTGTCACCTTGTTATTTTCCATTATGGTACATATTGTGTAACCTGGAAGACATTTCATGTCTTTAGCCACAAGCCTTTGTGGACTCCAAAGTAGAATGTCAGCACAGGTCTTTCTGTGCCTGGTCGCAGGCTATCATTTAATTTCTATTACTTTTCCCCTTCTCTGTTCATGCTGTGATGTCCCTGTTGACAGCTAATATCCATAAAGGAATCAATAAAGAATATTACAAATAATAATTAAAGCATGGGTAGTCCATTAAACAGAGTGGGCTTGCACAGCTGAAGAGACCTGATGCAACTTCAGTGATCTCTGGGTGTAACTAAGAGCAGGATGCAGCCCCTGGCTCTAGGAACTACACTTAATTATTGTTAAAAGCAGGAAATCATGACTTCTAGTTCTAAGTGGTTGAAACGCCATGTAACTCAGGAAAATTGTGAGGGGGGAAAAAAAGGGCTGAAGTGAGTCCATGATCAACCTTTTGTGTTGGGGGAAAACAAACAAAAAAACAAAAATCAGAACAAGCCTGTTTTCAAGCACTCTCTGTCGCAACTAAGACCACAATAGTTTTCAGCGCTAGCGTCTAGCACTCATTTTCCCCAGTATAAATGCACCATAACTTAGCATGATTTCTGTGTTCTTGGGAGGCTCAAGACTTAAATAAAAAGGATGCTCCAGGTCGCAGCTGAGATGTAGTTAACCCTGAGATTGAAGAAATGCCATCCCACCTTGCAGGAAGGATTCTCATTTTGAATAGCTTTCCATTAGTTTTCCTGTGGGAATGGTGTAATACTGGCAGTATTTCTGGAGCTATTATGACAGTGTTAACAAGGAAGCTGCTTAGCTATAGGTCCTTAACACTTGTGTGGTCACTACGGTTCTGTGGCTTTCAGGCTCTGGCCATCTTCTGGCTATTGGAAAAGATTTTTGTCCTTCTCTGATTGAGGTAACTCAGTGTGGCAATAGAAATACGATGCCCGTATTTCAGTGAAGAGTGCATTTGTGTGCATATGCATTGTGATTTTTGTTGTTCCTTAATTCCATATTCTCCCTCAGGTGGCAAATAAATCTAATAATGGTTGTGTTTTCAGCTGACCCAAAATATTCAGATGTGTTTGAAATTCCACACAACATTTTTATTTGTATCCAAGGAATAACCTGGTAGAATAAGCCAGAGTAAGAATACAATTAGAATCGGGAATTCTGATTATTCAAAAACATGTAATTAGAGGTGGCAAAACTTTAAAAACTTGAAAATGATCGTTTATGATGGAAAACAATATAACTTTGTTTGTTTTGTATAGTTTTAACCCAACTGTAATTTGTTGTGTGTGACATCAGAAACTATTTGTCAGCTTTCTGTGCTCTCTGAGTTCCTTTACGTCTTAGGGGTTGGTTGCAGTTGCATGTTGTCTCTGCTACTGAATTTTTAGATAAATTGGTGCATCAAAATCCAAATCCTGATTACTACTTAATGACTTAAACGTTGTCTCATCTTTTTTTTTTTTTTTTTTAGTTTTGCATAATTGTTACTTTACTGCAGAGGGAAACAGATTAATAATGGAACAAAGCAGGGAAGAAACTATGGAAAACTTGGTTTGGATAAAGAACACTTCAGGGAATTTGGAAGACATCCTTTTAGTATTAGGAAGTATGGGTTCTTCCAGCATGAGATGATTCCCACCCACAAATAAGTTCATCTGAAGAATGGTTTTATGATGACTCATGGTTCATTTTATAGATACACCTGCAAACTTCCCTGTTCGGACAGGCAACACCAAAAGCCTTTGGCTAAAGGAAGAGGCTGAGTTGAGTTGATGCATGTGAAATCTTTAGAAGACACAGCCAATGGACTGAGTCACTGATATATGAGAGTAGGACCGCAGTAAATTCAAGCTGTATCTGATACAGAGGTAAAACAGCCTTTGTGAAATCAAGCGTTGCGTGTATGCTGGCTGCCTGCCTCCCCCTGCCTGTGGAGTCTGACCTGTTTGGCTATCCAGGGTTGTGACTTGGCAAGTACTTCTTTCATGTATCAGGAGATTATTGTCACTAGCTCATGTTATCT
Organism: Anser anser; assembly: GCF_964211835.1. Taxonomy (NCBI): domain Eukaryota; kingdom Metazoa; phylum Chordata; class Aves; order Anseriformes; family Anatidae; genus Anser; species Anser anser. The sequence continues at coordinate 3,906,533 of NC_139725.1, forward strand.
TTGTAAAGCATAACCTGTAGGATCCTGTAGAACAAACCGGGATGATATTGAAAGCAGTGAAATGTGGCTGTAGTGATGAGGAGAAAAATGATAGCTGTAAAAGCATCACAGAGGCACTCTGGCTCGTCAGGCACTGCATGCTGTCATACGTGTGTTTAGGAAGGGATTATTCCTAATGATCAATTCTCACTGCAAGCATGAGGTATGTCAGAGTAAAAGTACTTAGAGGTATGAAAAAGCATTGAGGACACAACCATACAAAACTGAAAGCAGGTTATTTAATTTCATAGACTCATAGAATCATAGAATATCCCAAGCTGGAAGGGACCCATAAGGATCATCGAGTCCAGCTCCTGGCACCACACAGGTCTACCCAAAATTTTAGACCACGTGACTAAGTGCACAGTCCAAACGCTTCTTAAACTCCGACAGGCTTGGTGCAGTGACTACTTCCTACTTCCCTGGGGAGCCTGTTCCAGTGTGTGACCACCCTCTCAGTGAAGAACCTCTTCCTGATGTCTAGCCTAAACCTCTCCTGCCGCAGCTTGACACCATTCCCTTGGGTCCTATCACTGGTCACTAAAGAGAATAGGTCAGCGCCTGCCCCTCCACTCCCCCTCGTGAGGAAGCTGTAGACCGCGACGCGGGCTCCCCTCAGCCTCCTCTTTTCTAGGCTGAACAGGCCCAGTGACCTCAGCTGCTCCTTGTACGTCTTCCCCTCTAGGCCCTTCACCATCTTTGTCGCACTCCTCTGGACACTCTCCAGCAGTTTCACATCCTTCTTGTACTGCGGTGCCCAGAACTGCACACAGTGCTCGAGGTGAGGCCGCACCAGCGCAGAGCAGAGCGGGACAATCACTTGCCTCGACCGACTAGCGATGCTGTGCCTGATGCACCCCAGGATACGTCTGGCCCTCCTGGCTGCCAGGGCACACTGCTGGCTCATATTCAACTTGCTGTGAACCACAACCCCCAGATCCCTCTCTGTGGGGCTGCTCTCCAGCGTCTCATCGCCCAGTCTGTACGTGTAGCCAGGGTTGCCCTGTCCCAGGTGCAGGACCCGGCACTTGCCTTTGTTAAACTTCATGTGGTTGGTGATCGCCCAGCTCTCCAATCTGTCCAGATCTCTCCGCAAGGCCTTTCCAGCCTCAACAGAGTCCACAACTCCTCCAAGTTTGGTGTCGTCGGCAATTTGCTCAAAACACCTTCTAGTCCTACATCCAAATCGTTTATAAAAACATTGAAGAGAACTGGCCCTAAAATGGAGCCTTGGGGGACCCCACTGGTGACCGTCCGCCAGCCTGATGCGGCCCCATTTACCACAACCCTTTGAGCCCTGCCCGGCAGCCAATTGCTCACCCATTGGATGATGTTTTTGTTTAGCTGTATGCTGGACATTTTGTCCAGTAGGATCCTATGGGAAACTGTGTCAAAAAGGGTTACATCTGATTTTGCAAAGTATTCCTAAAATTAAACCAAAGTTTACTATGACCCAAACTCTCAAAGAACATATTTAGAGTGCAATAAGCTATTTTTCTAGCATTTTTCTTCCTTACCTCAAGAATATCAATAAAATTAACAAAACTAACCCTACTAACCTCAACCCTACTCTCAATGCAATCTAACTGTGTAAGCCCTAATGTGCACAGATCATAGCCAGGCCTTTTATGTATTTTCAACATCACAGATGAAAGAATTACAAAAATCCCTGTTGTTATATATTGGTGTCCAGATTTCTAAACTTTTTTTTTTTTCCTAAATAATTTGAAAGCATTAGTGCCGCAGGGCTCAGTTTGTTTTTAAAGCTACCTGGGATGAATATTAGAGCTATCAGGAGCTCATTCTGTCATTTCATGCAAAAGTACATATATTGTGACCCCATTTATTATACTTGAGTAATCAATATATTAATAAAAGTGAAAGCAGAGAGTTGGTTAATTATTACCATTAACAGAGCAAATGGAAAGGAGAAGAAAATGCCACCATTCAAACAATACCAATTCCATATAAGACAGAAAATCACTTCCAACGGCAACCATTAAACATCTAGAGGACAAAACATACACGCATAGTACACTGCTTAGAGAAACCAGAGTACACCACATCAAATCTACTCCAACTGTAATGAAAGTGCCTCAGAAGCAATCTAATCAATAGCTCTGCTTTTCTACAAGCACACACTCTACAAAAGCAGACTTCTTTGTAATAAATAGATCCTTAATGCATTGCATTAAGGGTAAATACAACCACCTTAATAAACACACTTATTCCCGCTTTAAAGATAAAATGCACTAATAAAAAATGCACACATATAAAACTCAGGAGAACAAGTTTCTACCACAGAAATTACATGAAGGGAAGTCTGTTACTGCTCTTACTAGAGAGTCCCTAATTAAAGGCTCATGCATTCCTGCATCAAATTAAAGATACATGTTTAGCTTGTCCTAAAAGCTGCCCAAAGTTTCAGCTACGTGAAAAAAATTTGCTTTACTGATTACACAGGGTTCTGTAAAAGTTACAGCATTATCTTAGACTTTGATAGGATTCCAGTCCAGCAGTCCACCCACCGCCTGTCCTGCATCTATTCGCACCGCTTCTTCCCACTGCTCTGCAACACCCAGCTAACCTCTTTCCACCCACCCCTCCCCATTTCTTAACCATTTACGAGCTCAGTTTCCCAAACACTGGAACAGATTCATCTGCATTTGAACATCTGCATTCAGAGCTCCTATAAATGCGCAAAATTTATGCCACCTCCTGTCTTTTACGGGTACTGTAAATACATATATGCCACTTAAAAACCTGATTAAAAACCTAGCTGTACCTAGCTTTGAAGTTTCCCTCCCACCTGGAGGTCCCAACACCACTTGTTGCCGATGAGTTTCAGAAACGGATTTGGGTCCCTCTTGGAGTTTCCCAGCAATTCTTTGCACTGCTCATCTTTCACGACACTTCTCCTGGCTGTCACTCAGTGGAAAGTCAGATCTAACACTTCTGTGCTCTTCCAAAACACACTGCCACTATTCTACCTCTGTTCCCTCTCATGTCTTATCAACAGCATTAGCACTGTCGACACACCTCAGGAGAAACAGCCTCACAGCCGTTATCAAATGCATCGATACTGCGGTATATAGTAAGGCCCGAGTTCCACTGGAGCACTGTTCACAACACATTGCTTTCCCACTGCACCTGAAAATGCTTCCCCTTGACCTTGAAATCAGGAGCACAAACGGTTCCCCCTAACACTGCTCCTGCATGGACATTTCTCGGAGCAGCACTCGCCTTGCACAGATGAACAAGCTTTTCGATCTCTCCTGGCATACAACCATGGTATGCCAGCAACTATAGCAAAATTTTTCCTGTGGTTTGTTCTATTCTCTGCATTTTCAATTTTTAGCCTGATGAAAAAAAAAAAGAGATGCCTGTCTATTGGACTAAAGTAATTTTTTTTCTAAAGAAAAGCTAGAACGAAAGGAAAACTGTTTTGAACATATTAGTCTGTAAGAGCTTATACTGAATTCCAAAAGCTAAACTGTCTCTATACACACACACCATTCTTAATCATTTATGACCTTGAATTTGTGCTACAATTGCATATTATATTTCTTGATGTGCCAAAGATCTTTTAGAACCCATAAATGCAAACCAGTTGCTTCATTTCAGTTTACTTTCACCCTGAAAAAGTGGCTCCAACCATCAGAGGGCAGCATTTCTGGCTCTACAATACTGAAGATGCTGCTGCATAACCAAACTTTGGTTTATTATAATTTAGACTCTCATCACTTCAATCTTATTCATGTTGTGAGAAAACAGATTTTTTGCCTTCTGAGCTACTGTGCTTGCAAACTCGGAAAGGCAAGAACAGACACTCATCGGTATTGGCTTACAAAATTGGAGTATTTGCTTTCCTAGTGTTACAAAGTTCCTGTTTTAGATATAAAGATTGCTCTCTATTTGAGACCCTATGCACAAAAGGTTGACAATTCTGCCTTTAGTTGGACAGCATACAGGATCTTGTGCATCTCTAACCCCTCTACTTCTACGAAAGACTTTTCAAACTTCATTTTTAACTCGCTTTGAAGATGAAGGCACATCTGTTTCCAGACAATGTTTTCCTTAGAAGGTGCTGAATAAATCAGTAGATCATCCAATTACCCTAACAAAGTCTTAACAAATCTGTTTAGTGAAACCTCTCTGCGCTGACCCGAGATGCACAACGTAAGTGCTAAAAATTGTCAGTAATTATCGAAATCCCCATTTCACCTACTGGTCTACAGGAACATACCAACATCTGTAGGACTACCAGTTAAAGCTACCTGACCCAGGCAGCCTTCTCCAGAGCTTCCAACTTCCCTTCTCTGCCAGAGCAGGGTATTTTCACCCCCTGTGGCCAAATACAGACCCTGGGACCCTGCAGGTAAGCACTGACTTCTGGCACAAAATGGGGATCCGGATATTTTCACAGGAGATGTGTCCTGAAATCTTGTCAGGAGAAGAAACCCAGGCCTCCATTATCTTAGACTAGGTAACCACCCAGTGAGCTGATCTGCAGCTGCCACCACCTTCTCTAGCCACAGCTTCGGTACAGGCTGAGCCATTGCAAACACCCCCTGGATCAGGCCCTGCAAGCACCACGCGTGGGGCCAAGTCCTAGGGACTGACCTTGATGGTAGGCTTAGAGAAAAACCTGGGCAGCCAAGAGCACCACAGCAATTGCCTGTCCAAACTAAGGCACATTGACAGGTGACGCAAGAGAGCTTGAAATTACGTTAAAGTGACCTCATTCCATAGCTAATTTGACTGTTGCTTCCTCACCTGTTCCCTTAAATATCTGAAGAAATAGCTGGTCACTCAAAACCTTCTTGGCCATCGGCATTCCCAAGGCTTTGTTCCCTTTTTAGGGGCATGTTAAGACTTTTGTGTTCCTATCTAAGTAACTACTGTGCCTGTTTTCTATCAGATCTTCTAGTTGTCCTCTGTGTCTCTGAGTTAGATAACAAACAAAAATTTAATATTAGGGATTCACAACACCGAGAAACTCTGATAGACAGCAGTGGAGCTAAGAGAAAATGGTGCTCACCTTTCTAGCTGGCCTTTTGCAACAGTTCTAGGGGATCCCCAGTTTTGCCCTCATAACAAGGTTCTCTATTGATTTACTTTCCAGTTGGCCCATTATATTATATTTTAGTTATTTATACAGCACTTTCAAGCAAAATACTGGGAAAGGATAACAGAAGGACACAGCAATAAAACAAAGTATAACAATTAGCAATGACAAAGCCATGAGCCAACAACTGGTGGCCTCAAGTGAGTACAAAATATTAGGCTGACATGAAAAGGCATAAAATCTATGGACAAAATGCTTTTAAGAAGTCAGGATAAAAGAGGCATTATAACAAGACATTAAAGGTGCAAAGAGCAACAGATTAACAAAAAAGGAAAATCCAAAATACTGGGTTCAAAAGAAAAAGCATAGTATCCAATTTACACATAGTATTTACAAGGATTAAAAAAAAATAAAAATGATCACATGGGAAAACTAAGGAAGAGTATGTTTCAGTCTGGGTAAATGATTAGGCAAAGAAGTCAGAATTTATCACTAAAATACAAAGATTAAAGTGAAAAGATGTCTCCGACCTAACAAGACATACTGGGACTTGAACGTTCAGTTTCTAGATCTGTCACAGACATGCATGACCTTGGTCAAATCACAATAACACTCAACTCTCATCTTGCAAAATGGAGATGCTAGTGCTTCCTTTCTAATTTACATTTAAATCATGAGGAAGACAGCTGCTTACGTACATCTACATATTAGCACCAGCTGCCGCCCAGGCCTCATTTTAGGTGAAGCATTTGTGGATCAAACACTAAGTGACTAGCTAGGACAGTGAGAAGAGAGTTGAAACATGCCTGGGAAAAGAGAACACTAGGTATACATCCTGCTTTAAATCTGGCTGAACAAAATAAATTAAAAAATAGGACGCTTTAAGAGAATGACACAATGAAAGTAATGGTAATTTAAAAGAAAAAAAAAAAAGCACAGACCTCCCAAAAGCAGGCAACGGACCCAAGTACCAACTGGTAAAGAGAGAACTTATAGGATGTTCCCTCCAAGTGAACTTCTATCAGACTTTTGTTTCCTTGGAAGCTACTTTCAGATGAAGCTAGGGATGATGCTTGACTGCGGTGTTTTATTTATACTGAGACGTAACCCCGACATGAACTGACAGGTAACAGAGATGCACGTCTTCATCCTCTACTCCTATCGGAGCACCAGCTCCACTAGCTTCCAGAGCTTAAGGACCCTCCTTCCCCTCTCACAGGTATATCCTTCAATTCAGCAGCAAGCAGCTTCTCTATTTTAATACATTTTATGAACTTGCTAAAGTACATTCTTTAAATCTGCACAAATCCACCTCCACTCAGCACACCATTAACGTAGCCCTGCTTACTGTAAAGCCTTGCTAGCTATTAAGGAAGATACATTAAAAAAAAAAAATCACTAAGGTGGCTCAGGCAGAACAGGTATCAAGCTGCCTGTATTACTTCCAAACTGGCTGACAGTGTTATATGCCAGCACAAATTATCTCTGAGTAGTTCTGCACATCTGCAATTTTTAGTACCCACTTTCCACACACACCCCCTTCATCCTTATTCCCATTAGGAATAGCCCAGATTCTTTAATTGACAAGAGACTGCCCACAGTTTGACATTTTTATGTTAAACTAACAGTCACATTACTTTTTCATTTTTAAAAGGTACTATTCTTGATCAGCGCCAACACACATATTATTGAGTGCCTTTCAAAGATGGCATTTAAATATTGCTAATGGAATTTCTTTGTAATCAGTCCCAGAGAGTTTAGCTCTACCGCACAGCAAAGCCTTCCTAGCATCTGCCATCGACTCAAATAACAGAAGATTCATAACTAACTCTCACTTCAGTTTTTGTAAACATGATAAAACAAGAAAGTAACTTTTCAAAAGAAAGCTTGTGAGTGGTGCACTGGTAAATCTCATCTGGAGTTGAGCAGTGTTTGGTGAACCTCTGAAGACTTTTCTGAACATGGCAATTAAAATAACAATTATGCAAGGAACTCAAACGCATTTGGATTTGTTCTCCATTGTCAGGCTCCTTCCTTTGTCGACAGAGATAACTCTATTATTAACCTTACCACAGATGCATATTGCAGCACTAACAAAAGTGGTTTTTCAGGCTTAGATTCTTTTCCTCTTACTTTACAGAAATAATCTTATTACCCACTCTTGAAGTTAATATGTTATTGAAATAAATTCTAGACAAGGACAGGTTGGTGGGTTTTATTGTAGAAAACAGCCAACCAGCTTCCTTTAATCTGCTTTTACTGAGAAAGCAATGAAATATTTTTAACACTTCAAAAATCTGTCAGCCTTGTTTGGATTAAAAAAAAAAAAAAGGAAGGAAGCTGTTGGCTTTATTTGGGGTAACATTACTCTAGGGATCACAGACCAACGTAACAGGGTTGGCTGTACCCTCTGCAAAGCAGGGACTGCTACATTTCCCTAGTTAATACTACCCTAGCACAGCTACCTTGATAAATACTAATGAATCAGACCCTCTTTCTATCTGTGCAATGGAATGTAAATTTGGCATCAGTGCAAAACACAAATTTTAAATGCAGGGGCAATTTAAGTTAAACGCTGCCTTACAAAGAAGTTTCTGATGGTGCAGTTACTAGAACTTTCCTCTTGTAATTGAGACCTGAATCTCACCCTGCATACAGCATGTCTTAACAAAACAGACGAGCTGGCTCTGTCCATGGCTCATACCAGCTACTTCAAGGAAAGGAAAGAAAACTCCTCTTTATGATATTAGAGAAACTTTCTTACAATGCTTTGCAAGCTGTGCTGGCCTGACAATATCCAGCCCTTGAGAAAAGGTAACCCATCCAACCCAATCGTGGATTTTTATTTCATCTACACTGATGTCTCATCTACTTATTTAATATCATGGACTCAGCAGTATGTTATGCCAATGGATTCCACAGGCCAAAATATCCTTTAAAAGTTTATTGCCTCTTGGTTTCATCAAAACTGAGAATCAATCAACGATTTAGGTTGGAAGGGACCTTAGAAAATCATCTGGTCCAAATTTCCCATTTTCCAGAACAAGTTGATTCAAAGATCAGTAGGATAAATAAGAGTCCCTGATTTTATGCACTTCTCTCATGACCCCTTAAGGAAATTAGAGGGGGAAAAGGATTTTTGCTCAGGAGTTAGTGGGGCTAGATAGGGCTTTAAACTAGAGTCAAAGGGGGAAAGGGATAAAAGCAGGCACGCCAGTGATAAGCTAAGGGATGGTGTGCTAGAATCAGAGGGACTGTGTGCTAGTGAGGTCCTTCGGTCTGCTCCACAAGGTGCTGTGTGTAGGGAGCTGCATTTGAAGTGCTTCTATATAAACGCACGCAGTATGAGGAATAAAATAGATGAGCTAGAAGTCTTAGCCCAGTCCCACAGCTATGATATCATCAGCATAAGTGAAACCTGGTGGGATGAGTCCTGTGGCTGGTGTGTTGCAATAGATGGTTACAGGCTCTTCAGGAGGGACAGGCAGGGCAGGTGAGGTGGGGGGCTGGCGATGTACGTGAAGCAGGGGCTGGAGTGTGTGGAACTTCAAGTTGGCGATGGCAAAGTTGAGAGCCTCTGGGTAAGGATTAAGGGAAGAACAAATAAAGGGGATGTCGTTGTGGGAGTCTATTACAGACCACCCGGCCAGGACGACAACGCCGATGAATTATTCTTTGTGGAACTAAGAGATGCCTCGAGATGAACTCCCCTTGTCCTCATGGGGGACTTCAACTTGCCAGACGTCAACTGGGATTACCACACGGCCAACACGAGCAAGTCCAGGAGGTTCATAAAGCACCTAGATGATAACTTATTGGTGCAGGTGCTAAGGGAGCCAACTAGGAAAGGTGCCCTCCTAGATCTGTTGCTGGAGAACAGAGTGGGTCTTGTGTGGGACGTGGCAATTGGCGGCCGTCTCAGTCATAGTGTCCGTGAAATGGTTGAGTTTAAAATTTTTGGCAACAGAAGGAAAACTGCCACCAAAACTTCAGCCCTGGATATAGGGAAAGCAGACTTCAGGCTGCTCAGGGAACTAGTCAGCAAGGTCCCCTGGGAAACTGCTTTTGAAGGCATTGGCGTCCATCAGTGCTGGTCAGTCGTTAAGCCCTGCCTCCTAAAACCACAGGATCAGGCAATTCCAAAATATCGGAAGTCAGGCAGGCGGGGCAGAAGGCTCGCCTGGATGACCAGGGATCTTCTACTGGAGCTTAGGCGAAAAAAGAAAACAGGTACGGCTGCTGGAAGGAGGGTCAGGCAACATGGAAGGAATACAGGGACACTGTTCGTGTTTGTAGGGAGAAAATTTTTGTGACCAAAGCCCAATTAGAGTTGAAGCTGGTCAAGTCTGTTGGAGACAATAAAAAGTTTTTTTTTATATATGTGAACAGAAAAAGGAGGACCAAAGAAAACACAGGTCCGCTACTTGATGGGGAAGGTCACCTCACGGACAAGAACACAGGCAAAGCAAAGATGTTTAATTCCTTCTTCGCCTCCGTCTTCAACGCTGATTATGGGCTTCGGGACCCAGGGTGCCCTGAGCTGGAGGACCATGACGGTGGGAATGACAAACTCCCAACCGACCCTGAATGTGTGTGGGATTTCCTGCTCCACCTGGATCCATACAAGTCCATGGGTCCGGATGGGATTCATCCCAGGGTGCTTAAAGAGCTGGCGGACGTCATCGCGGGACCTCTCTCAATTATTTTCCAATGGTCTTGGGAATCTGGAGAGGTCCCAGTAGACTGGAAGCTGGCAAATGTTGTCCCAGTTTTCAAGAAGGGCAAGAAAGAAGACCCTAGCAATTACCCGCCTGTCAGTCTCATGTCAGTGCCTGGTAAAATTATGGAGAAGATAATCCTTGAAGTTATTGAAGCACACCTGGGGGACAATGCAGTCATTGGTCCCAGCCAACATGGGTTCATGAGGGGTAGGTCCTGCCTAACAAATTTGATTTCCTTTTATGATAAGATCACCCATCTAGTTGATCCAGGGAAACCACCTAATGTGATCTTTTTGGACTTCAGCAAAGGTTTTGACACGGTTTCCCATAGGATCCTACTGGACAAAATGTCCAGCATACAGCTAAACAAAAACATCATCCGATGGGTGAGCAATTGGCTGACGGACAGGGCTTAAAGGGTTGTGGTAAATGGGGCCGCATCAGGCTGGCGGACGGTCACCAGTCGGGTCCCCCAAGGCTCCATTTTAGGGCCAGTTCTCTTCAATGTTTTTATAAACGATTTGGATGTAGGACTAGAAGGTGTTTTGAGCAAATTTGCCGACGACACCAAACTTGGAGGAGTTGTGGACTCTGTTGAGGCTGGAAAGGCCTTGCGGAGAGATCTGGACAGATTGGAGAGCTGGGTGATCACCAACCACATGAAGTTTAACAAGAGCAAGTGCTGGGACCTGCACCTGGGACAGGGCAACAAAACTCACTTTTCCTGATAAAGTTGAAGTGGTCTTTTTTGTGTATTTTCCCTTCTTGACCCTGTTTTCTCAGGTCCTCACTCATTTATACCATACACTACTCCAGATACAGTGCAAAATCACTTGCAGGTTTCCAGTTGGGAGTTTTACTACAAGACCCTCTGCTTCCAGCTTTTTAATCCAAGATTCTCCATGTAATACAAGTAAAGAAACTTGCTTTCTGAAAATTGATGTAGTATGTATGGGAAGTAGTGATATGCTGTTTTATGACAAATTAAACATTTCTGCTATGGAATGTTGTATGCATTTGTTGTTGTTGTTTTGTTAAATAAAAAAGCATGCATCCTTATCTTTGCAAACTAGGGAGATTGGAGTTCATTTTTTGGAAGACCTTTCTGCTTCCTCTCCCTCCTTTCCCCGACTGCAGCACAAGCAGCAATGGCAATGCCTGTGCTGTGCACAAGCACAGAAGGATATGAGTTGGAAGGGTGGGGGAAATCAGAAATATAGCATTAATTTCTATAGGTAGGAAGCTGTGTGTACCTTTCACAGCCCTTTCACCTTTCTAGTACTGATCTGCAGCAGCAACATCAGAGACTGAGAAATATAATAGCTACATCTCTTGAAAAATCAGCATTCACCTCATTTTTAGGACAAATTCTTAATTTTTTGAAATTTTTAAAAATTCTCTCAGACAAACTTTGTGAAATTTTGAGTAGTATGGCATCCCATCACAGTGCTTTTAAATTCCTGCCGGCAGTCTTAGGAATGCTACAGCTATGAACAAGTTTGTAAACAAAAAAAAATAGGCTCTAGCAAGCCTGAAAATTAAAGAGCTTTGGACAGCTTTCTCTGAGGTAAAGAAAATAAAGTAACAAATTGAAATTCAAGTCAAATTTCTTTTATTTGTTAGATGCGTGTGGATTTCTTTTCTGGGGAGTTAGATATGTAATTTTATCTTCCTTTGTTGTGCCTGAAAGACTGCAAATTTTCTGTGTTGCCTTTTCAGCAAGGGAAATGCTAGTACCTGAACAGCCACAACTTTACAACTACTGTATCAGGACTGGGGCTTGTCAAACAATCAAAGCTAATCCTAAATCAGGGTTATTCCTCCGGAAAAACCTTCAAATTTCTGTTGTGGAAAGCTAAACACATTTTTGATTTTCCAATGAGTGGGAAATAATCATTTTTTGAAGGAAAGGAATATTTTAATTAGTAAATAAAGTAGGTTTCTATTAGAGACAGTGATAATGGGTTGATGTTCTTTCCCTGTTCTAAGTAGCTCCTGCAAATTTACCGTTGAGAAGCTGAGAAGTTCTTTGGTAGGAGTTTCAGAGTATATATTAATAAATAATAAATTTAAGAAAATGTAAATCTTGCTTTTCCATTTGCATAACCAGTGCCATACACTGAAGCTGTGGACATGGGTGTTGCTCCTCAGTAAGCCAATGTACAGATTCCTGGTGCCTGTTTTTCCTCTACTGAGATGCATTCTTTAACCATGTAAAATTGCCTATATTGGGCCGAATGTAACAGATTAATTATTTTAGTATGTCTGGGGAACAGTGTAATCAAAGCAGATTCTATCAGTTGTGCAAGTACTTATTCCTAGCATTTGTATCCCTGTCATATTTGGGATCTTAAAATACTAGAAAAGCTTGATAACCAAAAAACTGTATGAGACTGGAAGACAAAAAAAGTAATATTAGCCCTGGGTTATCTTTTTGATGATTAGTATGGCTTATTTTTTTTCATCTGTCTCCTGCTCCAGAAATGGTATTTATTGAAAGGCTTCAATGTTGATTCCTGCTGCCCCACTGATCCCAAGCACTAAAGTAATGGCAGGTGTTTGTGCCTGCACCCTGGTGAAAACAGAATTGCTGTCTGCAAGAAAAAGTACGGCCATTTACTTGGAAAATGTGTGGGATCTGGGATTCCCCCATAAGTACTTTCCAAGGTTTGTCAGCCTTCTTACCAAGATCCATCTTCATGCCTAAATCACATTTATTTATTTATTTAATAGCCACATTCCTAGATTTAGCCAACCTGCCACTAGCACGGGGGCCAGAACAAGCATTGTTTTCCATGTAAATCTTCTTTGCTAGATTGAAAGACCCTTAAGCACTTTGTCTTTCTCTGGCTGCAGAGACAGGTCCATACCCACAAGTGTTTCTTCTGTAGCAAAACCACAGCATTGCACGTGTGTGGTATCGCAGTGTTTGGGAACCCAGTCCTGGGAAGGTACTTAAGCTCAGATACATGACAGTGCTTATACACATAGCTGACAATGCTTTTACATGTGTTAACTGTAATAACACTAGTCTGAATCTCATTTGCACGTTTTTGTGGTACTTACATGCCTGGCTGGATTGGGGGGCCCCATGCAGCTGCAGCTCCTCTTCCCGCTCTTTCGTCCAGGAGAGGCCAGAAGCCATGTTGTCAACTCAGAGTCGCTGCTGCAGCCTTGCGGTGGTCTCCTCGCTGCTGGTTTCTCTTAATTTAAACCTTTTTCTCTTACCACGTGTGCCCCTAGAGCCCCCATTTTCCGCCATCTGCCTTTTGGGGGAGGAAGTCCAGTCTGGGGGGCTGGGTGGGTGTTCCCTCAGCCACCTGGGGGGAGCCCATCCTGCCCCAGCTGCTGTCCGCTCCAGAAGGTTCCACAGAGGGCCTCTGGGCCTGTCAGCGCTTCAGGGGCAGCCAGTGCCTCACTTAGTGCCTGTGACTGAAGGTGCTTCTGGGGCTCTCCAAAAAAAAAAAAAAAAAGTTGGAAACAACACAGCTTTGGAGGGAAAGCACGCTCTCTGCTTTGGTGGGGGTTCAGTCACAGGGTTCACCCCTGGTGCTGTGAGAAGGGCAGTCTCCTGCTGTGGGCTGGAGGAGCGGTGGCTGCTTGCTAACAAAATGGCAGAAATGGTAGGAGGAGAGGGCCTGGGCAGTGAGCAGCACCAGGTAAGGATGTGGAGATTGGCGTAGTGGGAACCAAAAGGGCTGCTCCTTGGCCAGGGGAGGGTGGAGATGGAGGTGCTGCGGGGTGCTTCTTATCCTAGGACTGGCAGGGCTGCTGAAGGCCAGAAAGTGGGGAAACCTCCTGAGGGCAGTCCCACAGTGATGCTGAAAGTATGGCAGGGTGAAAACATACTCCAGTACACTGAACAGAGCTAATACCACATCACTTGCTAGCCTATCCTTACTGATTCTTAAATTAAGTTTTCTTTTATGGATTTGTTTTGTTTTGAGGATTTAAAGATTCTTGTCCCTTTCTTTTAGCAATTATCTTTTTGAACTACAGCTGTGGAGCTGTGCATCTCTCCCCCGGGCTGTGGGGCTCAGGTAATGGCAACAAGCGCCGCACCGTGGGTCAAGGAGCAGGCACAAGAAAGGCTTCCACCTGGCAGAATCATATTTTATTCCATGGGGAGACAACATTTCTTTGCAAAACACTCCTCTGGCTTTAAAATAATACATAATAACTATAGAATTACCAAATGTCAGGTAAACAAAAAGTTATTAAGGATGACCTTATTAGTTCTATCTGCAATTCACAGAGCGAGGTAATTGTCAAGTCTCACTGTTATTAGGTTGAAATAATAGTTTTGGGACCATCAACATTAAAATTTCATTATGATGGGACAAAAAGGCTCATGTATAATCAATAGTAAGAATCCATTATTATTGACTTGAAATGAATGAAGCATGAACACATTTGTGCAGATACGAACAGTTAGCAATCTTTTGAATAATAAAGAATTAACACTACACAGATAATGTCATTCTGGGAATTGGACTCGAACTTAAATTGGTACATGTCTCTTTCTTATGAAGTCTGATTCACATCCCTTGGTAACTCCCATTAAGCTGTTTCTCAAAATAACGTGTCTACAATTTTGTATTCTCAGACCTGGTTTGTGAGGGAGGTGGCTGAGCAGGTCGGGGTTGTGGTGGAGTGTGCTTGGTCAGTTGCTGGGTTTGGTGGTACCACTGAGACCATGACTGAACGGGGATGCTGCTGATGCAGTGGCCATGACTGCGCGGGAGCAGGCTGGGAGTGTGCAATAGTTTTCTCCTGTCCTGCCTTGGAGCAGTGCTTTAGCACAGTGGTGTATTGCTGCTTGCATTGCAGCTGCCAGGTTGCAAGAGGTAAGGCATGTTGAATGCCAGGTGGAGAAAAGTACAGATCCTCTGGAGTGTGCTGGCTCCTGGAGATGTGGCCAAAGCCACGGACATGGTGTGCAGTGTTACCTTGTCTACTGTACGTGATGTGCTGAGACAAGCTGTTCCCAGCATGTTCTTTTCTGTCACTGTGGGATACGTCACGTTGGTGTTATCGTTAGTCTCTTGTTTTCCATTGAGGAGGTGGACCCAAAGTGCACTTAATGACTTGCCTTTTTTTTTATGTGCTAAGTCTGATGCATTTAAATTTTTTTTTTCCAAATGTACTTTGAGTTTCTATAAACTAAGTGCCTTTGAAAGGTGTTATTATACGGGTATTTTAACCTTGCCTACAGACTAACAACTGCTTCTTAGCATTATCTTCTGGCTCCAGTTCTCTTGTGCTAGTTTGCAGCTGCTAAGATACCCAGAATCATTGGAATTATCAGCTGACTTTAGACTGATGTTTTACAGGGAAGAAAGTCTGGGTTGCTCTGTGCCTGTCTCTACTGCTATAATGAAGAACCTTAGACATGTAGCGTTAGTTTGTGTCATGGAACGTCCCTCAGTGCTCCTATTCTAATGCCTTTCAGATTTTCTGGCATGGAGTACTACTGTAGAGTTTTCTGTTCTCCTGTTATGAAGTATCCCCGCTCCAGGTATTGGATGTGCAAACTTACAAAAGCCCTCCACATGCATGCTAACCCAGCCAGAGAGCACCTAGGAACAGTCTCTTCCAGAAAATCTTCCCGTTTTCTCTAGTGCTGTCTTCCTTCTGTGGCATGCCCAATTACCGAAGGAAATAGGAGAGTCAACTGATGCTTTAAAAAGAAGAGATCTTGTGGCTTTGGCACTTGACAGGCTTGAGGAGACTTTCTCAGAAATCTGGAAAGTCACTTTTTTTTTTTTTTTTCTTAATGTGAAATGGGAGCAATCATTTTCTTAGTCAGTGGAGAGGGAAGATAATTATTTATTACTTGTATTACAATAGCAGTGAGGACTCGTTGGGCTAAATGCCCAGAAATTGAAAAGTTATTTAAAGAATTAAAAGTGTTTTTTTTTTTTGAAAGGCACCAATAATAATACTTTAGATGGGAGCCCTGAGAGGGAAATAAGTGGTATATTGCAATAGCACCTGCTTTAATCCATTAGAATGGGTATAATTACGAAAGAAAAAAAGAGAGTGTCATTTCCTTTCAACTTTTACCAACAGTGTTTTTCCTCTTCCCTATATTTAACTTTCAGCTGCTTTTCAGAGGTAAGAGAGGAGAATAATTGAGACACAAAGGACAGTAATCCAGCTGAGCAGCCCATCTGTTCCTGGGAGGAGCATAGGAAGGAAGGAAGGTACCACCAGTAGGGCCTTTAGATTCTGTCCCCTTTGCCTTGCAGTTGGGGAATATAAAAATCGGACCCTGTCCTTGGAGACAGGGAGGTTTATACCGGTTTATTTCCAATACAGCCTTCTTCGAGAAGGGGGCTAGAAGAGGGAAGCCCTTAACATTTACAGAAATGGATAGACAGAGATCAAATGGTCTTAGAGCATGTAAACATATAGTTAATTTGCCTTAGCACTCAAAGCCTGTTTGACAAAGTGATGTACATGCATCCTTTTTCATCATTTGTCCTTGGGAGAGCAGATACAATGGATGGTGAGATGCCCTCAGTGAGAGAGACTGAGGGGAAACATTAAAAATTATGAGAGGTGATGGAAAGTTTTTGGCCTGTCAAAAGAATGAGTCACTTTCTCACTTTTTTTTTTGACCCATGATGTAAGACATTGGTATTTCATTTATCTGTCTGAGGCGAGAGATAAGGAACATACAAGTGTTTTAAACTTAAAAAAATATGAAAATAGAGGCAATTCTTCTGACTTATTTTGGGCTGTACCTCGTTTTTGAAGCTGTTCTTAAACTTTTTTTTTTTTTTAAAGCAAGAGATATATGCAGGGCACATGAAAACATTTAAAAAGTTCTAAAGAGCACATGCCACAAATCAATAAGTTGTTCAGAACAGCACTAACAATGAATATAACTGAGGACATATAAATCTAGGGAGAAGGAAACCTTTTTTTTTTTCTCATCTTGTCAAACCTCCTGCTGATTTATAAAATGGACGAGTTGCCAGAAAAATCATCAAAGTATGTCCACGAATTATACCGTAGTTTAAAAATGCAATACTATTGTATTCACAACACAGAGTATTCATCACAGATACAGGTCCTTAATTATAATTATTAAACATAAATCCTCCAAACCAAATTTGCTACTTCATTAGATTAAATGATCACTGCAGAGTTTGTCTACCTAGAAGAATCCTATTTTTCTCCTGCTGAGTTGCCTTAACCTGCTTTTCATTTTAGTGCTAAAACTAATTTCACATAATCCATTTCAAATCTGATTTTTCTAGCATAATGAAGTTTTCAGTTAAGTTGTAATTTTAAACCCAAAGTCTTTATTTTTCATATTTAAAAGTAGGAAACAGTTTTAAGTCTTATCTCTTGTGCTTCCTCTGAGTGTTTACTTCCCTGCTATGCCATTTGATCCCTGTTGACTTCTCTGTGTGTTTGCATTTGTATGCAAAAGTTCTTCTTGTACCATTATCAAGAACAGGTAATATATGGGAAGAGTCTTACTTGAATTCTTTTAATGGGCAAAATATTTCAGTTCTGTCTTTCTTGTAATCTATTTCAGAAACTTTGAGGCATTCAAATGATAAAGATATAGTGTCTTCCATAAAAAGTAACACTTCAAGTAAAAGCATTTACTTATAGGTTGTAATTGTTTTTTAAGTCATATTTATAGGGGGTAAATGCAATGCAATTTATGATAGTTTAAACCAACCATGAGAATGCTTCATGCTCGTAAACTGAGTTTCACTTCACTGTAACACTAAACTGTTACGAATACCCAAGAGACAATGAATTTGCACACATACCTTTTAAAACCTGGGTTTTCTTCCCTTTTTTTGTATACATGGAAACTACTACTTTGCTGAATTGCTACCTCATGTCTTTGGCCTTGTTTTTATTCCTGTAGCATACCTGTGCTCAAATAATTGCAAGTGTAGGGAAGGTCTAATTTTATTTTTTCTTTATTACCAGCTGGAGAGCACATAATATTGCTGAAGAGATGCAAAGAGAAGTTTTGATTATATTAAGGTAAGAGAATGTCTGAACTCAACAGTAACGCTTCTTGTATGACCCCTCCACTAATGCAGTGCTTTGGATTAGAGAGAAGGATTTATTTATTTATTTATTTATTTATTTTTTAAAAAGCAGTAATCTACTTACAGAACTGTTGGTACTGTTATTTCTTATTTTGTATGGAAGCCAGTATAGTGACAGAAACTGTAAGTTGTTACTTCTTGGTGGTTTATTTTTATTAGATGAGGGTAAAAAGTCTGCATGTTTTAGCATCCTTCATATTTAAAACAAAGACCTTCCTTACCTTCCCTCCAACCGATGAGTCCAACCAATGAGTCCCTCCAACCAATGAGTCCAAGTTCAGACAAAAACAATGAGTTTGTCTAGCTGACTCATGGAATACAATTTACAGAAATTGATCTTTTTTATTAAAATGAGATGAGGCAATTGTATCAATTCAGACTGAGTCTGTGAAAACAGTTCTAAAAATTTTGTAGTCACTCAGATCAAATTGGCAAGAGCTGCCACGTTCAATGTTGTTCAAAACAAGAGGTGTGAGCCATTGAGAAATGGAAGTCCAGTCTTCAAAAACAAATCTGTTTGATTCTGTGAGTGCAAAAAGCATCTTAAAAATTTAACTTCTGTTTCTATGTCACTTTTTGACTCAAAAAGTGTTTTTGAACTTCAGAAAGACTGTGAAGTTTACTGAATTTTGAGTAGTGGTAGGAAGATTCTGATAAGAAATGTGTTATGCTTACATCGGCTTCCAAAATCTTCAGTCCTTGTTTAAACTTGTTCTGGTCTTTGATCTGGCAGATGGACTGGAAGTTTTTTGTCATATAATAATTTAATATTTTTTTTTAAATTTCTGCCACTGCGAAGATTTTGTGAGAAAATTCTGTCTCACCTGGCTCCTTTCCCATCTGTTCTCAGGTGAATGAGAGACCTTGACTTCAGTGGGACCTAGATTTGGCCTTCAAAAACGTAGGATGGAGGGAGGAGAGGAAGTTCCAACACTGAGTTCTACAGAGCATTTTGATCACAGAGAATCTTGTTAGCCAAGCCACAGTTTTGTTTTGTTTTGTTTTTTACTATTACAGGCTTGTCTTACCTAAAACTGTGTAGAGAATACTGTAGCAACTTAGAAGAGGGGGTCTCTCAAATACTGTAGTTGTTTACATCCCCTAGTTACAACTAACTGAAAAATGATTGTGCTTGCTGTAGGTAACTATCTTCCCTGTGATGTTTGAACTTCCATTATGGCATTTGTTATATCATGTAATATAAAGAGTTATTTGTAATCACAGTTTGATAGACAGCTTTAGCTTCTGCCTCGATTTTATTTCATGATGCACTATGTGATTTTACTGTTCTTGAGCAGCCGTCTTTTTAGGGAATATGCGAATGCCACATGTAAAAATGAATTCAAATTTGTACCTGTGTGTTTTCATATTTGTCATACTCGTATATCAGAGGTATAATTGCACATGTACTTGACTGAAAGCCTGTCTAAATATCTTAACAGCTGCACTGTCTCAAGTTGGTTTAACAAAGTCTTTGGTTCTTTAATTCCCACTTTAATGTTAACAGAACTGAAAAGTTTTAGAATGGGATTCATCTCACTTATTATACAGATCAAGAATCTAAGTGCCTAGACTGAGCTCTCATTGTGAGTATGCAAAAATACTGCTAGATTTGTCCCACTTATCTCAGAAACCTTGACCTACTGACTCCTCTCCAGTGCTCGTCGGGAGGGAATGATGACCCTTACGTTAAACACCTCAATGTTAAATTTAAACATAAACATCTAGCTTCTGTTCTTTCACCTCACCAGTTAAAATAACATTTTCTGAAGATGTAGACTCCATATTCAAATTTCACTGTTTTTTCAGAGATGGTAACATAAAAACAAATACTGTTTTCTACTGTAGATCAGAGAACTGTTGAGGGCAGGAAATATACTGGCAATGAGAATTTCAGTTCTCCCCATAAGCACTGCATGAATGTCATGCAGAGAAATACCTGACTGGGACTTGAGCAGCCTTACACCCCTGACTGGGACTTGAGCAGCCTTTATGAACTGGTACAAAATCTTGTATGGAGAACTACTAGATAAAGTCACCATGACATACATAGGTGCAATATTCCTGCAGGAGCAAAAAAGACCAATAAATCCACTATACTTTTGCTTCCCTTTGAAAAAAAGGATTTATGTGAAAATGAGGAAGCTCATTAAAAAGAAATTAAAAGGGGGACAGCCAAGAGGATTAAATCCTTGCATGCAGCCTATATGCCACTCAATAACAATATATTGGAAGCACAGGGGCAATACATAATGACTGCATGTAAAGGTTTGAGAAAGGATGGAAAGTGTTTAGGGTAACTAAACATTAGTGCAAGAAAGGTTGCTAGAAGAAAAAAAAAAAAAAGAGTTGTCCTTTAAAAATCAAGTCCAAATTGAGAAAATAGAAATCAAAAAGTTCTTGTGAATTTTGAACTAGGATGTCGTGGACTAAAAAGAGTTTAAGCTAATGTGTCCTCCAAACATTAGGAAGAGGTCTGCTGAAGCCGTTCAGAGTGGTATGGACAGGAGGTGACTAAAAGGAATTGCAGTTACACCCTATGCTGAGTGTCTGGGCATGGCAGTGGCACATAACATGCAGTAGATGAGGAACATGGCAAATAATCCATTTCACATTTAAAATGGGAGGCTCTGAGGTGATTTTCTTGACTCAGGAGAAGAATTGGCTTGCCCTGGAGCTTGTGTATTGTGGAGAGATCAACATGTTCTGGTGGTCACTGAAGTCGTTTCTAGCATGACCGAGCACTCAGGGTGGGGTGGTTTAGTTGTTCTTTGTTTTGTTTTGGTTTTCTAGTGAAAGGAAAACGAATACTGGTTTTGAGAGCCTCTTGTTGGATTTTTGTGTGTGTGTTTTATCTACTCAGTTCCCCAGGAAATCGACTCCTCTGATTATAAATTCTACTCGAGCAAGCGAGTGTGTGTGGTTTGTTTTCTAGGCGAGGAAGATTCCCATTTACCAAAATTAGTGTCATTTGGAGTTAGCTGATGTTTATCCACGCTTGGCCATCTCTGGAGACTGCTGCACAGCAAAGGGTGTATTTTGTATTTTAATCCTTAAAGCATTAAGGAGTTAATTCCTCCACTGAGCACAAGCATAAGTAAAACATTCTATCAGTAGAATCCTTTAAATCCTGAAGTTCTCCAAGTTGCCTCCAGTATTCAGGTTTGGTTTGTAGTATTTTTTGCTCATCCAGATCTATTGGACTGGGTTCACATTGTGTTTTTCCCCCATTTGCAGGAAAACATTCATATGTTTTTTCCACTTGTCACTTTGCTTTTGCTGATTGCCCTCTGCTCTTCAAATCATTCATGAGTGAGGCCTGATGGGGCTTTTAGGACTGATACCTCTGTGCTGACAATGAGTGAACAGTTCTTGTATTCAACAGCATGTGTTTGGTTTTGCAATCTGTCTTTGTTCCCATAGAACCAACTGTTTAGTCAGCTCTGTCCATTAATGGCAGACCACCTTGTATCATATTTATTTTAAAAACCATGGGAATATTGTTAACCAAAATAGCAAAATTGGAATACATTCAATCCAAAGAGATTTTTCTCCTCTGCATTCAAGGCATCAAAATTATTCTTCCATCAAAACATAACAATTGTTATGAATGATATCATAATACTGTGAACTGCTTAAGAGCTTCCACTTTAAAACTGTAATGGGCCATGCAGACAGAAGGGGAAAAAAAGGCTAAAAGCATAAATTGAAGATAATCAATGTGAATAGACCTTACCCATTGTGCAGTTTGAATAGGATAAGCACACATTATCTGGCATAATTGGTTCATGTGATTTTCTAATTGAAGAGAAGAAGTAATTAGAGCCTAATTGAACCAAAGTAACACAATGTCTGTCAGCATTTCTCCTTCTACCACACATTATATTATTACCTGTCATCTTTTACTTTAGTGGGACTAAAAAAAAGAGGGGAAAAAAACAGTATAAAACATTTTGGAGTTTTCCTAGCCAAAGCAAAGGTACAGAAAAAAGACACTAAATAAAAACAAGTAAGACCATGAGTAACTACGTACACCCATGTGCTTCTAAACTAGGAGCGTTCCATTTGCCTCATTAAGAAATAAATTGCATTTTATAAGATGATTTTATAAATTCAGTCTTATTCAGTCTTAGGAAGAAGAATATTTACATCATATTTCATTTGACTTGGCTCTGTACTTTCCACTTTCTCTTTCTAAATGAAGAGTTTTGCAGTGAAAAAGATATGGTTGCTGTTTTTAGCAAAATGATAGAGAACACCTTTGCAGACTTCTCTTGCTGAATTTTTATATGGAAAAAAAATCCAAAAATTGCCTGACATGAGATGCAGTCACTGCCGATGCAGAAAAGAGATTGTACTCAGCAGTGGTCTGTGAGATTCCTTGAACAGAGTGAGAGGATGTTGCAGGATATCCTCCACCTCTTGGGAACAGAAGCATGCTTTGGGGCTTTTTATTTCCAAGGGCAGAGAAAGGTCTGTGGTGGAGTGGTTATTTCCCTCTACGCACAAAACTTTGGGTGTAACTTGAAAACAAATTTCCTCAAGACAAGATTCAGTTATCCTTACTAAGGGTAGGTGATTTCTTAATGTAACAGGAGGCTACATTAAGTAAAGATGGCAGAACATTGTGGGCAGAGGAATTGTAACTCACCCCTGCTTCCCATTTTATTATTACATATTTACTATTGTCATTGCCAGTGGAGCAGAATAGTGAAAATTCGAGGTCAGTCCTTTTAGAGGTCAGGTCCAGCTGCAAAGCTTGTCAGGTTTCTTCCCCATTTCTTCCCCGTCATCCTGATATCAGCTATTAGCACACCCTGTTACTATGAGAAATCATGTATCTGTAACCTTTGAATGCTTTTGTAGCTGTTGCTATCTTTTGGTTTTTCATTCCTGCATAGCAGTCTTCAAAGTGTGATAAACTCTTATTAGTGTTCTGCTGCAATGATTGCACAGGTCAGAGGTCCTTTGACATTATTTGCTGTTCCAGGTCTTCAGACAAAAGCTTCTTTCTGTCCTGATGGTGAGTTGCCCCAAAACTTGTGCTGGTGGAAGTGACAGCTGTTGCTAACGCTCAACTCCTTTCTGTCAGGTGTTCTCAGTCACAGGGTACCCTTTTTTTTCTGAAATGTGTTCTTCCTTTGCAGAAGAAAAAGGAAGCAGTTAGTGAGGGTGGGAATCTGAGGAGGTCTGGTCAGCAGTAATGGTGCTTTCTAGATCTAAAAACCTTTTGCTGGAAGCTTGAGATCGGCACTGTGAGAACTGGTTTGCCATGACTACAGCAATGCAGCCAGCTCATGACCAGCAAAGTAGGGGAGGCTTACTGAGGTATCTTTCTCACCAAAGTGAATGAAGAACAGCTAGAGACTAAAATAGCAGAGGGATTGCTAAAAAGGTTTTTTAAGCTTTTGTATTTGAAGGGCCTAAATTCATGAAATTGAATAGGAAGGCATTTGTTTTCATCCTGGTGCTGTTTCAGAATCAAATAAGAGATTTCACAGTATAACTATGTCATTGTCTGGTGAAAACTGTGCTATCCTGTGTTAATGATAGGTAGGCTCGTGCCATCCAGCAGAAAGTGAAATTTTATTGAGAACAGTGGGAAACAGTAGAGGAGTAAGTGAGTCTAAGTACAAAAATGGGTAATTGTATGTAGGCTTATACACAACTTCAGGATGTACAGAATGGGACTATATGTCTCAGAGCTAGGCAGGCAACTAAAACTGAATGACTTACACTAGATGAAGAAATGAGAGTACTTTAAACTTTTTTTTTTTTCTTTAAAAATACTGGAAAATGATTGGCTGTATTTCCTCAATGAAATCTGAGGCAGTTCCTAGCTCTACTGATGCACTTAGAGAAATAATTTGGATGGAAAGGCTTTGTTGAATTTCTTCCATTTTTATTCTGTGGTCGCAATTTGACACGCTGCCCCCTAGTATGTTCTGGAAAGGTTAGAAAGACGTCCATTGATATTGTCCCGACTGTAGTGCTTTCTGTAAGTTTAATGGTGTTACTACTTACTTCTAAGCAAAGGAATCATGGGCATTGGAAGACAATAAGAGTCTAGAAATGAGTCTAAAGTCAGAGCTGAATAAATTGACTGGGCTGAGGCTTTGTCCGCCAAATTCCCAAGGCCGAGCCAAATACTTTCATTTGGGAGAGCTGACTTGTTTTGTTTGTTTCCTTGTGCTGGAATTTGGTTCATTTTCCATGAGATGAAAGATTTCTATTAGATTCTCTAAACTTTGAGGTTTAACTTTGGAACTGAAAGTTCAAGAGCTTTGCAGCCTGCAGTATTTCTTCTTCTTAGCATGGCAACAATGGAAGGCTCTGGATGCTCTCACTGACACCTTCTAGTTTTTCACATGTATTCACTTTTCCATTTCATGTTGTGACATTTTAGGTAGAATCTGTTACCCTCCCATCTGCTGTTGACCACCACTGGGGCCAGACTCATTTCTCAATGTCATTTACTATTCTGAAGTACATGCTTAGTGATGAATCTGTAAAAATGATTTGCTACATCATGTTGCTTTTTTCTAGAAGTGAGAAAGAATTACGCTTTTTAAATAAAACACTTTAGACAAAGTAAATATTAAAATAGTAATGTTCCAGATGCTGCCACTGCTGAAGATGCATCCGTTCCATTTATCAGCCTCTTAACATGTGGGCTTTTTTTCTCCTGTACCTCTTGAGTAAATGTGGTGCACTTTGTCTGCATGGAATAAAAATTGAATGTAAATACATGCTTTGAACAACCTGATGGACAAAAAGGGATTAAATCTGACACCTGGCCAGGTGGAAATTCCCGGAGTGAGGGCTCTAAGGCTGAGCCAAACACCTGACTCTTGCATCATCTCATTTCCTCTGATGTAAGGCATATATTGGCAGCTGAGCATTGAACATGGTCTTTACAACCTGATCAGCAAACACATCTTGCCAGCTGATAGCACTTAGCCCTCTTCCTTCCTGACCCCCAACTGTTTACGTAGTCTGTGTAGAGCCCAAGTCCTCCCTAAGGACTGAGGAATTGCAGCTCACTCTCTGACAACCACTGCTTGTGAGAGGTACGGACAGCAGCGATGTGAGCTCTTCAGGCTTACCAAATACCCCTCTGCCTTACTGCTTACCCTAAGCTTCCATTAAGCCTGATCTAATGTGTCTTCCCTTCTGTTGATTAAATTAGCTTGATTAAGACTAGCATATATGACTATGCTCCAATCATATGCCCTGGCTGATTGCAGTGTCAATATGTGTGTAGTTAAACTCTGTTTTGCTTTGCTTAAGCACTGTGAAACTTTGACTGTCTTTAATAGCTCTACAATTTATGCTCATTGACAATGGATGCAAAACAAAATGAAATTCAGGTTGTAGTGAACAGCCTCCTTCAATCTATGAGTTTAATTAAATGAGTCTCTTCAGGAATGCTAAATATGAAAAACTTCTTTGCAGAAGAGACAAGGCTACCAATGTATTATGAAGGCTGCACACCCTGGAAGTGAGGTTTTGATCTTTGTGTATGTTCTTCTTTTTGTTTGACAATACATCTTAATAAGGTTTTACCACTAATGCCTTCTGTTCTCCTTGAGGCATATTGTGCTGATGTTTGAATGTGTAATTTTAAATGCTTCTCTGTGTTGTCAGCCATAAGTGTGGGTGGAAATGTGTAAAGATCAAATGGATATCATCTGTGTTCCCTGAATGCTTTTCATCTAATTCTTCTAAAGCTTGCAACTGTTGAGGACATTAATGTGGAAGAGTAATCTCAAAGAAAGTCAAAGGCCAAGCTGTTTTTATTTTTCAATACAATGGGCCTCATTCATTTGGAAATTGATGGAGAATTAAATTAAGCATTTGCATGTACTGTAGATTGATGGAGGTCATATTTCCATCTCACTTTACGATTACTTACATTGCAGGCTTCCTCACAAAGCAGATAAATACTATAGGTAATCTTACTAAGGGCAAATGTGGCAAGAATAGTTGTTTGCAAGTGCCCATAATATTTAAGTTTGATTTTTACAGTCCAGAAACACCAAGAGTCTCACTGTGGAACCTAGGAGTACTGTTTGCCCCCCAAATACAGCTGCATCAAAATACAGAGTCTCATGTATGGCTATGGAAGGTTGGAGGTATTTTGTGCTTCTTCAGTTACAAGTTGTTATTGTTTGACTCTTTTCTTTGCCTTAATTAAATGGGGAGAGAGTGAAAGAACCTAATGACAATGACTGGATCTTAAAACTCTTCTTTATGCACCTTCCCCATCTGTTCCTTCCAGTGCAAGAATTAAGGAGCATCACATATTTGTATTTTTTTTAATTTTTATTTTTCCTAAACATGTAGGCAAGCTCCTACTCCCTGCTGCAGGGTGTTGTTCATGGTGAAGTTTACAAGGTTTCCAAGTGATTCAGCAAATCCATGAATCAAAAAATCCATCTAGAACTAAAGGATAAAAAGAACCATTTTTGGCTCAGAAAATTTAAAGACATGTAATGGCTTAAGACTGAAGTACCTCACAAATATTCTTTCCCTCATTTTACATTCTCCTTTTTTCATCCACCGTTGATCAGAACTAAGACAGGCAACTCAGCTAGACACATCTTTTTTTGTGCTATATTTGCTCTTAGCTAATTTAGGCTGAACACAAGGGTGTAGTGCTATTCCATTTAACTGCATGGGCATCCTCTCTTCTCAGATTCCTTTCTATGCTGTTGCCTACTTAATAAAATTATTCTAAGGGAAGAAAAGACAGGCTTTAAAACTCATCTCTTCTGCTGAAATTAGATTAACTGGATTTCACCAAAAAATTTAATAAATTTCTACAAAATATTCCTCACAAAAGGATTTGATATTTTGTTAATTTGAAATAATTTTGATCCTGTCTTATTTTTTACCTCATTAGTCTAAAGATGGCCACAAAAAATGTAGCAAATAAATATAAAACAGTTAGTTATGGCAAAGCAGCTCTGTAGATTTTACAAAGGAGAAGCCTATGGTGCATACTTTGATAAAGTAATGAACATGGACTTATAAGAAAGTTTTTGATCGAGTTACTGAGATTATTGTTGGTTATGGGCTTTTAGAAAACTTGGCTCCATTGCTCCTTGATGTTCAGCAAAACAGATGAGCAAAAACAAACCAACAACAACAAAAACCACCTGAACCCCTTGAGTAGCTGTGGTGGACACTGGATGACTTTATTTTCATTCCTTTAAGGGGGCTGTATCTCAGATCTCAAAAATTAGTCCTTAGAATTTTTATGTTATTAAAATTAATGGTTAGTGCTGCAGCATAGTACGTCAATCCTCTTGTCCTGTTGAACTTGCTGTTCAAGCTGTTGAGGGAAGAGTGATATGTTGTACAACTCTGTCCTGTACAACTCTGTCCACTTTGGGCCAGCTAAGGCATTAAGTGGAGGCGCAGGACAAAGGTATCCAAGGGCAGCAGCTGCATTGTGGGGCCTTGGCTCTGAGAACTGGTCTTAGTCTTCAGCAGTGGCACTGTGTGAATTAAACGTCCCTCGGTCACACATCCTCCACCTCATGCAGCCCATCCTAATGGCAGAGCAGCTTCATTTCCACCTCCAGCAACAGAGACAGACAGTAGGGACAAGAGTACACCCTTGTGCCAGAAGCATGTATGGTAATTTTGGATGCAGAATGGAAAAAGAGAGAAAGAGAACTTTATCCTGATTTTTTCCTCTGATTAACTGAGGACTCTCAGCTTATAAGGCTTTTTAATAGTCAAGAGCATCAAAAAGGGGAAAATGAAAGGATCTTGAGATGACAAAGGATTCTCTGCAATGAAGATTGACATTACAACAATAATGCATCCTTTTGTGAGCTTGAGGATTACAAACTTCTGTGTGTTACGTGTCTCATACTGCTAAGTCATAATATACTAAACTAAGTTTACCAGTTTTTGAGGCTCAGGTTAAGCCTTTAGAACTACAGTTTCAGCCTTGCATCTAATGTGCTTCTGTAAATTATAGTGAGATAAAATCATATATTTAGCCATCTGCGTGTGATAGATTGTGCCAGCAAATAATTGCATGTGCAAGAAAATGAAAGCCAATGTTTGAAAACTTGGCTCTCTGTTTTTCTGAAGTAATTTTCCATTTGTGATATATAGTAATACAGTAGCAAGTTAAAGTGTGTGCAATCAGTTATTTGGATAAAGCATCTCCGTTCTGCTGAAGGTACCAGTGTTGAAGAACTATAAAATAGTGAGGTGAAGGAGGAAAAAGATTTTTCTACATTGAAAAGATCAGCTCACTATGTGGCTGCAGTAAAACTAAGGCAAATGGATACCAGCAGGCATTATGTGAACAGGACGAAAGAAGGATCCAAAGACGTTTATATGCAAGGTGAAGGTAGAATCTCATCTCATCTAGAACCCTACTGTACAGAAAAATTATTACCGCCTTTGCAAAAGTTATATTATACAACAAGCAACCAGAACTAGTTATTTTCTAGGAACGGTTTTACTATGAATAACGTATGCTTATGTACATTCTTACAGGAAGTACTTACTGCTTTTGTTTCTAGCTGGAGCAATAGAAGCTCTTCTGTGAGATTATGGAGACATACTGAACTAAATATGGTTTTGTGATGTGCAGTTCTGTCCTGAGAAGAGCCTCTGAAATAATTTTGTATTCATTTGACTTGACAAAATTCTGTCAAATATAAATTTGCCAATAGATTGAGCAAATAACTCTTAAATCTTCCAGCTATTGGAATTCACTCAGTGTTTCACATTTGATAATGTTTCATTATCAATCACTTCACAGATGTCATACCAGCATCAGGATAACTGGGAAGGAATGGTGACTTCAATAGTGATGTGAGAACAGTGTCCTAAAAGGTTTTAGGCTAAAAAATATGTACAGAAAAAGTAGTGTAAATCCGTTGAAAGGGAATACCTGGATATGGCAGAAAGAAATGGATGTATTAGGATTATGCTTTATTTTTGAATGGAATATTTTTTTTTTGAAGAGAGAAGAGGACCACTAAATACAAATCTATTATTGTGTGAAGAGGATAGCTTGAATTTATTTCCATTGGATCTTGATTACATTTTTCACAGTCCTTTTAGAAAAGATCCTTAAAAATTGGTAGTGAGGAAGAAACCCCCAAAGCTGCTGATCAGGTCCAATATCTGGTTGTTAATAAGTAAAAAGTAACTCTCAAATAGGATTAATTTCTAGTATTTTTCTACCAATGTTTGGTTTTAGTTGCCAGACACTTTCTTTTGCCTTTGAGACATTTGTTACCAGAATTTCTTCTTCATTTATGTCCCTAAAGACAACAATCTTAATCTCCTCTTGCCTGAATCCTCAGATTCAGCTGCACAAGTGATGATAAATATATATATATATCTCCTCCATTTTTTCATTATTCTCATCTCTAACTTATTAATTGCCTTTCTGGACTGTGGATATTAAAATTAAACTCTGTATTCCAATACTAATCACCCTAATGCAAAGCTAAGGGAAATTCTTGATTTCATCTTGGTATTCCCCTTCTTCAAGCACTTGAGAATCAGATTAGCCCTTTGGCAGCATCATTGTGTTTAGGATTCATGCTCAGCTGATTATTGGCAATGACTCTGAAGTCCTAGTCACAATTTGTGCTCCACAGCAGAGAAGCCCATACCCTGTACAGCCACACAGTGTTCCTGGATTAATAGCTTTAAAAGTGACATAAAAATATGTTCATTGGGCAGCAGGTTGTTCAGAATCTCTGCAGCTCCGGTATTAATTTTAGGTATAAAGATTTCAGCACTATATGATATGAAGTGAGATGATGGAGACCTTAAACTGTAGAAGCTGAAATTTTCTGTGTGCTAAGTCAAGGTGATGATACATTGCCTCTGTGCCAGGAACTACCTAATTGGTATGCATAGTTACTGCTAATGACTCCCCTTCTCCTCCATTTCAGGCCAATTCAGCAGCCATACTGGTTGCCATGAGGGAACTTTCAAACTGAACACCCTGTCAGCAAACACCTCAGAGCTACCATCTGTTTCATAAATGAAAGAATCAAATATTGCTCAAGAAATAAAATAACACAACATTAAAGGTAATGTTATGCAAATTGACTTAAGCCTCAATGGGCAGTCCTCTAAGCTGCATCCCTTCCTACGGATTTCCTGTTTGGTCTTCCAAAGCTGAAATGAATACTTTATGTGAATGTGTTTCCCTTCACTGTTTTTTTTTTTTTTTTTTTTTGAGGTGGAGCATTAAAAAGCAAAGGTTGAGAAACAGCTGTGTCCCAAACTTCACATGTGTGGAAGGCTTTAGTAAGGTATCTTATTGGTTCTTCTGAATTGTCTCTCGCCCCGACATTAAACTGCTGCAATTAATGCTGTCATTACACAAACTTGTTTCCTATACTCCATGTCTTGAAAGTTGTCTTAAAGATAGTGGCTAAAGACCTCTTCCTGAAAGGTCATCTGTTTTCTGTGGTGACCAACTGCAAAATAAACTACAAGAGATTGCAATTTCAGGAATAGGTGCGATCAAATGCATTTGTCTGCTTTGTGACAACTTCATCTCTTCTATATATACACCTGGCTACCAACCCCAGAGAGGGCCACGTTTTCAGTTGACCTGTATGAACCATTGAGCAACCCAGGCTAAAAGTAGCTGCAAGTTCTGAATTCCTTCCTATTTCAACTATGCATTTTGGAAGACTTGAATTTAACAGTAACTCAAATATGCAAGAATCTGTTGCCTTTGCAGTCTCTGTGGATACAAAGTCTTGTTGCAGAACTCTCCTACAAAGATATGTATTTTACACCCTTCTTGTTCTGAATGAAATTAGTAGCAAAATGGAACAGGAATTCACTAACATCTCTTCCCAAGGTCGTTGCTACTGCTATGAAGTTGTATCAGCAGAACTGTTTTGGCACTGCCTTTAAAAGGTGACAATTTTGGTGGGTAAATAGGAAGTTGGACAGAACTGTCTCTGAACCTATCCTCCGTTTGCATTTATTATACAATCTTAAAGGCTAGGTGATTAAAGGCAGTATATGTGTGCTTTGCTATCTCATATTTGGCAGTGGCTCGGAACAATTATAGCATAGCTTAAAAATACAGTTTTATGGATTTTTTTTATTTCCAGAAGCTGACAAAACTGGCATCTCAGAAGTTCAGTCTTCTGTAATAATGGATATATTTATAAAAGTGGATTGAATTTAGTGTGATGTTTCAGAAACCCTAAAAAAGCTGAGGTGACTCATAAGGTCTAGAAGGTATACTCATAAGGTATATAGATAGTCAGGTCAAAATGGATATATTCAGACAAGAACATGTCCGTAATCAGAAATTTAAGAAGGCCAAGGAAGAATCGGTTTTAGGTATGTTAATGAAGAATCAAAGTCACTGCATTTGGATTTAATGCACTTTGGTTAATGGCTCCCAACATGCTGGAGAGCTAGAATAAAATATGTAGCTATTGCTAGTGTTCTTGGGCTTTTTCCAGAAACAAGTCTAGGCAGCACTGATCTTTTGTCTCCTTTAGAAGAATATAACTCTGGAGTCAATTACTCAAAATTTAGATTTAAGCTAATGTAAAAGAGAACAAAATGTATGTCTCAAAGTGAGCCAAATAATACCTAAGATGAGTCTAAATTTGGGAAAGTCATGCTGTCTTTCATCCCTTGCGTTGCTAGCTTTATGATCATGTGGATTTCTCGTAGGCCATATGCTATCAGAAACCTGTAGTTGCTATACATTTGCTGGACCTAGCATTCACTTATCACTATTTAACTTACACACCCACATCCATAGTCAGCTCTGAATTTGGCCATTCTGTCCTGTTGTTATTTCAGGGGCTTTTTTGCCTTTTCTTCTTTTTTTCTTTTTTTTTTTTTTTTTGGTCTCCCAGCTTCCAATTTTCTACTTTTGAGTTTCAAATTTCCTTTTTCTGTCACTGTGTTACTGACTGGAGTTTTTCAAATCATTGGAGCTTCTCTCTCCATCTTGATCAATTCACTGCCTTGAAATACAGAAGAGCTAGTGATCTCTTTTTCCCTTTGCCTCACAGGTGAAGGCTCTGGGGATAACAGAGGAAATTATGCTGGCAGCTTAATACAAGTCCATCAGTAACACTTGGTATTGATACTATGCATAGAATGAATGTATTAAAAAGTCAAAGAATAGCATTTATGAAAATACAGCATTTACAGCAATATTTTGCCTTAGCATCAACCAAGAAATATATTCATGTAGAGCGACATAATATTCAGTGGAGTGGAAAATAGTTTATGTAAAGTTGTCCTCACTATGAAATTGTATCAATACACAGGGAAAAAGAAGAAATTTTTAAAGGTAGGAAGCAAAGCTGTTCTGTTACTTCATGAAAAAGGCTTTTATATGTGATAAAAATTAGTTTAGACAGCTAAGCAAAAAAGCTAATTCACAAGAATTACCAAAGAAAACAAGCCACAGGCACTGTAAAGAGTGGTTACATTAAGGTCAGGACCTCATAAATGATCATGACAGGAAATCGTATGCTCTTTTTGTCTGACCTGCATGAAATATCCATATGTCTTCCCTAACTCATAAATGATATTAGGTCTGTAGTGTGACTCGTTCGTAAACCTGTCTTTGATAATCCCCTGATGGATGGTCATGATTTCCAGTGCTGAGAAGACATTAATAGTCTGGTGGTTTGGGTGCTCCTTATGCAGATCATCTCTTCCGACAGAAACGAGGGAATGTAACAGGACAAAACCCTTCAGTATGTATGTTTCATTCCTGTCCAAGTAAGTCTTCAGCCCCTTTGGATGAGTGAAAGGCCAGAAGTGTGCATTTCGAGCCTGAGTTCTCACTGCTCTGCTGGTGCCTCGGTGCCACTGATTTGTGGCTCCAAGGCTCTCACTGGCTGCTGCCATTCCTTTTCAAAGAGAGGAGGTAGAGAGCAGTTAACACAGACCCAGCTTTAGGCTGCGGGTGTCTGTTGTATTCACTCGCTTTTCCCCTTTTGACTGGGCCTGCAGCCAGAACCCTAGAGTTCTGAAAGGGAATGGGTACAAGTGCAAAGGTTTATGCACTCAATTAGGTCTAATCAGATAGTTGAAAACTCTAGAGACTTTTTTTCTGGTTGCATCGACTATGTTAGCTAGAGGGTATTCTATTGTTGTCTTTCCTTTTTCACTCTCTATCTTTTTTTGTTGCATGAACTCTTACATGTGTGTTTATGTAATGACTTTGACAGGTATTTGATCTATGACTTTGAGTTATGCAAGTACAAAGTCCAAACTATTCCTCAGTAAAGCGAATATTACAGTGCTCTGATAACCTCAGAAGGGAATATTAAGATCCAGGACTATGTCTCAAGAAAGTATTTTCCATATTTGACTAATATCTAGGAAGTCAGAGGAGCTCAGTCTGAGTTTAGGTAAGCTCTTTGTCTATCTCAGTATCTTAGAATATCTTAAGTGGTTGTTTCATTTTATCGGTTTCCCCTGAACTTTGCAGCTTCTCATACCGAATAATAGAGGAGACTTAGCTGTGCAGACTTCTAACATCTGAGGTAAATGTAAAATAGGATTGAGGGATTACTAATGAATCTTGCTAAAACAGTGGTAAGCTGCATGCAGTTGATAAAAAACTATCTCTGTTTTTGGTGGAGAAAAAGTGTGTTCAGTGAAAGTTTTTGTATTCTGAATTCTGCAATCCTGATACAGGAATGTTGTCCTTTGTGAGCTGATCTCCCCGTATGTTCGACAGGGCTCATAGGCTGCCTCCGCATTACGTTGAAGTGACTTTCTTCTTCAAGTAGTGGCAAAATCTTTAAACATCTGGAGATATTACCACTCCAAACCAGGCACTGCAGGAATCAGGATTAAATATAAGTTTTCATCACCTTACTGTTTTCATTTGAGTCAGTAACATCCTTTTAAGCAGAGCTTTATAATATTTCCTTAAATATGACAGACCAGATATTTTGATCCAATAAATGTTTATTAAAAAGATAATCACTTTTAACTGATGGCTCAAGTAAAGGAATGGGAAAGTGGACTTGCATCTGTGCCCACATGACAAGCATTTTGCTTTTTGATGGAAGTAAGAGGAAGAGGGCTGCTAACACCCTTATAAAATTTTTAAATGATGTGATGGGATTGGGTTGTTGAAGTATTTGGAGTAAATATGACGGTGCCATCATTGGGAGCAGAACCTGTGATGTTGCAGGAACCAACGTGTCTACAAACTGATTAAATTTTCTGTAGAAGGGAAAGAGTGGAGTATGATCAGATCAGTAACACTGCAGGATCTGATTTCAGAGGTGCTCAGCACTCTGAGTTAGTACCTGTCCCACAGAAACACTTCCTACACCTGATAGCTGGGCCACCTTAGAACATTTTCTTGTTCTCCATTATCTACAAAACCTCAAACGAATTATGACTGTACGGAACCTGCTTGGTGGTGAGGAGGCTAAGGGTTTGCTGTCCACGTGTGATACGTGAAAATAGTAGGGGGAGATATGGAACAAAGTGAGGAATAAGCTTGGTCATGCAGAGAATTTGCTATTAATAGGATGAAAGTCCTCAATGTATCAGAAGTTGTCCCCAGAGAGAAAGCCAAGACTGGTTCACTCTTGCTTTAACCTTCTGTGCTGAAGGCAAACAAGCTTAAGGTACAAACAGATTGGAAATTAATTGGTGTAATTAACATTTTGTGATTATAATGACTTCTAATCAATACTTTATGCAAATAGCTATATTGATGTGTAGAACAAAGGCTGCTAGTTATGTTCGGAGGAAAAAAACCAACAACTTTAAAGCCCTAATGAAATTCAAACCTTTCAGTTCAGTTAAAGTTGCAAACGCATCTTTTTCGAGGTAAAAAAGAAGATCCTTTTGTGACCTTTTTAATTAAAAATGTCTCTGATACAGTTCCTGACTAAACTTCATAAAATGAGTTGACTGGAGGATGTAGCACGTTCTGCTGTTCATAGTTCCCAACATTAAACCACTGTGTTTCATTAGTTTAATGGAGGAAAATAGTGAAAACAACCTGATCCAAGCTCACAGCCGCAAGAACCCTTCCCATGGCAGGAGTAGTCTGGGACTTGCTCCAGATACCAAAGAAATGAATGGGGTATCAAGAAGAATGGGTTAGAAACCTTTTTTTTAGATGTGCAAATGGGATATAACTTTTTGTTTCTGGAAATCACCTTCAAATTTTTTCTCAGTTATTTTTCTTTCTGAAATTGTATTTAAAATGGGTAGGTAAGAGATGAGAAAAGATTAGATAGAAGCTGTCTGTTTTCCCACATTCCAACCTTCAACTTCACGTAGTCAGTGGTACCTCTAGAAAACCCTATTTGATAATGGTTCTGAATTTTTCCTCTTTCAAATAAGACTTGGACACTGGGCAGCATAAAAATGCAATCTGCTAAAATTGAAGTCAAATGCTTTCTGAACTGTTCGTTCAGGTGCATCACAGAAGAGTCTTTTACCTTGAGTCTTCGTGTTGAGAAATAGCAGGAGTGGGCTTGGAAAACTGTAAATTTTCGGACCTAAGGAAGCCTCAGATGTTTTGGAATTAGCCCTTCACAATTGAAGATCAGATAAATAACTTCTTCCAAATGCTTTTCAAGTCTTCAGTCTGGGTGCTGATGGATATCTTTTCCCTGCGGACAGGAGGCCATGAGCGACAAGCCTTATTCGGGGCACTCCAAGGACTGTGACAACTCAGGACTGACAGACATTGGTAATACAATGTCGCAAAGACTGTATAATTGCTTTTTGTGATAACTTTACTCATGACCAGCAAATTTTAGAAAGAAAACAATGACAAAGTAAATGAAGAGGGACTTCATATATCTGCTGTTAATCTTGTTTTAAGAGGTGATATAAAAATACTTCTATTAGATTTTTTTGTATTCTGAAAGGAAAAGCTTTGTGCCTTAATGCTAGGTGCCTTGGTGCCTTAATGCTAGGAAAGCTGAAGGAGGTGCTGGACTTTGTTGTTAATGTGGTGTTAGTTTTGTAAAACTTGCGAGCCTTTCAGTCATAATGAAGCACTAAAGTTTTTCAAGACAGCCTGATAAGCAAACCCCATTAGCCCTCAGAGAGGAGGCAGTTCGTGCCAGGTATTGGCCAAAAGAGCTGTTGGGATTTCACCCAGTGAGTGTGTGTCTCATCAGCATTCTGCACTGCTGCCAAAGTTTGCTATAGCATGAAGGAGAAAGAAACAAAGAAACATAAGGAGAAGGAGGGGGGGAAAGGAATCTAATGAGAAGAAAAATTGCTTTTTAGCTGTTCACTGGAACTATTTTGGTTTCCCAATGAACCTGAACAGCATCTTAGGTGATGATGTGGGGAAGTTAGTGTTTTTGGCACCTGAACAGGAAGCATTTGCAGTTTTGGCACTCTGAAGGGATGGAAAGAGCTAGTGTAAGTGCTTTGCTGAAAAGGGGTGGAAAAGAGTTTTCGTCTGTAAGGCCTGGTGCCTTGCTGAACTGGGACCTCAGCCTGGCTGCAATGGTAAAAGTGCCCAAAGCAAATCAAGAATCTTAGGCTTCAACTGTCATGGACTGCCATATTAATGAATGGCTTACACTTCTTATGTATTACACATGCCCGTTCAACTGCCCTGGAAGTATAAGGGGACCTTATAGTGGCTATAAATGCCATGTGGTACGAGACTTTCTTACGTGACAATCATACCACAGGCAGGTTTTCTTAGCATAGGACAGCATAAAGTGCAGTAACACAGAGAAAAAGAGACATTCAAAGGAAATTTGAGAAGAGTCCTGCCTGGGTATGTCTTTATCTGACATTGCTTCCACCATGCTACTTGGAATAGCAAATAGTGACTCTCCCTCTGAAGATTTCATCTTTTGTTTGCAGCTGATGAAACTCTCAGTGTTTGGATGGGGCTGACAGACTGTTGAAGTCAATGTGTTAAACCCCAAGCCACAGAAAGATGACAGGGTATGTGCCACACCTTTTAAAGATATAAAACTGAGAAGTGTTCAGAAAGTAGTTAGCAGGACAAGGATGGCAGTCTCACTGGCTTCCTAGAGAAGCAATCCCTGGGAACTTTTTTCCTTGTGGATATAGTCTTTATACGCATCAGTCTTCTCATTCCTCATCTCCAGCCAACAACTTTTGAATTAAGTGGTTAGTTAGAAGCACAGTGGTCTCAAAACATTAAGTTAATACAAATTTCATGAAAATAGACATTGCTGGTGCCCTAACAAGCACGCAGGCTGCTGTGCAACGCTCATCACATACTGAAGAGTCCTTAAAGACAAGAGTACTTATAAACCATAGGAGAAATTTATTTGGCATGTGATCCGCTAGATGCGCAGGATAAAAGTGTTTGGAAACTTTATTTGACCTCCTGCTTCCAGAACTGCTTGCCTGGAGATAGGGGAAGTGTTGTGCTGCTTATTGCAAATAGAATAAATTAATTTTATGACTTCCCGGTGTGTTATAAAGGTCCTTCACTGAACTAGTATACAGCTGTATCTACGATGTTTGCTCTTATGCTGTAGCCTAGCCTGATGGCAATAAAAGTTCTGAAGTCCTGTCTGCACTTACGGTGTAAGATGGATCTGACAAATAGCACAGTTTACCAACTCTAAAGTACATATGCAAAAATTCAGTTGCTGGAGAGACTCTTCTGCTTTGTCCTCAGCATAGCATAAATTGCCAGGAAAGACAGGATCCAACTGAAGGCTCTAATGTTTCAGCTTTGCTGAAAGTACAAAAAGCCAAAAAGCCTTTTCTGGGGATGCCTTTGATTTGGCTAAGGAAGCTGAGACTGCTCTGTATCTTCCTGAATTCTACTTCTGAAAAAGATGAGAAAATATTTCTACTCTTTGTACCTGTAAAAGATACAAAAGTGAAATCTGAGGAGTCCCTGTAGACTTTGGGAGTATTCTTCAGTCCATTTACTGGCTTAGCTTCTGTGCTTTCTGATTTGCTCTGTATTTGGCTGAAATAATAGTGGCTTAAAATCAAAATACTTCAAATACCCCGTCTCAGTAACTTGCTACATGCATCTTGTATGCTACTTGCCTTCCAGAGGATTATATCCAACTGAAGGCAGGCTGTTGTTTCTGCTGGCTTGTGTCACAAAATATTTTTACTTTGCATAACACTTGTGTCCATTTACAAGTGATATTTTTTTCTGGCATGCATCCTGCTTTACTTTTAATATAGAAATGTAGTAAGCATCCTATGTTTCTTTGCTACACATGTATTCTGTAAACACTCCTGAAAGGCAGGGCTTGGTGTGACTTCTAAGCCACTTTGGTATTCTTGATGTCTTTAAAACAATGTTGCTTGGTTCATACTTTTCTGCAACAATGATCTATGCTATTGTCAGAGCCACACTGGAAATAATAGCCATATTAATAGCATCAACACCTTTTCAAATCCATTAATTCCTTTGAATTCTCTTGAGAGGAAGGAAAGAACAGCAAATCCAAAAATAGCTCTTTGAAAAGAATTAGCTTGAGACTGTAAGATAAATGAACAGCGAAAGCTGACCAACTGTACTGGGCTGGCACAACTTTACTGGATTTTGAAGGCTATGGAGAGCTGTCAGGCTGGAACGTGGTGCTAGGACTGTGGCTGCTCACTGAGCAGGCAGAATGGGTGGTTTCTTGTGACATGGCTCAGGGTTCACAGAAGCAAACCAAAGCAGTTGGCCAGAACAAGGTGTTTTATAGAGATTGTGGATATGTGTACTGTGTGCCATTGTCTCACTGAGCTGTGTGGATAAGGGCCACCAAGCATGTGATGGAGACAAACCAGGATGCAGGAAAGCTGGGATTTGGAATTCTTAAAAGCTGGTCTGAATTCTAGGCTACGTATAATTTGTAACCAGACAAATCTTTATTTCTTCTTTTTTGTTCCTCAGTCTTACGTTGGAAAAATGGTTGTGAAACCTTTGTGGTTCACTTTGTTTTGCTGTAGGTTCCTTAATTTGCCTCTAGGTGAGCTCTGGGAAATAACTGATTAAACCACTTTAATCCAAGTGCGAGCCAGTTCCTCCATTTACCTGTTTTAAGAACTCCTTGTGACTGTCTAGGTGTACTGGCGTGGCTGTACAGAGTGCACTTTGCCTTTCTTCCTCTTCTGGGTGAGGGTGAGAATAGGCATTGACCAAGCTGGTGCGATATTTGGTGGGAGTCCTTTGCTGTGGTATTCTTCCTCCACACATTTTCATTACCTAATCTGTGTCAACTTGATGCTTAAAAAGGTCTGGCCGAGTCCTCTCCCCAAGATAAGAGCAGTCAGTGCATCTTTGAAGAGACGTCAGTGACCTGAAAGAGGCATTGGAGAAGGCCGGGGTTTGTTTATTTTTGTTGTGTGCAAGAAATGAAGTTAGTGCAAACTTCAGGACTTTCTAAATGTTCTTGTTTGCCACTTTGGCCATGTAAAGAATAGAACAAAATAGTTGCAATTGGAAGGGATCTACAAAGGTCATAGTCCAAATTACAGACTACTTCGTGTCTGACCCAAAGTTACAATACATCATTAAGAGTGTTATCCAAATGCCTCTTAAACACAGACAGGCACAGGGCACCTCTCTAGTAGGAAGCCTGATCCTTGTCAATGTGTGGAAGCGTTGTCTTCATGATGCTCCATTTACACTAGGAAAAGATGCTTCGAAAA
The DNA here is from genome assembly GCF_964211835.1 of Anser anser. NCBI lineage: Eukaryota > Metazoa > Chordata > Aves > Anseriformes > Anatidae > Anser > Anser anser. Next base: position 3,946,096 of record NC_139725.1, read on the forward strand.
GATGACTTATTCTTGACCTTTTTGATGGGACTGTGTCCATAGACATGTTCTACAGTCATAATTAAACTGATTTGAAATAGCTTAGCTTGAAAAAAAATAGTTGGAGACTATTTTTTTCTTCATAAATGTGTAGTAAATTGTCATGTGCTTTTTTTTTTGTGACAAACATGAACAGATCATAGAAATAACGAGGCCTCCTTCAGAGAGGAAGAAAAGCATTTATATGGTGGACTGGGTATCTTCTGGTTGTTAATGAAATCAGACAATGCAAATCAAGTGAAAATGAATTAGATTTGATGCCTGGCAGGCTAGTTGTTTACAAGATTCTTCTGTGTGCTCTAATGTGTGGAATACTTTTGCCAAGACTTACTAAATGATGAAATGATAGTGCAATTATATAGAATTAAGACTGGCAGAGACATTTGTTAGAATTCTGCTATTTGGTCTTCAAAATATAATCAATTAAAAAAAAAGCCTTTGAAAATGAGAACAAATGAGAAGTCATGAGGTAGCCAAATAATCACTTGACTGCTTCTGTTCAAAGACACCAGAAAATTCTTCCCAGTGACATTAAAAAATAAATTACACAAATAACGTCTTCTGTCCTGCAAGTTCGTGGGGTGTATGAATTTGCAAGACAGAATAAGCTGTAGACCTGCCTACTTGTCTGCAGGAGTGAAGCCAGTAAAGGTCATGTTTAACCAAAAATCAACATGTTCTGAAAAAGTGATTAAAAAAACATTTAATGCTCCAAGTATTCACTACCTCCAAGTGAGACCATTTGAGCTAGCTGATGATTCTAAAACTAATCACATTCTTGATTCTATGCTTATAAGTATTAGAAATAATAATGATTGATTTGCATAGCCCAAGCATACAAACCATCAACCTGGATTAATGTGTTACTGTTCCAGGGATTACACAAATAGAATAAAAGCAGACCATGGTAAACATTACAGTCTGAAAGAGAAATATCATACCTTGTGTGAATATAGCAAAACTGAAAGAAACAAAGAGACCGAAGAGAACGTTTATTTTATTTATTTATTTTTTCTGGATACTGAGGCCCACCACTGGAGCTACCAAATCATACATTTTGTTTAAAGGACTAAGCAGCATAACTATTAGGAGTAGGATTTTTGAGACATCCTGCACAAAAAGTCCGCACCAGTTTTTCTGAGAACTGAACACCTATTTCTCTAGAGAACCTTAAGTTTTTGGTAATTAGATATTTAGGCAACAGAGCCTGAAGCCATGATGTGGAAAAATAAACCTAGCTGCTATGTTTAGACACCAAAAGTTGGACAAAATTTAACTAATTTTGGAAACCTAGACTTGAACTAAATTGTCCATTGTAAAACTGGGAGTCTAGAGCATTTTAAGATGAGCTCTCTAAAAGTTCTTTAATTTCAGTGCCACTAAATTTATATGAAAAGCTTTTGAGGCTAGGAGGATTGGCAACAAGATAGACTGTTCCATCCACACTGGATAACAGTCATTAAATATATAGTGAAAGCCTTTACAAGATTTTGCCAAAATTACTGAAATTATATTAAGCCAAACTCATGTCTAGTGCAAATCCATCTGTGTCAGTGATCCTGCCCCATCTAAGTATGGGGAGATAGTGAGTCATGAGGAAATGTATATTTGAAAAGAAATGAAGGGCAAATGGGTTACTGTAGTACAAATATCAAGCAAGTTTCTAAAATTATGCCAAGTAAAGTCAGTATGTTTAATATTTTTCCAGCTGGTTAAGATTTAACTGAATGATTTTGGTTTCAGGAGACAATGTACAGGGTTTGGTCAGAACTGGTGGAGGGAGGGGAAGCCTTTCATAAAGAATTGCTAACAAATGGGATTCAACACTCAAGAGGCTCAGATGGCCTATTAATTCTGGTTCTGGCTTCCTTCCAAAACAACTGTGCTTCTCTTTTAATTCATGGCTAATTTCTATCAGAGATACCAAGAGACCATTTCTTTTTTCGACAGGAAGCATCCACATTGCTTAAATGGATTCATGCGAGGGGCTTTAGTGAGCAGACATTGATTGGCTCGTCTCTGGGGCCTGGCAAAGGCCTGACGGGTACTGGTTTGACATCGGCAGCAAATGAAATATGACCTCCTCTAAACAGGCCTGAGCTTTTGGGCCTTCGTGGAATCCAGTAGCTAAGGACCTTTTCAATCCCTTTTAATTAATGAAGTGATTTGACTTGACTGAGATTACACTTACAATAATGAATTAAAAAGTAATAAAAAGAAATCTAACAAATATGCAATAGGGAACAAGGACTGAGTTCAGTACCTATCTGATCCTCATTACGTATCTTATTTCTGTATACACTTCAGATCAATGATCTTAAAAGGGAGGCTTTTATTTTCCAAGCACTGACATCTGCATACTTCCTATTTTCAAATGCTTTTCTATAGAAGATGAAAACTATGAAGATCTTTTATGCCTGTGCGACTAGTTTAGTCATTTGTTATCTCTGTTGTGCTAAATCTCTCTATTCCTCAGGACTCTAGCCTCTTCTGCTCTGTATTCTCTCCTGTGGTGTGGCACATTTTTAGCTGCCCTTTGCTGGATAGCAGCGAGCAATGGTCACTGTGTATATTTTGTGTAATGGGAACGCAGTCCTCCAGTGTGACTTCGGTTGGCAAGTAGTGAGTGTGAATCTGTGCCAGGCCAGTTCAAAGGATTCCCCTCAGTACTATGTCTGAAATCACTTTTTTTTTTTTTTCCCCCTCACCTTCTACTTTATGGTAGCGTATAGCAGAAATGATCCTAAATTTACCCAGAGAACAGACACACTCCGACTGTTTGGGGGGTACAGTATAATTTTGGAGGTAACTCGCTGTCACTAACTTTTCTTCCTTTCTGTTCTGAGTTCAACTGTGATTTTAAGCTGATGCAAATCTACAAGAGCTCCACACTGTAATGATCTGGGGCCATTCTGATCCAAGGAAAGAGCCATGGCCAGTTTAGGTTTCTTGCTGATGTTGTTTCAAGGTGTCAAAGTGTCTTGCTTGGTAGCTGAGAGGTTGCTTCACTTAAACTCGCGATTTAAATGCTCAAATGATAGCAATTGCTGAAGCTGAAAAAAATATGAGTTGATAGAATAAATGATTTAAGCCTTTATTGTCTTGGGTAAAACAATGTGGATTGTAGAGGCTTCCAAGAATACCAGATATATTTAAGTGTATAGATGAGGCTAGCTATGCAAAACCATGGAGGAAACTTCCATACCAAGAGTTACACCTGCCCACAGAATTATGTGTTTTGATCATGGATGCTTGGAAAGTCCTGCATGGGAGCATACTGTGGTGAATTGCTTCATGCAGAGGTAATTTGGAGACTTCCCCACACTCGTGATTATTTCAGTGCAGAACTGCAAGATCACCATAGTCATCAGCCTGCTCTCTTACATTATAGCGTGTGTTTAACTTTCCAGTTTATTCATATTCTTCCCTTTTATCACAACCCATTGTCATCCTCTGCTACAGCATAGACTTACCCATTTGCCAGAACCTAAAATTGTTCTTTCATTAATTGGCCATGGGAGCCAATCTTTTAATTTTTTTTCTTCTGCTGTAAAGAAGAAACACCATCAATGTAAAACTGACGCAGAAAAGTTGTGTTTGTTTGTAAGATGAGTTTTTAATATTTTAGCATTTGACAGACTAGGGCAGAAGAGGTGTAGAGATGTCATTAAGGCCTTGGGTATGATCCACTGGAAGCTGATGGAAAAGCAGTACTAGTACTGGAAAAGCTACTAGTAGTATTATTAGGCTTTTAGGATGAGATGCATCTTAACATGTAGAAGAAGAGGATTTAGAGTGGGTAAGCAATGAGCATAGAGTGGTAGCTGGTTAAATAATGGTGCATAGCTTCTATTAAAACTTTTCAGTGTTTACAGCTTGGTTAAGATGCCTCTTAATTACACAAATTTGTAAGAAACACCTTAATTGTTAAGGTAGTGGGAGAATTCACAGAGAGGTGGTTATCTTCTAGTTTAATTTGTTCTCTGTTGCTTAAAAGTAAGTGACCTTAAAATTAAAAAGCCTTCCTGCTCTCCTGAGAAGTTTTATTGCAAATTTAAGCTTGGAACTGCAATCATGTTAAGTGTAGGTGTAGACTTTTAGACTAACTTGAAATTAGAAGCCCTCAATGAACGAACAGCTGCACGTTAATAAACGTGGTTGTACTGGCCAGGGATGCTCATCGACACTGCGCAAGGGAGTAAGTCCCCTGGCTACAGATTGGGTAGGCCTAACTGCATTTCCCTCTGAATCTCACGTTCGGTACTTTTCAGCTAATGCTATCCATTTGCAAAGCAATCTTTCCGCAGACTCGGTAACGCTTCTACACTCGTCGTTCTCCGGTAACTCGGCCGTGAATTCCTGCACGCACCGCGCAGCGCCCACCGCTCCCTCGCCGCCTACGTCCGGGGGCCGCGCGTTCCGAGTGGCCTTGCGGGAGCAGTTCCGGCGGGGCGAGCAGCACCTCGGGGCGGCAGGGAGGGAGGGAAGGGAGGCAGGAGGACGGGAGCGGGGCCGGAGGGAGGCCGGCCGGCAGCAGGTGGCAGCAGCGCCCCGGGCCTGTCAGCCGCCGAGAGGAGCGCGGGGCCCGGCGTGCGCCTGTCAGCGGGCGGTGCGCGGGGCCGCGGGGCTGACAGGGCTGCCCTGAGGAGGGAAGGGCACGGGCAGGGAAGGCGTCTCTGAGCGCTCGGCAGCTTGGGACTCTCCGGGTCAGGCCGCCCCGCTCCGGGGCGCCTTGTAACCGAAACGGCTGCAGAGTTGGCAGGTGGCCGACGAAGTAAGCGACAACAGACACACCTCTGTCTGTGGGAGGCGGCAAGCTGACCTGAGCATGGGAAGGTGGGAAATGTGGCTGAAGCCAGGAGGAGCAAGATGGCCATGAGTCACGCGTAACCATGCATGCATTTACACCCCCATAGGGCTGTGGTTGCTTAGTTCAGTTACCCAAATAACCTGGCGCTGTGACTTTCCTGAGAAGTGGGAACGTACTCATATCCTATAGGTGGGTCTGTCAGATTGGGATTTTAGAAATAGTTTCAGGTAATGTGAGAAATACACTTGGGAACAGAGGAAGAAGCCTAACTTGTAGAGTAGAAAGAGTAGAAAGGATACAGGACACTATGAAGGCAGGGAAAGAAATGTGAGGTGTTTTTATCTGGCAAACTTTTAAGAAGGTGCTTTGGTTGCCCACCACAGAAGGTGGTGATAGCTAGAAGTTACTTAAACTTTAAACAGAATCACGTGGAAATGGGGAAATAATACCAAGGAGGAGAAAGGCACGTGTGAGAGTCTATCTTAGAGTACCTTATCATAAGGTGACACCTTGTCATAAGGTGTCGTATAGTGACTGCATCAGTTGACGGTGACTGCATCGGCTGACAAGGGAAGACCAACCAATGTCATCTACCTGAACTTCTGTAAGGCCTTTGACACGGTCCCACCTGATGTCCTGGTCTCCAAATTGGAGAGGGATGGATTTGGTGGGTGGACCATTCAGTGGATAAGGAATTGGCTTGAAGGCTGCACTCAGAGAGTAGTGGTCAATGGCTTTATGCCCAAGCAGAGGCTGGTGACGAGTGGTGTCCTTCAGAGGTCTATCCTAGGACCAGTACTGTTAAGTATCTTTATCAATGACGTAGACAGTGGGATCGAGTACACCTGCAACAGTTCTGCAGATGACACCAACCTGAGTGGTGCGGTTGATACAACAGAAGGAAGGCATGCCATCCAAAGGGACCTGGACAAGCTTGAGAATTGGGCCCACATGAACCTAGTGAGGTTCAACAAGTCCAAGTGCAAGGTGCACCTGGGTAGGGGCAATCACAGACACGAGGACAGACTGGGAGAAGAACTCATTGAGAGCAGCCCTGCACAGTAGGACTTGGGGGTTCTGCTGGATGAAAAGCTCGACATGAGCCAGCAGTGTGTGCTTGCAGCCCAGAAGGCCAACTGTGTCCTGGGCTGCATCAACAGAGGAGTGGCCAGCAGGGAAGGGAGGTGATTGTCCCCCTCTACTCTGTACTTGTGAGGCCTCACTTGGAGTGCTGTGTCCAGGTCTGGAGCCCCCAGCACAAGAAGGATGTTGATCTGTTAGAATGGGTCCAGAGGAGGGCCACAAAATGAACAAGGGGGTGGAGCACCTCTCCTATGCAGAAAGGCTGAGAGCTGGGGCTTGTTCAGCCTATAGAAGAGAAGGCTCTGGGGTGACCTCATTGCAACTTTTCGGTACTTAAAGGGGACATAAAAAAGATGGAGAGTGACTCTTTGTTCAATCAGATAATGAGAGGACAAGGGGGAATGGTTTTAAACTAAAAGAGGGGAGATTTAGATTAGACATTAGGAAGAAATTCTTCACTCAGAGGGTGGTGAGGCACTGGAACAGGTTGCCCAGAGAGGTTGCAGAGGTGTTCAAGGCCAGGTTGGATGAGGCCCTGAGCAACCTGATCTAGTGGGTGGCATCCCTGCCTATGGCAGGGGGGTTGGAACTGGGTGATCTTTAAGGTCCCTTCCAACCTGAGCCATTCTATGATTCTATCAATAGCATTCTGGACAATCTAGATTTGAAGCAATGATTGTTTAAATCAGAAATAATGTAGAAGGAAAGATTTGGGAATGACAAAATAGATGAGTAAAAACTATTTACTCTTCCAAGATTAGGGCACAGTGGGAGAAGGGAGGGCTGGGCAGCAGGAACAAAACTATGGAATGTATTGGTATATGACCTTGGTATAACAGAAAGGAAAGCCATGAGATGGTACGGGAGGGCAAGCTGAAGGATTATGCTGAGATTGGAAGGAGCAAGAGACAAATCTCTTCCAGGAAGAAAAGATTTAAAGTGTACACCGTTCTTAACAGAGTACTTTAGGAGGTGAATTGAGAGGGTTCAGAGAACCTGATGGGGTCTGGCATTTCGAAATAGACATCTCTGTTGGAAATATATGCTTCATTTTCTAATGTGGAAATTTCTCATGTGGGCTCTGTGACCTATGTACCTTCAGTTTCCCTTCCATCAACTCTTTGGGTGTCACTAGTCTGCTATGTTATCTGAGATTATCGATGAGATTTGTGCTGCTATATTCCACTTCCAGTGTGCACTGTTTCCTGGAAATACTCATCTTTAGGATTCCTGTGAAGTCTAATGGTGCTTTATGAAAGCAGCACCCTTATTTTCATTATATAAATGGAGACTCTGTGCCAAGGACTAAAGAGTTTCGTGAAAGAAAGGTCTGTCACTAGTCAACGTGACACTCTGGACACTCTGTAATCCAGCATGGAAAGTCTCTTGGTGTTTGCCACCAGGAACACCCCAAGCAAGATGTGTCTCAATGGTGCTCTCTTGTAAGTGCGCCCCTCTCCACTGATGAAGCTCGCTGGGTGATGTAGGCTGTGTTCTGACCTGGCATGTCCATTCTCGTGATGTCTGTGAGCAGAGGTTATGCACGTTTGCTTTTAGTGATAAACAAAGCAGATGATTTAAAAATTAAAAAGGAATAACATTTCAGAAAAGCTTACTTGTGGTGAACTGGAGATCCTTCTCAGTGCACTACCAGGTTGCAACATGTTTAATGCAGCACTCTACCTGTGGCAATATTTGTCTTCCATTGTGTCTTCCCTGCCTTGTGTCATGTGCTCATCTCTCAGTGTATTGCCCTCTAGTATTGTCTAAATAAATACGAGAAGAGTCAGCAATAGAAATTGAGTTATTTTTACTATTTTCGTGTAATAATTGTGAGCCCTGCAGGCCTAGTGCTGGCAAAACACCGTAGATTTGTCATTTAGAAGCAGAAATTTCTGTATAATTTCCGAAATAGATATTTGGTCCCCTCTGCTGCACTGGATTTGTTATTGTTGCATGTTTTCCTGGTGTTTCTAATGAGCTGTTAATGAGCTTGTAACTATGTATGTAAATTAAATGGGGTTAGACATTGAAAGGTTATCAAGAAATAAAATGCCATATAATACTTCAAAGTGTTATAAAAATAAATTAGTGTCTTTAATTTTGCTGGCACAAAGTTGATATTTAATAACCTATAGTTTCAATTCTTCTAAATGATGTTAATTTAAGACATTTTCAGTCTGTACCCTGACTGACACAGCAAACAAGTTCTTTCATTCACCCTTCATTACTAAGATACCTCTGGAGGCTACATGTGGGTTCCTTTGTGCCTAAAATGAATGATCAAGTTATCAAAGATAGGTCAAGACCACTGCAACTTCCTCTAAATATCTTTGTAATTTAATATGGCAGGTAAGAACATGGCAATGGTGAATATTGAGTGCTTTGGCTATAGAGACACTTTAGAAACTATGATACTGGCACCTCCCCTTATCTTGCTTATCACTTTTTGTTTGTTATGTTCTAGCACCACATTACAAAGCATTGTGGAGCACGCCTTAAACAGCACAAGGGTGCCACAGTGAAAGCTTATTGTATGCCACTGTCACCTTATTAGTATATTAGTATTTCTTTTAGATGTATTAGTACTTCAGGAAAAGGGTCTCCTTGTTCTCTCTCCAACTCGTCTTCCCAGTGCTGACCCCAGGCTGGCTTCTGAGAGCTTCGAAGGCCTCCTTGCATGTGGAAAACTGACCTCCACCGTAGGTCAACCTGCTCAAGCCTCACCTGAGCTAAACAACCCAAGGGCTTTAATATAGTTTTCATCTGGACCTTGTGGTATACAAGGCTACTTAAGTGCAACAAGGCATCAGCTCAGGATTACTGCTTTCAGGGTAGGCAGGTATAAAAACAGTCCAGCAGGCAGATTTATTTTGTTTGGACAATTAGCAAGCTAGGAAGCACGACCAGAGTGAAAAATCTAGGATTATGCATCACAAGCTGTAATTTAGTCATTTGTTTGACAAGTGTAGTTTAGCTTAAATTATTTACAATACTTCAGAGTATGCTAGCAAATATACTGTAGTCTGTTTTGTGAAATTAATGAGGTCATGGTAATATGAGACCTCACTATCACACTTTGCCATTAAATGTTTGCTGAGAAGTAGGACAGGACACAGTTCATTATGGTGGCTGACTCATGAAGAAGCCTGGTTAGTCTTGTGTGCATCTGCAATATTCTGCTAGACTTCAATGTAACTGCACATTTGCTGTGTCATGCTGATTACTATAAAGTTACATACAAAATGTTTAAATCGGAATGGCTTGTCTTTGTCATGCTTTGAATGTTTAAAGATTTTGCAGAATTTTATGGCTAGACTAAGTGTAGTATTTAATTGATTTTGAAAAGCAAAAGAATTATTAGAAAAAAAAGAAAAGTGTATTTAAGAATGCTGTGTTTGCTTGCCTTAGTTTCACTGAGTAGCTGAAGCAATTTAATCACATTCAGAGATGTCACATGCTGTACCATTTTATTGCAATACCTAGCCCAGAAGGATGGACTCGTTCTGAATTTCACCACACACAGAGGTCTGGGATTAGATCTTTAACTTTATTTTTCAGAGCTTTCATGGAACTATCCAATATGTCATTATCCAATATGTGGCACTGAAGCAAATGGTAATATTTTTTAAAATTCTTTTTGTATTGTGCCATCCTTGCTCTTTGCAGAAAATAAGATGCTTAATTTATGTTCATTTCCCAGGAGACTGACAAGTATGTCCTAAAAGGCTGTAGGGACTCTAGTACTCCAAAGTCAGCACTCCAAAGACTAGTAGCATAAAGCAGCCCTCTGCTGTAGGAAAACTAATCCTCCAACAGTGTTTCATTCAATCAAAAAAATGCTGCAGATTGACGGTGTTATTGCATGCCTGCATTTTCAAGAGATTATTGTGAATGAACTGTATTTTTCCACTGAATGGTAATGGCAAAACAGCCTAGCCATCTAAATGTTTCCCATGGTAATTCTGCCCTAAATAAGCAAAGATTGGGAAGCATGTTTGTTTGTTTGTTTTAACCTTTTTCCCTTTGAGTATGTGAATAAAAATTGTGGGGGAAAGAAAAGTGATTTAAAATTACAAAGTCAGCTTCCTTCATGTTATGTGGTGCTAATCAGTTCTAAAGCTGATTAGATCCTGAAAACTGTATCTGTTTTTGTCCTGGACTAAGTCTGAAAAAAAATTGCTGAGAAATCTTGTTGTGACACATTTGAATTTATTTTGCAACACTAATCTCTAGAAAGCAGCCACTTCTCTCCATGTACGTTTTTTCCGTTTTAAAATCAATGCCTGATTGATCTTTTCTAGTGCATATAGTTTTCTAAAAATTTGCATTAACAAAATACACTGCTTTGGACAAAATCTTGTTTCTGATGTGGTTTTAGTGGAGTGCCCATATCCTGTTGTGTTTTGTTTTTTTTTTTCTTCCTTTTAGATGCTCAGCTATGTGGTCATATATATATATATAATTTTTTTTTCTGTCTGAAAGTATTTGTGTGTATCCTGATGATACACCAGGAAATATTTAAAAAGCAAGATTTGTCTGCAGAAAGAGAGAGTGTGGCTAATACTTCCATGGATGAGATGATGGGTCAGTACCCTGTTCTGCTGTTCCCTTCACCAAAGGCTTGAGGCTGATTCAAGGGGGCTCATAGAAGGCTCGCAGAGGGGCATACCCTTCTGCTGCAGTCTCAGGGCAGGATAAAAGTTACTGCATTTTCTCTGCTAAAAGCTCTTCAGTGAACTACATGAAGATAGATGATGGTCCTGTTGTCCTTCCTGTTGAGTACAATTTTCATAGCAAAAAAAACTTGAGGCTCTGCAATGCTACTGTCAGATGTGGAGGGGATCCACAGTGTTGGGTCAGGGGCTTGACCACATCCCCTGGTCTGAACTGTTTGGGGCAGAATGGCTTTTCATGTTGGGGAGAAAAATCAGGCCTGTCAGCTTGGGTGAAAATTGGGAAGTCAGGCTGGCTAGCTGTCAGCTGGTTGCTTTATCACAGACCCATGGTTTGGTCTTAAAAGAAAAGTTAATAAGACTAGCCAGACAGCTAATCCAAAGCCGTGGGTGCGCACGTACCTTGTGAAATCCACATGACCAAGTAAGCTAATGACGCAGTGAGTGCTTCACCTGGGGACTGCTTTTTATTTCTATTCACGTCTTACTGCTTCAGAGCAATTAAATGTTTTGTTTCTAAGGTTCACAGCCCAGATTCACAAAGCAGAGGTAAAGTTGCAGTCTAGATTTAAAAGGGTTTTTGTGTGAGGTGCCATCAAGTACTGCAACACTACAAATGGACGCTTACAGCTTATTAAACTGGAAATAACTCCACTGGTGCATGCTGTCCCATTTGTCACTTTATGTGACTGAGATTGAAGATGAGGGGATAAAGGTGTGATTATACTGAAAGCAGTGCGGGTAGGAAGGGGTGATAATGAAATGTTTGCACTCATAATTGTTTTACAGGGAAAACAAAATGGCAAGAAGACAAAGAAAAAAGAAGAGAATAAAAATTAGTTTAATGCATGATGTATTTATGAACTCTTTCCATAGTGAGGGGGAAAAGGGTCTTTGAGCCAAAGGAGGTCATTCCATGCAAACCTCTGAAGGAAAGAGGATTTTGTAATGATAAAAGGAGGGGAGAGTATGCTTCTTACACTTTAATGATTTCTTTGCTGCTCACAGATAGGAACTGGAACTCCACACTATTAGCCACAAATGGCATTTTGAAATGACTTTTTTTTTTGGGCAAACCCAAAAGACATTGCTAAGATTTACATTTTCAAATATATGCTGACCTTTTTTTCCTCTTTCTTTTAGTTCATTTGTCATCAGTATGTAATTGAATCAATATATTTCCTGATCAACCCAAAGATTGAATAAGGTCATGGGAAGCCATGTGTGGACATTAAAAATCATTATTTTACTCAAAATGAGCAGAGATGGCATAGACCATTCAGAGTTCCAAATGAAATTCTATTAGATTCTATTACACTTTTACAATTATAGAGACGTTCCAATATTACAAGGGGAAATGAAGTCATAATAAAAAAGCCCAGAGGTGTATTACAAAGAAATGGGCATACTATTTTTCTAGTTAAAAACTTGATGAAAGGAGCTCTGCTACTTTTCAGTTGCTGAGATGTGACCTTGTTCTTAAAAAAAAAACAAAAAAAAACAGGCTCCAGCTTCCTTCTTATTTCCCCTTTATACATGTTTCACAACATGTTTTCAAGGAGAGCAAGATATTTAAACCGATTCTTATTGTAAAAATATTTAGAGGAAGAGGCACAGTAATAAGTCTGATACATGTACACATGTATTGTTATAGTCCGTGTCTCTGGGGAGCTGCTTGCCTGTATACAGTAGTTGATGAGGTGGGAGCTTTTGGCACATGAGACACCAATTTCATCACTATTTTATATGTTTTCCTGAACTGCTCCTCTTTATTTCTGCCCGCTACCCCCACTGAAATCTTTTGTCAAGCCAAAAATCCTAGATTTGAAGTGAACTTCTTACGATTGGAAATTTTGGGGAAATCTAGAAATCAGTGTTGTAACAAAACCCATTCCTATATCTAGGAACGTGTAACAGTGCATTGACCTGTAGCTAAGAATGAGATTAGTGTGAAGCTGTAAAGCTACAGTCATTATGTGATCAAGGATCGTTTTGTTTCGATATTGCAGGTAGAAGAGCAGAAGAAATGGGTTGGGTTTGCAGAGTTTGGGATTCCAGTCCTGCAGGAATTGGGAAGGATTTGGGTGTAACTTTTTTTTCTGGGAATCAAACACATTGTTTGCAATAGCTGCGTGTTTAAATGTTGGCCTTAGCATTAGGGAACCGTTTCTCTACTGCATCCAAAGAAATGAGGCAAGTATTAGGTCTGAAACAAGTTAAATGACAAATGAAACAATGAGATATTGCTTGCCATACCCAAGAAACAGAGAAAGCTGGAACGGCTTATTAAAATCTTCAATCTGCATAACAAAAAGTTACTGATACTAAAGTAATATAAAACATAAAGTAATACAAGCACAAAGTTGGAGTCTGGCTCCTCGTGTACGATTTTTGGACATCTGTGAAGAAAACTGGGGCTGTGCTGGGAAATATTCTTTGGTATATACAATGTGTGTGCATACGGGATTCCAGGCTGACATAGGCTGCAAAGGCAGCTCAGCTAACACAGGCAAAGGGGAGGGAAAGGAAGTCTTCCACAGAACTTTTCTATGCTACAAATCAGATGGCAAACTTAAAGGGCATCTGTTAAACCCTAGAATAAAGCACATTACCCACCACAGTAAATTATACTTGTTTTCAGAAATGAACTCTTCAGAGGTCATCAAGTGCAGCAAGTGGAGGGGTAGGATAAGAAACAGTATCTTCTTTCCCAGGTCTGGGACACTAGCAGGGCAGTAATGGCAGAATTCATAGTAATTAGGTCACCACTCGTCTCCTTTCTGCATGGTTAAAGGCAGAAGCTGTGATTCAAGACAGAAAGAAGTACTTGAAGAGTCCCCTGGTAACGTCAACAAGAGTTAGTGTGTTAACTTTCCCTGATGTTTCCAGTGTAACTTTTTTCAATATTCCCTGGGTACCTGAGCTTGTTTCTGCAAGCTATGAAGGCAGGCTGCAATCCAGGGACCACTCTTGGTACTCGCAGCGTTACTACGTGCTTACACAGCCGAGGCGACCAGCTGTGGGCATGTCTCCGAATGCTGCTGAGCTGCGCTGTTGGATGGGTGCTCTCTGAGCACATTTATGATTTGGCCTCTAATTTTAATAGCTACGTAAATGGAATGTCTTGGGTCTCGTTTCAGGATATAGATCACAGGTTTACCCTGGTCTCTCTTCAAAGCTACCAAGAAATATAAATGTGCTGCAAAGGATAAGCTCGAATGTGTTTCACTGGTGCCTTTAGGTCCTTTTTTGCAGGCACTTACGTATGCACAGGAGTACATATACATCAGCTGCTCTGAACTGACTCTCTGAGCTGGAGCTGATGTCTTGGGTTTGCTTCTTGATAGCCACCTTGCATCTGACACTTTGACCTCATAAACTGCAAATCTGTTCATCTTCATTTTTTGTGTTCCGTGGTGGGCCTTCTGTCACCTGGGGAAGAGACTTCCTAACATCTTGGATTTTTTTGGCACCTCCTCAGGACTTAGACAGCTTCACAGCTTTCAATCAAATAGCGGCAGAATGTGCTGTAGCAGTATGGTTGGCTGTTGCAAATGAATACAAATCTAGGTTAGTTCACTTCCCTCATGGAAGTGGCTTATAATGCCAGTCCTGATAACATATCTTCATTTTTCTTCTAAAAGCATCTTGCTTGGATAAATGTATTTTGGTTTGCATTGGTTGCCTTTACCTTACAAAGTCTTGTGCTAGGCCTGTCAGAAGGGGTTAGTACAGAATGCAGTGAGGAGGAAGTAAAGTGTTTTAATGAAGTGTGCAGTCCCTTTAAAATTAGGCTGAAGTCATCTCCAAAGCAAGAGGCCAATATTGAAAATTGAGCGAAGATTTCTGCCTGGTACAATGCTACCTCCAGGTTGGGCAGTGAGCTTTGTTTTAAGCTGGTTGTGTAATGACAATATATGCAGGTGTCACAGCATCTTTTAAATGGCTTAGTAATAATTGATGAAACAGTCAGTTGCTAGAATGACCTCCCCAAGCCCTCCTAGCTGGTGCTGAGACATTAAAGTGACAGAGATGGGATCAAGCTAGCAAATGAGAGCTTGTAATGCCGTGTTCTTGGGATGATTTCCAGTCTGAGTAACTACTTGAGCCCAGCGTATTGTGCAGCATGTTTAAAAGCAAATGCCCAATGAAAGATTGTATTTAAATGCCATAACTGTTTAGGGGGATTTGACACCTGAAAATATTGATAGTTTTGCCATTATTCTTTCACTCTTTGTTCCTCTCTTTGTAGTCGTTCTATATGGAGGAAGTACAGAAAATGATAGGAAAATTCAGAAAAGTAGCATGTTTGCAAAGCAATTTTTATTGCACCCGTTTTCTAAGGGACTTTTATCTTAAAACTGGAAAGGTCCTTTTTTAGCCCAAACCTTTGTCCAGCCCTATTTAGTGTTCTTCATATCCAAAGCTCTTTCCAAATGTTAACTACACTAATTCATTCTGGTAACTGCCTTGCAAGAAACTAAGTGAATATTTTACACTAGTTACAGCAGCGGGCTGATTTGAAGGGCAAACTTGCTTTCCTCTGTTGTACTGCATAATACCTGCCCTCCTGCATGAGGCGAGCTATTGGAATCTGACCTTAAATGATTTGTTGAAAGCCAGAAAAGGAGTTGGTGTTAGAGTGGAGGAATTTTGGCTTCTAATCCGGAGTTCAAATGACTAAACCATGCATCTGATAAAACGAAACTTAGACCTGTGATACTGCATACTGTACAGCACATTTAAAATGCATTTACTTCCCCACCCCAGGAGCTTCAATAGCTCCAAAATAACTTTTAAAAATAAATTGTTTATTGAAAGATTAAGAGCATTTTATTGACTTTGCAGTTATGGCCAATTTCAGTGCATTTTTGTGACGGTATCTAGTCACAGATAGTCTCTTTCCTACGTGTGATGGTTTTATTATGTGAAAGAAGCCTACCTCCTGTTTATCCTTCCCTTGCTCTCAATCTCACAGTCTCCAATGTTCCCCCAATGCTTTGTATGTCAAATGATCTCCCTGTCTCAATTCAAATCCCTCCTTAAGAGATTTCTTCTGTGCACATTTCCTATAATGATCCCCCCAAGATATCCATACTGATGTGAGACAGGACTTTCATCTACTGTAGCACGTGTGGCTGATGACACAATTTCTGAACCTAATACTGCTGTGTTCAGAATAGTTTTGAAAAAAAAAATCTTTAAGAAAAAAATCAAACACTTTTTTTTTCCCCTTGACTTCTTTCACTGTACCTCTGTAACAAAAAAGCTTACTTTAAAAGCAAGGTAAATGAACAGATCAACTTCTAAAGATTAACTTCTCAATATGCAGAATGAATGATAATTGCTTTGCAAATATTTTAAATATGAGCACTGTTCTTTATTAAAATCTTGTGGTACCCTCCACATCCAAACGCATAGAGCAGCGCAGAGAGGCTGAATGCCTCCATAATCCTTGGCACTTGGCTGACTCTTGCAGCCCTCTTGAACTTTTCTTCCCTGCTTTTGCTGCCTATATCCCTCAATGCTCAGGTGTGTTCAGGGCTGAGTATGCAGCTGGGGTGCTTTTGCAACCATTGCCTGCCCCGTGGAGAACCAGAGGAGGTTGCCCTTGGCGAGGCTTCCTGCCTTCAGAGTTCGCCTCTGCTCAGCTTGGTAAAGCCAGGGCTCCATACTCTGGCATGCTGTGCCAACCCTACCTCTTCAGCGGAGCCTTTGCCAAACATTAAGTTAATAGGTTACATTCCTTTCATACTTTTCACTTAGCTGAGTAATTTATTATTTTCTCTATTGGCTTCTGTATTATCACAGGAGGATACATATATTTTTAAATAATACAGACTACTCCCCTATTGTGGGCACGATAAGTTGTGGAAATGAAGAAGGGGTGGATTATTTGGTAGTTGCACATGTGACTATTGAACAGTCTTCTAAAGCAGCTGTATGCTGCTAATTTCTGCAAATGAGACAGAATTAGTTGACCTTTGGTCTGCAGCTATGGCAATTACTGTGTTCAGGGTACTTTCTGGTAATGTGCTACATGAAATCACAGAAAACGGG
The DNA here is from genome assembly GCF_964211835.1 of Anser anser. NCBI lineage: Eukaryota > Metazoa > Chordata > Aves > Anseriformes > Anatidae > Anser > Anser anser. Next base: position 3,962,764 of record NC_139725.1, read on the forward strand.
GGGGGGGGGGGTCGCAATTTTTTTTTCTGTTATTTTCTCAACTTACCTTTTTTCCCTTTTTTTATGTTCATTATATTGGGGGTAAAATTGACCAATAGTAGTAGCAATGCAAATGGCACCTTTTCCTAATATAGATTGGATATTAAATCCCCAGAAAGTCCAATAACCTCAGAAGGATTCTAAAAAAATGCATGTTGTTGTTGCAGGTGGGCTCATGACTTATGAGCACTATGCACGTTGGACAAACAAGTGCACATAAATACAGAGTTTGTGGACCTGCAGTAATTTTTAATTGCAAGCCTAAAATGTTCACAATAATTCAGTTCACTCTAGGTGAATTTTGAACTTGTGTCTGTCCTATGGTTTCTATTTGGAATATCATGCAACAGAGGTAGAGTCACGGCTTTTAAATTCCAGTCCTAGCAAAGTTTAGCTTTTGACAGGTGGTCTGAAAACATGCAAACCAAAAGGCTTTAAAAAAAAAAAAAGCTTCCCCTTGATTTGTTTTGGATCCTCTGAACTGGAACCTCTGAGATAATAGGTATATCATGGATATAGATCTATAATCCACGACCTTATTACAAATGATAAATTAATATTTCCAAACCTAATTGCCTTGCTAATGTGCACCCACACCTGTCCTAACTTACTTCTGCCATTTTTCAAACAGCCAGTGAAAACAGCTGATCACCAGTCTCTGCTGAAACAAATCTGCATCTAGAAGGCAGAGTGAATAAGAGTATTCTACTGACACAAACAAAAATAAGCCTTATGAAATGTAGGCAGGAATGGTCTGGAAGCAAAGTTTGCTAGCTGGACAGCTTTGAATAGAGAGCTGTTTAACTTTCAGGCTTCCCAGACGTTCCACCTTGAAGCTAATGGGCTGGGACCATTACAAATGAGAGAGGAATTTGGTCGCTTGTGTCAGAACACCCAGGGCCTCTTTTCTCCTCTTATGTGCTGGTTTCGTTCCACGATGACTGGTGTTTCACAGCCTTCTCTCAAGCTGCTGTTCCTTAGGCTATAGCCTCTCTGATTCCTACCTATGCCTTACTCAGGCAAACTCCCATTACAAGTCAGCAGGAACCTGACCAAGTAAAGTTTAAAACAATAAATGTTCCTCTGTCGTTCAGCAAAGCATGTCTCTGCAGGATCTGGTCCTGTTAGATTTTCTGCGTAAAGCTGAATTAAATCAGTGTGTGGCCTCTCTGTAACCTTTTGGTGATGTAGCAGGTTTTGTGGTAGTTTTATCTCTAGGCTTCTTTTTCGGTAAGGTGATCTGTAATACCATGGTAAAAGAAACAAATGAATGCCGTCCTCACTGCTTCCTCCCAACATTCCCCCTCCAAATATATTTCAGTTTGTTTGCATTTGATCTATATAGCTCCTCCTCTTATACAGAAGGTTTTGGTTTGATCAGATCATCTTAATTTCATAAACCAAGCGATAATCCCACTTTGCCATGTTTCCTCCAGTACTTTTTATTCTTCTAAGAACTAAGTGATTTCAGCAGTGTCTAATATGTGTGTTGGTTCCTGTGCACATGGGCTTTGGGCAAAGTGATAAATGGGAATATATTGATTAGGAAAATTACTTAGCTCTAATTTCACAAATGTCACTGAATAAGAGATCACTCTCCTGTGAAGCTGGATTGCCTAGTTTGAATACTTCTAGGATTTTTCCGTAATCCTGGTCTTCCATTTCAAAAATCAACAGTCTATTGCTAATAATAAAAACAGGACAACATTTCTTCAGTGTCTTCAGATGTTCCTCCCAAAAACAGACATACCACACTTTAAAAACAGACCAACCAAACAAGCAAAACACCTCACCACCAGCAGAACAAAAAAACAACCCCCCCCAAAACCACCTTATTTCAATTTAATTTTACAGTCCTTGAAAACTGAGAAATCCTTAAAAATCATAACAGATATAAAATTAGAACTGGGTTGGAAATAAAGTGGAGGGGGATATGGAATCTCATGAGAATTTCTATAAAGAAAGTTGGTATACTTCCAGAGTATGAAATATATGATGGGCTATTTTGAAAGCTGATATTGAAAGAACACAAGATATGAAAAATCAGAGCAAGACAGTCAGAATTGTGTGTGAAAAAGCCACAGGTGATTTTTAATAGAAGGACAGAAAAGATTACTTATTTTTGTGGAAATAGCAATGCTTTCATTTTCCTGCAAGTTTTTAGCTGAAAAAAAATTAAGTGCAAAGTAATGCAAAGAATAGGAGGATAATTGTGAATTAGGAGCCAAATTATGCCAGGCACAATTGAATAAGTTCTGACTTTTCTTACTGACAGACATGTATATTAATAGTTGGCACTTATTGAACCAAATATGAATATTCATCTTCATTTATATTTCAAGGCCTTTCATTCCTCAAGGACCACAGTGCTTTTGACCAATTTTCATCCACATTACTAAAATGACAGCTTTCACTCCTGGGCCCTGACAGAGGTCTGCAGAATTCATTGGAGGTCCTGGGAGGAGGGAACCAGCTCCCGCTCCCAGCTGTCCACAAACACTCATTAAGAGAGGCAAATATCCAGCAGAATCTCTGTGAGAATTTTTAATCACGCAAAGGCTCTGCTAATTAGGTAGCTGATGGGGCATAGAGAGCACAAGGACGAATTCTTTAAACAAAGGACTAGAAACTTTAAGAGCTTTAATTACTTGGGCACAGAGTTCATTTCAGAACTTGGGAGCAAATTATTCTAATAACAATAAGACCAAGTAGCAGGCCATATTAGTGAGAATTGTGTAGAAAAGTTCAGTTTTCTTGGGCTGTCACAACCATAATTGGAACATATTGGAAACCAAGGGGGTTATGAAAATATTATTCATAAAAATTTTAATGTGAAGTGAATTTGATGCAGACAGTTTCCTATAGGTGCACATTCTGCTCCTCTTTTCTGTGAGCACTGCTTTGCCAGGCAGTATTGCACCGTGGTCAATACCTCAGCCTGCTCACATAGAGCATGCTGTGCTCTAAAAAGAGGGGTATTTATTCATTTACACAAATGAAGAACAACAGCTATTTTCAAAACAAAATCCACCCATTTGTTTAGCACAGACTGTCTCTAAAACCTAAAAACTGGAAATACATTGCTTTTCTGTAGGCTAGAAGGAAACCTATTTCCCTGGCTGAAAATTAAGGGTTTGGTTTTTTGTTTGCTTTGCAAGTGCCAAATGGCATGGCTGCGTTGTATGTTTTCTCCCAGGACACTGTTCAGGCTAGAATAGTTTCCAGTATCCATTTCTCCTAAATGGAATAAGGAAGAGGAAGAAATAGAGAACTCAAAGGATTCAAACCCAGAAACTGTGCCCTCTCGCCCTTCAAAAAGAGAATGTAGAAAATACACAGCTCTCCCTTGAAAGCTGGAGAACAGCTGATGTGCTGCTCTTACCAGTTATTCCTAACAGCTGAGAAATCTGATCAAGCTGGTCAATAATTGAGCACAGGGGCACAGCCTGCCTGCGTGCTGGATAAAAGTTGATTTCCTGGGGACAGGAATTGTAGTAGGAAGGAAGGGGTTTGTCGGCTGCTGTAAAAGGTTTGTTGGCCTTGGAATAGCTATGCAGTCAGGGCTGGGGGGTCCACCGTACCTCTTCTGTAGGTTGGAAGTTTTCTGTGAAGATAGCTTTTTCCCCTTTTCTTTTAAGGGCTATAACTTGTCTGGGGGTTGGCTTCTGATAAGGAAGAAGCTGGCAGCTATTACATGTGTATGGTGTATCTCCAAGGAGAGTTAACTTCTAAGGGCTTGTGGGTTTTGGTAGGTTTGATGCAAACCATGTGCAATGGTTACTTGTATATTAAATGCTCCTTGAGAGTTTAGTATCCAAGAACGAAGGGTTAATTTTATAGCCAAGAGGCTTAGCTTTCTGCTGGTGGGTGGTTGTGTCAACTCCTTGATTGAACATGTAAGTGGTTCTAGGGAGTGCAAAGGGATGAGTGGGGATAATCGGGGCCTAATTATGTTCAGTGAGCAAGTGGTCTGGTGTTCAGAGTTGCAGGAATAAATTAGAGAAGGAGGAAAGAGGTATCTTAGACCACTTCTCTGAGCAGATAAAGCTTCATGATTAGTCTTAAAACTTGAACAACACTTCTTGCACTTGGTATGGTGTTTACTGAATGTTTTAGCTACTGTGAGGAACAGTGAAAGAGGAACTGCTGCAGTCTGTGGTTGTAGACAAGCTCTTGTTTTGTGTGGACCTTCCTCAGGTGGGTAAACAGAGGTGGGAATGCAATAAACGTAGCGGAGTCATTGCGTTAGAAAGTCATTCTGCCTGGGGTGCTCCCTTGTGAAAGCTGCTAGGGTAACGAAACTTAGATGGTTTTTGGTCCTTGTTGCTTTTGGTTTAAATTCCCAGGACAGCAGGTTATGCTGACACGCAGGAATAATTCTGTCACCTTAGTTCCTGATGCTATTGACAGCAGTTACAACAGAATAAACAAATATGTTAAAGGGGAAGTGTAAAAGGAAGAGGTTAGCCTCATGTCTCACGTAGTATCTTTTATTTTAAAGTAATTCCTCATTTTTTTTTTTTTTTTAGAAGTGCGTGAACTTCAGATATGCTGTGTTAGTGTTCTCCTGGTTCCTTCAGGGGAATGGAGATAAGTGTAGTTTGATGTTCAGTTCACGTGCTGTTCTGTTTTTTTGTCCGTTGTTTTTACCTATTTGCAAGTCAGGTCCTGGACAGGCAGCATGCAAACAGTACTCTCCCCAGTTTGATCACACTACATTTTTTTTATTTTAAAAAAAAGAGAGCTTTTATGGCATGTAATTTTACAGTGACTGTAATTTAGCAGTTCTATACAGCTTAAAGACCAAAATCCAGGAATCTAGCTGGAAGTGAGGTATTTTTTGTATAAAAATATATGCGATCTACTTCTTAAAGCAAGCACCATTATAAATATTGCTTTAATATCTTAATCTCCAAGTGTTACAAAACAAGCATTGTGTGATTGAGTTTAATTTGTCCTTTTTTGAGGAAATGTGACCTGTGGCAAAGGTGTGTGGCTATGCTGCCTCAACTTACCTGATATGAGTCGGATCCAAAATAAAGCTTCAGTTTTTCAGCAATTCTTCCATAATTCTTCCATACATCAGAAGATTTCATTACAATTTCATCTTTATAGGTGTAAATTGTGTCCTTTTCTTCTTTCTGCCTTTGCTAAGTGTAGATATTAGTTGCCCATTATGTAATTGTATTCTGAAGCTATGTTCCTTCAACCTGCACAGAGATCCTTAGCAGAAAGAAAATGTGTAAGACAAGAAGACATTCAATGACGTGGTTTGTCAGCACTGCACAGAAGTTTTAAATGGGTCTGTTTTTGACATGCAGTCAATATCAAGTTACTGACATATGGACAGTTTTGCTCAGAAGGGTGTCTGTCCGTTCACATATGCAACATTTGTCAAATGTTCTGTTTTCTTTAGGAAAAGAATCATTCATCATGTTACAATCGGTGTTCAGTGAAAAGCTGATCAAGAGGTATAACCATTAATTCATATTTGTCCATAGATGTGAACTATGGAGATCCACGTTGTTTATAAGAAAATAATAAAACTATTCAAATATCTGGGGTCTTTAGAACTCTCTCATATAATTTTGAGGGAGTTTTCCCTGAAATTGGAGTGCGAAGGAGCTAGCATTTAGATTTGCTGTATGCTGGGGAAAATACTCTTGGAACTGGGGAAACTGCTAATGGCTCTTGGGTGTGGTGTCTTAACTGGAAAGAGAGGTGGAAGAGAGTCATTTCTCCTGATGTATTAATGTATTATGCTGGGTTTATGTCAAGAGCCACTCTGAGAAACTTCCATGATGCATAAATGCTAGAATTCCTAAGGCAGAAAGAAGAGGTGGTTTCATATTTGTATCATACCACCCCTTCCGTTTTAACCACTGAGTTAGATTCTCTTCAGGAAAGAAATCGTGAATATCAGTGAATTTAGTGTTTGATAGCAGTGCTGACAAAGAGGGAACAGCAGGCTTGTATGGACAAGGCAGACTTAACAGATCCCATACTGATTACATGGTTAAGATGCTGATTGAGAAGAACTTTCACCCTAACTGATGTGATAGTCTTATTCTTCTCCTCTGTAGGATTTCCCTCTCTCCATTTGGAGCTGTGACCAGGCCTTTGACAAATGCTCAATTTGGAGTACTCAGGCTTAAAATAGAGACTTTTAAAAATCTTTAATTGGGGCTAAGCGCTAGTTTCTTCACGAGGTTCATTGTTTTGAACAAGGAAGCAGGACTAAAGAGTTAACTGCTTCCAATTGTAAATACATCAGTGGCAGGCACATTACAAAGCTCTATACAATCCTGTAGAGTAAATGGTGGACAGCTCATCACAATTAGGCATGGTCATAATGAAGAGCCAAAAGAGAGAAAAGAGGGCATGGGGAAAAACAGACCTTTTACAAATGTTTTATATGAAGAGAAATTATAGCTAAAAGGGATAGTTAATTAGTTTAAAGACTAGATGATAATGCCTTCGCTTTGCAGAAAAAGAAAACTTTGAAAGCATGGAAAATGGGTGAGTTTCTAGCAGCTGATCTGGAAAAAGAGAAAACAATTCAAAGCAATACTGTACGTGGGTGTTTCTCAAAAGAAACTGTGGTGGGAAGTGTGTGAGCTGAGTAATTTACTCTTAGCAGAGACCGTAGGCACTGTTGTGTTTAGCATGGACCCTGCACATAGCCTTGTTTTCACAGGAATGCATCTGTATTATTACAGGTGCTTATCAGAGACATAGATGCTTATGGTCTGCTTCCCAGCTTTGCATACTGCCATAGGAAGGCAAAACCCCATCTGGCCTGTGCTGAGAAGGCTGCACAGAGGAGCAAGGTTACAGTCAGGCTTGTGCTTAGCCTCTGCAGTGTGCTGGCTAACCAGTCACCTATAAAACCAACGTGCATTCTGATACATGTTATTTGGAGGGGAAATAAAACAGCAAAAACTTGGGTCATGATCCTTTAAGCAGCAGCATGTATAATGTGTAGTGTTGCCTGTGAGATATATCCTGCGTGATGCTTCCTGGAGATGGGGCTTTTCTAGCATCAGTGAAGTTTGAGAGCATCTTTCCTTCCACAGCTCCCACTGTGTGTATCATGGGTAAGAGACATCTGTGCGTCGTTCATGGAAATGCACGCTCTCTACACGGACTCTCTTGTTTGGGTATGTGTATGATGGCAGTCATTTCTCACCAAATTCAGTTGAGTTCATGCTGCTGGAATGAACTTGCTGCTTCTACTGCTGACTTGGGTATTTCTAGGTTATGCCAGAGCTTCTGAGAACTGCACAGTAGATGCAACCTTTACTTTGTAGGCTGGGATTTGGAAACTGCAATCCTCGCTCCCTATGACAGCTATGGAGACAATATTGTTTATTACTCTCTATCTCTGTCACGTGGCACAAAATAAACTGCATTATAGTAGTATGTGTAGCATGCCTTCTGCTTGCAAAAAGGACATAAATTTGTCATGAGAGCCTGGTATTTTGTTGGTAAGTGGGTGGCTGGTCTGGGACTGCTTCAGTCTCTCCTGTCCCAGAGAAAGCGAAATGCCCTGTAGGGAAGTAAGGAGGAGGCTGGTACCGTGGTTGTGTTTACCCTGTCTCCTGGCCCATCTGAGCTGTTAGTACCCCTGTGATCTTGCTTTTGCAAGTTGCCTTCTACTGCCATCTTCCTCAGTCTCCGAGGGGAAATAATGTTCAGCTGCATATCCCAGGAGCTGTGATAGTGCCTCAACAACCCATCATTTCTGCAGTGATTTTGTAGTTAAAGCTGGGATACAACAGACAGAATTTTAAAAACGACTTGATATTAGCCTAGCTTTATTGCTATTGAAGTCAGTGGTAAGACTTGTGTGGGAACAAAGTTAAGCCCGTTTTCAACACTTTAAAAAAATCCTTCCTGGAAATTTTTTTTTTTTATTAGCTGTATGCATTGGCTTGTCCTGGTTTCGTAGGCAATACTGTAGCAAAAACTTTGTCTTTCAGTATCGTTCTCTTGCAGCCCCCAAGTCAATGTTTTTGTGACTCCCCTTTTCTTTAAATCCCTTCCAATAAGATCTACTTTAGCATTTCAATATGCGCAAATAATATGGATTCATGCCCCCAACTACATTTGCCTTTTACATGAATAAACTGCACCAGGAACTTAAAGGATAAAACTGGTGTCAGTGGCTTTATTGGGATGTTTGTGAATGCAAGCCCTTAAAAATTACACTTTGTTAGTGCAAATGTGTGTAGAAGACAAGCCAGAATCACAGCAGACAGGTACACTGCTGAATGCTCAGAAGGGCAAGCGCAGGAGTGTAAAACTGGGAGTTGTATCCAAATTAGATTGATCAGGTCTTTCCAAACACTTCTTAAATGGAGTTTTGTAGGAGAAAAAGATGTATTCATATCATATAGTATAAAAATAAAAAAACACTTGCTGGGTGCTTGCCTTAGTTTAGATTTAACGTAGGGCTGATGTAGGCTGTGATACCAGAAGGAAGAATGGAGGATGCTGCTAGAAGGATAACAGATGCGTGAACTTATTCTGAAAGAGACATGTGTCCCTAAAATAATAATATGCAGATAAAACATTACAAGAAAGACCCATGTGAAAATTTGGAAATAATGAATAGGGTTTTGTACTGTATGGAGACAAATAAAATCCTAGGGTAAAGTAGGAAGTTGGAAGAAAATGTATTTTTCCACTCAGCCTTCTGAAAGTAAATTATTGTTGCTTTCATATCTATGGTTATGTAGAGACTGCAATTTCAATAATTTATTCAGCTTCTCTGCAGAAAGCTATCCTGAAGCTGTAAAAAATCTCTTTAACTCTGGTCTTTAGGTGGGTAGGTGCATCCGTACCAGATCAGTCCACGTCTGTCACTTTACAGAAATATCCAACTCAGAACCAGAAATCTCTGAACTTCAGTGTAACAGAAGCAAGGCTCTTTCATATGCTACCCCGAAGCTGGGACAGAGAACTAAACATCTTTAGAAGAGTGTTTCTATGAGATTTTTTTAACTGTGGGGTTAAGCAGGGCGGCAAATACGGAGGTGATCCAAACCCAAGAATGCGTAACACAAATTACTGGAGCATATGTAGAATATATTTGAGAGAGAGATGGGAGCAAATAATGAGAAAATCTAAGATTTTAAAGGTCATGGTGACAAGGAGAGGTAGCAATTGAAGAAGGCCAGACCTATAATACTTGTAGTTAAAGCAAGTTTTAGTAAGTTCTTCTATCAGTCTGTGACAGTATGCACAAGGTATTCTGAGAAGACCCCACTCAGTTGTCTGGTAAAATCTTAAGAGAAGCAAAGGTGGCTAAGATGAAGATGTCAGGGTCAGACTGCGGGGTCTCAGTGGATAACGAAGTCTCTGCTAAATGGCACCACAGATGTGGGCAATTGCGATGAAGAAATCTCGCTGTTACAAAAGGTTGGGTTCTTCTGGAAGGTTGTTTGGTAAGACTGAACACAGCAGCCTGACCACCTTGCCTCTGTTGTGATGGGTAGCGCATTTGTGGTGTTGGTTGTATCAGGCTGAGTCTGTAAAAACCAAGCTTCCTCATGGGCTGCCATTTACATAAGCAGTAAGATTCATGCTAAACTTCAGTATCTGAGAATGTGAGCCCTATTTGCTAAAATTCAAATGCTAGTGTTTAGCTAGAAAGTGTTCTTTGTGACCAGGTATTTTTGTCACATCAAAACCTATCAAAATTCTTTTAGCTGTAAGATTTATTCATAATTGAAAACTTGTTATTTAATCTAGAGCTTAAATGTAGTTACATATGCCAACTTAATGCCACAAAATAGCCTAAGAATATTCTTAAGCAGTATGTCAGCTAAATTTTATTGCAGGTCCATTAGTATTACCATTAAGCTGCTGACTAAAGGTCATAATGAATACTTACTATTTTATATCACCCAGGAGCTACTAAGCACAGCTGGAGTCTATTTCACTACTTGAACACACATAATACTCAACAAATCATTGATCAGTGGATATGTCCATCTTATCGATGTACTTTGCCCAAGTATGCAGCAATTCTTCCAGTGTGCATTGCATAATAGACTGAGGAATTAAAAAATATTAAATGGCTTGGTGTTACAGTTCTATTTTAGGTACTGCCTATAACTGTGTGGTTGCACTGATATTTCGAAAACCCAGTCAGGTCTTACACGACTTTGTCTGATCAGTTCAACAAGTGGGAAAACTACTGTTGAGATTCCTGATACTTAAGATGATGGGAAAAGTTATTCTGGAGATTTTATCTAATTGATGCTTTATTGATATTTGTTTTCCGTATTTTCCCACATCATCTTACATCGTTCCTCCTATTGAGATCAAGTTCTACTGGAGCAGCAAGAAGATTACGTCTTTCGAATTGTAATAGTTTCTAACAGCTATTGCAAAATATTCCTTAACCCTCAGAATGGACTTTTTAAAAAGGTAATATAATGATAAATTTATCAAAAGAGATAGTTTAATTTATATAATTACTTTAAACTTATTTCTTGTGAGAAGATAAAAAGGATCATGCTGAGGTGCGTGAGCAGGATGGACTTGGGATTTCTTCAGCTGTTATCTAATGGATTCTCTGTAGTTCAACATAATTTGCAATAGGGAAGCCTTGTCTTTAGGGTAGAAGTACTTGATCACTTCAAGTACTAGTATTTGCCGTGTCCAGGCGATTTCATGAGTACACACAGCTACTCAAGACAAAGGGGCAACTTCTTTATGACAAAATATTCCACAGTTCTCTTGGTTCTATTTCTTTTCCCTGCAGAAAGTCTCTGAAACTACACACTATATTCAATTTCACATTCATTTCAGCACTAATGACACTGTAAACCTACCCATTTCTTACAGGGCTTTTGCAATATGTGTCTTAGCATAGACATTCAGCAGTGACTGACTTTTGATCTAAAATGAACTAAAAATATTTTATTATCAAAAATTGTGTGTGCCTGTGTGGGTGAGTAAGGGAGCAGGGTTAGCCCTCAGCTGTATTTTTCTTGAGTGTCTTCTGACATAAACTTGTTCAAAAGAGAATTATTTACATTCAGAGTTATATTAACAAATGAAAATAGGATCCTCATCTGGAAGATTTGTTTTAAGGCCTTCAGGTGAGCAAATTTATTTCCTTTCCTTCCTAAACACATTTTTTCTTCTTTTAAGTCACATCTCCTTCCTCTTTAGTCCATTATCACTAGGCAAACTCGTAGTAGTAGTAAACTGCAAGGCAAAAAAGAGTAATATTATCATGGAAGAATGCCTCCGTGGTCTCATTAGTCTAAGCAGTTAGGTAGGTCATTTGCCACTGTTGGTGGTGACTTGATGTTTGAATGTTGATGTTCTCTAAACCTCAGCCTGGCTGAAGCTGGTAGTGTACCTGAGGTTGCAGAATACCAGTGCTCAGAGGTATCCTGATCTCATTGTTAATGCCAAGATTATGTGCTCATCAGGTGGCGCGTAGCAGAGCTCGAAGTTGAAATGCTGCCTTCCCATAAAGGGATAAAGTAGATGCATCTTAGCTGTAAATCTTACTTTCTTGGCAGGCTGCTCTAAACTGGAATATCTTAGTCTGGGGAGAATGGCAAAGCTACATTGTGAAGCAGTGGAAATTGAAAAATGCAAGCAGAAAAATGGGAATGAAAATTGAGAGTTATTTTAAGAGTATCAGAGACTGAAAAAGCCAGAATTTCTGTTCTGTATCAGAGAGAAATAGAAGGCACCCTTGGAATAAATCAGTTAAGCTATATATACCCTTATCTATCAATTGATATCTCTATTTAAGTTCTCATAAACTAGAAGTAATGAAGTATAAAAATTGAAGAGGAAAACTAAGACATGAGGGATCCTGCTGACAGTATCCAGGACAATAGGTTTTGTAGCTTATTTAGAGACCCAAAAAATATCCCCTGAGCCCCAAGAACTGTATAGATCCTTTAACAGATGGAAACTTCAAGATTGTTTATACTGGAGGGAAAAAAAAAAAAACCACCAGATATGATCAAATAAATAGAATCATAGAATCATTAAGGTTGAAAAAAACCTTCAAATACTTATGCTATGTTTTGAAAGAAACATGGTATTGTGTCCAAATGCCATGTCAATGCAATGAACAACTTCAATTAGTAGTTTAATTAGTCTTGAACTAAAAAAAATCATTAAAAAAAAAACTTTTCTAAAATGACCTCACTGCAAGAGTCCTAAAGGACTTGGCTGAGCTGATCTCTGGTCTACCTGTGTTTGTTGAAGTATGTGATTTTGCACTTATTTTAAACCATGGAGTGATGATACTGTGCTGGTGTTTAGAACTGTAAGCAGAATGGTTTTGACTTGTATAGACGAGTCAGCTTGCAATTAATGCAGGTAAGCTAATGGAAAAGTTGGTAGTGAATTCAGCAGACAAAGAATTGCATAAAGGGAGCTTGCTTTATGGCTGTCAGCATAGTTTTATGATGAAAAGACCTTGTCAGGGAAGCTTTCAGTTTCTTCATGCAATTACAAATCTAATGAATGGATGGTGTACACATCGAGTATTTAGGCTTCAAAGAACTTTGGATGCTGTGTCTGGATTAAGAGGGATGCTAACACTTTGCATTGTTGCTGCAGTATGAAACAAGGAAACTGAAAATGGGCTCACTGACAGATGCTGGAGAGCAGATCTCAGTAGAGAGCCCTCATTGCATCGGATGCTTCCAAGGGTATTCTGTTGGGATTGGTTCTGGCCGTGTTCAATGTCATCCTCAGTAGCTGGACAGCAAGCATGACAAATATGGCCAAGAACATGTGTGAGCAACGATTGGTGGTAAACTGAGAGAGGACATCCTTAGATTTTTACCACTTCATATCATACAGACTCGGCCTTCTTGTAATATGTATTTTGATGTACCCAGTTATAAGGTTGTACAAAGGAGGCAAGTTTAAACAGAAGGGGTAACTGTGTCTTGTGAAACAGTCATTGCCTTAAAAGATGCTGAGGTTGCAGTAGAAGGAGTGCTAAACTGGAGCTCCTAGGGAGATGCCTGTGGGATCCCTGGATGCTTACCTGGCAGCGGTGGGCTGGTAGGCTCTTACCTCCTAGGAGTAACTAAGAGGTTGCCAATCAATACCTTGCTAACTGTTCTCTTCCTAGTATTATCTGTGGAGGCATCCTGTCTTTGTTATTGTATTTCATGCCCCTTTAACTCTGTTATTGACAGAATGTTATGAAGCAGAAAAAAATGAGGTACACACGCTATTTGAAAGAAAAGTGCATAAATACTGCCCCAAAATGGTCTTGTGGTTGAGGCAGTAAAGGAAGACTTGGGTGTCCTGGAGCTGTTACTGGTTTTGTGCAAGTTTTCTGTGCAACTTAGAGCTGTTTTTAACCTCCTGGAGCATCCCATTGTGGTCAGGGAGATGAGATTCTGGTCTCTACTCTTGAGGTAGATTTCCTCTGGGACACTGCAGAAATCACACTGTGTGTTGGGTTTCCATTTGTAAATAAGGCTAATGTGTCTTCCCAGTCTTGGAGGCACTGTGAAGGTGAACGCATTAACAACAGTGTAAGAATCCTGCAGCAGTGAGCACCTTAGGGAAACCTGTGAGTAAACGAGACAAATGTGGTATGAGGCGGGTGGATAAAAGTGAATCATCTGGGAGGAACCTTCTCTCAAATGCTGCAGAAAAATACCAGACAGTCGTCTTGAAAGCTGACTGCACATTTGTTTTAAGGAGACTTTTAAATGCTTAAGACTTAATTCTGAATGTATTGGCTTTTGTGTATTCATGTAAGCGCTTCAGTTCCTTGTACGCATTGGATATCCATTTACATTCAAGAATGCATCACTTCTTTATTAAATATACACTCTGAGGTCCTAACATACTGGCTCTAAGTAGTGGTTCTCCATTCATGTGTACTTTACCCCTTCTAAAACATTTAGTTCTGTGTAAAACATTTAACTTCCTTGCTATCTGTAAGTACTGTGGTAGCTATCTGCCTAGCTAAGGGAGACAAAGATTAGCTGTTTATTAACATAAATAATGTTTTAAACCTCACCAAGGCTTTTTAAATAACAGAGATGCAAAGATATCTTAATACAAAAATGGTTTGGGATTAAATGTAATGTACAGAGAAATAAGTGTATATGTTAGAAAACCAGAATAATGTTCAAACTAGTCAAAATAAGTACTTATTTATTTTAAAAAATGTTTACTGTTTAAAACTTCTAATATTTGGTTTTTGCTTTTAGGTAGCCAGAATCTTCCTACTAACACTTTTTCCCAAATTCTTTGCAAGGTGTAGTAGCTAAGTAATTCGATAGCTAACTGACAATAATTAGCCTATTAAGATGATTAATGCTTATTCAGGACATTTAATTTGCTTGCTATAAGCACGGTGAGACAGCTAATTTGAAGTTATGCCAAATGCAGTATTTAGTTTTTATATACAACATTTGTTTGGCTTTCCAAATGTAAAATAATTGACAAGAATAATCATAGCCATGGATGTTAGGTCAGCAAGTTTTCATTTCTCCTTTTAATAACAATGATGTGTTACTTAGTGAACCAATTAGCAAGGTAAACTTTACTTGTATTAAAAAAAATGCATAAGGCTAAGGAAGAATTTCTAAATTGTAGTTAATGAAATGTCAGCGAAGATGCATATTCTGTCACTTTTGCCCAGGTGAAAACCATCTGTCCTATACAGATAGCATTTCTCCAACTCTTCACAAGGAAGAAGGATCCAAGGTCATTTTTATACACCTTGTGATCAGGGTTGAAATTATATATTTATTTTTTTGATTTATGAAAGTCAATTAAACTACTACACCTGAGCCAGAGGTTCAAATAAATAGACAGTGAAAGAATAAATTTCTTCAGTCATTGCTACAACCCTCCCTCACTTTTTTTTTTTATCCTGGGAAAAGCCTACATTTTGTGTGGCTCTTGTATCCCCTTTGGCATATTGGGAGAGGCACCGTTTCTCTTCTGCTGGTTGGCCAGGTTCTTTGCTCCAGATAGCAGGACGTGCTGTAAAACTTGGTGCTCTTCACCAAACTGCCCCTGGATTTGAAACTGGCCTCCCTAAGAGCACTCTAAAGGGGTGAGCCAGTAGGGGAGCCATGTCGGGGCTTGTAGGGAGAAAAAAACTTCTGCAGTCGTCTAGAAAGCAATCTGATCTTTTTGGAAGCTAAGGGTAAGGTGTTTCTTCACTATAACTGTTGACATTTTCTTTAAAATTTGACTTGGGTTTCTGCCTCTGAGGCAGAATACTTTATAAAAACCCACTGTGGACATCACAGAGAAGTAGGTAGCATGATCTAAATCCACATAACCTGCAATCTAATCATCTCTGCTTAATAAACATCTCCGCTTGTTTGGCACAAAAGGCATTTTCAGCTAAGTAAATGGCAGTGGCTGGAGATGGGGATTCCTGATGGGAAACAGAAGGGTCTACTTTTGTGAAGTGCCCTACATTTTTTAACCATCTATCAACCTCAAATTTGAAATACTTGGGAAATGTAGCAGTATATTTGTTCTTGTTCATGCCATTGTTTCATCAAACTGCTGAGAAAGCAAAGTGTCCAGATGTTTTCTGACTGATGAATAAGAGGAGGAAGAGGCAATTGTTCTCTTAGAGGTGATGACAAAACCCAAAGTCTCTGTCGGTTGCCCAGGGTCCTTCTAACCTTTTGTTATTCGGAGGAAGCCGGCAGCTTGTATTAATCCGTATAAAAATAGTGGACCTATTTCTGTCCACTTGATCTCCCCTACCCTGAAATGATCACAAGCTAATAGTGCAGGTTATAGCCTGCATTTATCCCAGCACTTCCACTTTGTCGCCAAAGCACTGTCATAGCATTTCCGACTGTCTTGCAAGGAGCCAATTAGCATGTCCTGAATCCAGTTAAAGTAGAATATAATAGCTCTGTTTGCACTAGTAAACTAAGCAAGGCCAGGCACGGACTCGAATACAGCACTGCAAGTGTTCGTAGGGCTTTGCTGCTATCATGTTGATGATGTGATGTTGATGCCAACTAGCTCTCTCCCAGATGATGCCCAGGTGGGGGTGAGGGGGTTGCACTGGCCAGAGGTTTTCCAATAAGCTGTGTGGATGAGGGCCCACATGGTGCGCGAGGCAAAAACCTGGCCCAGAGCTGAGCCATGCCACACCATGTAGGCCTTTGTCTGGTTTTGTTTACAATTCCAGCCAAAGACACATGAGAAACTGTTCACTCTGAGTAAGGTCATGGGGACTCACTGGATACCCACCACCGTCTTAGGTTGTCTTTATTTTTTGATTGGCATCTCCCTGTACTTCATTACCACCTTTCTAATTTAGAGGAGCGTGGGGACCAATTTAAAATCCACTGAAACAGCCTTTGGCTCTCTGCAGTGGATCCTGGATCAGGGCCAGGGGGTAAACTGCTAGTGGCAAGCTTACAGTAGTGCTCCCCTTGTGGGTGCCACTGCTGGGGTTACTGGGGTGGCTGGAGATCGTCACAAAAGCGGCTTGGCAGGTTAACCCTGTGACAAGCTGTGAGGTCTCAGGGGAATTGCTCCAGAGTTTTAAAAACAATTACAGTTCTCTCTCTGTGTCTGCCGGACTATCATGCTTCCAACATGGAGAAGTTTTTTTGGCTATGATGAAGCTCCCTCTGTCTTTGTACTCCAGCTAAACTAATCAGAGATTAATTTGCCTCTTTATTAGCTCAGTAGTCAAACACACATGATGTAGCTGTTTTGTGAGCTCACCTCTAAAACAGATTATAGCAATGCTAAAAAAAAAAAAGCCTCCTAGCATTGCAGATATATCCACTTAGTACAATACTAGTCATGTATTAAAAATGCTTCTGATCTGGTATTACCAGGGAAAATTAACTGTAAACTGAAAGGAAAAGTGGTACATCACGCTTCAGACTCACTCTTTCAAGCATGGATTTATTCAGATCTAGTGCCTGAGCAATTTAAGTACATTAGTCAGTAATTCAGCTCTACTTATTCACAGGTAAAAAAAGTCGTCATTTTCTTAGTTTTGTGAAAATTGTTCTGATGGAAATGCAGATCTTCAGGAAAAGCTCTGACATGGTTTAAATAGTCCATTCCCTATTGCTGATCACTTATATGGGGCCAAGGTCTGCCCCAGTGGAGGCAAAGTTCTCAGCTAAAGCAAAACAGTGAAACGTGTTTGTGGGAGAGCAGCTGTCTAAGAAAAGTTGCTGCTTTGCTGCATTCCACCCAGGCTGGTAGTTGAAAAGCGGTAAGGATGCATCACTAACAGATAAATCAACCCGACCAGTTATTGCAACAAATGCATTTCTTTAAATTGAAGCAATATGTGCTTGAAACATGCTGAGGCTCAGAGAGTAGGGTCCACAGTAGGCTTTCCAATGAAGGAATATTTTATTTTTTTTTCATTACAGATATGATCATTCATATTTGGGTTTCTTTGCTGTTGAAAACTTAGCCAAAACTTGAAAGTGTTTGATGTAGTCGGGCAGCCTTGAATTCACCATACACAAGCTAAAAATCCAGTGATGTGGAAGTCGCAGTCTATTTATTTATTTATTTACTATTTCAGCTGTGGTTTGCTCCGTTCTGCTCCCTTCTTTTTAAATACCACCTGAAGGTCCCTGGTTGTTTGTGCATCACTGATACAATTCTTTTGCAACAGAAAAACAAAAGAAGGCACTAGTGCTTTGAATAGAGGGTGCCTGATTGATAAGCTAGTTGCAGCCAAACCTGCTCTGGCTAATTGTCTTTCAAATGCCCTCATTAATCAAACAGAGGAGTAACTCTGACAGGAGGGCTGTCACTGTTTTCATGATTTCCTAGCACTCCTGCGCAGTGTGAGACCTGGCTGCATCCCCAGCCCATGGCCTTTAAAGCGGTTTGAACGCCTGCTTGCTGCGGAGCACACCTGGCTTTGGCGGGATGGGGGCCTGCCCAATGCCGAGGCATCATCTATCCCCGGAGACCAATTTAGCAGTTACTTAATGATTCATAGCGTGATGTCTGGAAATGAGTGCTCCACACGATAACATACATAAACAAATTTAATTAGTTTTCCCCTTTTTTGCATAAGTAGCCACCAGTGTATTAAAGCTGCAAACAAACCAGGTAGGCTGCCTGAAAAGCACTGAAGCTGGTTAACAGCCTGTCTTTGAAAAAGGCAGTGGTGGTTTCTTTCAGCTGCTGATAGTCAGTGGTGCTGGCTTGGTCTGCTCCTGGGGTTGCCAGGTCCTCTTGTTATGGAAGAAGGAAGCAGTGATCACAGCTATTTTCTACTCTAGATGTAGAATTGCGTACCTACAGAAAGGCTTCAAACCATCTCTTGTCTGCTCCCATTCAAGGCTGCAGAATATAGAGGTTTTTTGGATGTGTTTCTCAAGTGTTTCATATATTTCCCATTTGCAGTCTGTTCCAAGTATCTGAACACCTTAGGTTTGTGTTTACTGAATGATTTTTTTTATTTTGGCATTTGACATGGGATTTTTTTATTTTGGGATTTCCATACATGAGGGCACTGTAAAATTATTTCTAGTCGCTCACACTAAAAAGTAAGGTGAAGTGCTTCATCCTTAAGAAAGTAAATTGAAGGCTTAAGTGACAGGGTGACTCCTTTCTTTTTTTTTTTAACCTCTTGCAACATTGCACAATTAACACTTGTGCTATATGAATTGTAAGGAGGTTTTGTTTCTCTGCTGTTAAGTGTTTCCTGTAGTCTGTGGAACAAGGTTCTAGAGCTGATTGTCCAGAATAATATATTGTTATTCTGCTGAGGAATGCAAGTGAATATATTTGTGTGGAAAAAGCGTTGTTCTGCATGTACTCATACTGTGTGAAACTTTAATAACATTCCATGCGGCTGAAAATCATTCAGTGGAGCACAAAGTATAGAGAAGTCTCGTATCAGAGGGATGCGATGAGCTCTGGTCAGCAATACAATATATAAGGGATTATATGAATGAGTTCTGCCCTTTTTCTTTTGCTTTGTTCTTTATAAGATCATGTAAGGCTGCCCATAATGTTGAGTAATGTTTGATATTTTTGGACCATGGAAGATGTTTAATGATGTGAGTTGATTTCTTGTTTAGTGCAAACTAGTTTAGATATAAACACTTTTTTTTTTAGTTTTTTCCTAACCATAGTCATAAATGATCTTATCTTTTTCAAAATGTGATCCTTCTCATAGATTTTAGGGGCTGAATGTTACTAATTGCTGCTGATGATTTGATAGCCAGGCATGACTACTGATCAGCTGGACCGGTTGCCACTGTGAAACGCTTTGGCCAGGGAAGAAGCACTGTTGCTGTTATGGTCATTCCAGTCCAATGTGAACGTTCACAGGCACAGTTGTGTTCATAAACATTTCTGGTTGGCTTGTCCAACATGCTGGTAAAGACATCTATTTCAGATCACGCATTAATTAGAAGAGCGCGTTCCATCCTAAAATGAATTAGAACCAGCTAATCTGCAAGTTAAATGAAAGTGCAAGCTTGCACTAGAAGATAAGCGATGTTTATTTTAACATTGTGTTAGTTGATGTTTCCAAAACGATTCACATTCTTAGCTGGTCTTTTCCTCTTCATTTGGGAACAGCTTCCAGACTGAGGGTTATTCCTGTGAGGAGTGTCTTTTTCTTTAATAGGGAAGTTCTCGCAGATCTTGGTTTTAGATTGCAAACTGCCTAAAACAGGCACTTTGCTTTCCTAAGCATGCGCAGGAAAATCATGGCACAGAATGTGTCAGTTCAGGTGTCCTGCAGTCACCACTGTATAAGCATACTTGATCAAGGGGGACCAAAACTTGATTTAAGATGATATTTTACTCTCTGCAAGTGAAATTCTGTCTCCAGCAAGTTCAGTGGGAATCCTGTTATTGACCTCAGTGGGGCCAAATTTTGCTCCAGGTCTTTAGCTTTTGTACAGGTATTGCCACTATGAAAGCAATTTGGACAGAGGGTGGGTGGGTTCTCGGGGGACAAGATTGCTTGTGACCTTTCTTTTAGAAATTTAACAGATTTTTAGCTCATTTGTGCCAGTACCTCCCAATGCCCATTTTTGGACAGTATTTTCTGTCTTGCTATTAATTTTATATCAAGGCATTTTATTTTACTGTGAGGGCCAGGTCTCCAAGTGCAGTGATTGATAGGGTGTGTATACTGGGGTGACTACTGCCTCTTTCTTTCTCTTTAGTAACCAAAAGCTAAGAGCTTTATGGGGTATATTTAAAAACTAGGTACCTGCTCCTAAAACTTGACTGGCTTTCACCAGTGGCCAGTAGCATGGAGGTAAACATTTCCCAGTGGCTGTGATTAATTTTCTGGACTCATTCAATGCCTTTATATTGTACTCTGTGGGCATTCATAAGGATTTCTAATCAGTGCCACCATGCCCCTTATAAATCTGTTCTCAGGACTTTTGTCTTAGTAATAAAAGCTTGTCCTGCTGTGAAACATGACTTGAAGGTCTCCACATACAGGCAGAATTATTCTTATTTTTACTGCATTTGAAAAGCCTTTCTTACATGTTGCCCTCATCCTACAGAAACATGTTCTGTATTTTTTTCTGTGTATAACACAAAACCAATGAATTTTTAAAACTGAAATATGTAGACCACTAACTACTTCTGTACAGAGAGTGTGAAGGGGAATCAATCCTAAATTAATCTATAAAAATAATGCCATGAACAAAATACTTGCTCTTTCCGTGTACAGAGAGTGATACCTAGAAAAAGACCAGAGCTGTGAGATTTGGGAACACAGAGGAATAAGAGACCTTCAGACAGAGGAGTGGTTTTGTCAAGTTCAGTTGTTAACTTTAATTAGGCCATTTAAACCCATATATGCTTCCTTTCTGCTACTGTTTATTGTGGGCTGTATGGCTACAGCCTTGTAACTGTCACCTGGATGCTCGTGCTGGCTGGCTGCTTCTGAAGGGCCCTTGCTGGGCCGAAGCTGTCTGCTTCTGCCTCTGTTCCTGTTGGCTCTTTGAGATGAGGCTTCCTAAAATGTGGTTGGCAGTAAGATACAATGAGGAATCAAAATTTGTGTTTAAGCACTTTTTCAAGAACTATGAGAGTTCAAACCATTTTAAACCTTCAGGTATAAGTTTTTCAGACCTTAGCGTGACATGAAGAGGGACCCTTTGAGAAGAGCCAGAGCCTGATGCTCAGCGTAGTGCAGGTGCCCCCTTGACAGCCCCAGGCTGCTGTGTTTGGTCCTTGGGGTTCTCTGGCCACCTTGGTGTGCTGTGGAGCGGTGCATGACAGCTCAGCCTCTTAGGTAATCGTTGGTGTTTTTGGTGTCCTGGTAAATGAGGAGCTTGGTTTTGTCCTGTCTCTTAACTTCGGTGTGTAGTCCTTGTGATCCCTCATGGCAACTCTGCAGCCATGTAAATAAAACACTTGTTTGGGAAATAAATTGCTAGCAATTTACACTTTAGATCCACATGTGGAGTACTTGCAATATTTATGAGAAAAACACGCTGCCATTCCCATTTGAGATCAGCCATGGGTTTTAAGCTAAGCCTCTGGTTAAATGCATTCCTATGTGGGACAGTTATGAATCATTGGCAGAGAGCTTCCCTAAAAATACACTTAAGTGTAGCATCTGATTGCATGTAGTTAAGCACAGCAGTGTTTAAAATCTGCTAAAATTCAGGAAGTGAATAGGACATCGGTAGATGACGGCTCCAGTTTCAGAGCTGGCATTACTCACAGCTTCACGTGGGATGGGGTTCGCGTTCTACATTCACACAAGCAGGAAAGGAGAGTCTGCCACAGGGTAACTGCAAGAAGATCAGTAATCAGATACTAATAACTTGACTGACTGCTGGAGGCGCCTTTTTGAGCAAATAGATTGTTCCGTAGCAACGCTGTATAGAGTGAAATTGTGGTTAGGCAGACTGAAATAAATGGATAGAGTTGAATGAAACTGATGAATTTTTTGATTTGTTTTAGCTGGTCATGTGGCAAAATTTTTTTATTTAGTGATGATAGTTGTGATATATTAAAAATGAACAAGTTCATAAAGAAGATCTCTTCAGTAGCATTTTTTTCATCTTGGTTTCCCTCTTGTTTTTTTGTATGTCATTTTGATTACTGTTCAAAGTTATTTTATTAGCTGTGACTTTTTTATAACAAGAAAAAACACCCAAAGCATACTTAAAATAAACAAGGTGGCAATCTAATACTTAAAGAACGCTGTATTTATGTATTACAGAAATAACATTGTTCGTTCAGACTTGACGAGAGAGAGATGGGAATACATTGTACATCGGTGGAAGAAGACATATGGTAAGAGTTTGCCATTAAAGGGAAAACATATAGGACTGTCATTTAAGTTAAATGCTGATGGATCATGGATTAGATTCTATCTGAGGGCTCATTTAGCCTTAAGGTATAGAGTATATCCGTGAGTACAGTGCTAATGGTGGGTGTTGCTCTAAGGGATCATCTGTCCAAAAATAATAATTGAAAGGACCTTCCTGAATGTCTAACATCACCTTATCCCACTGGAAAAATATGTAGCTGGAAGACTTCTGTTATGAAAGGGATATGCATGGAACTGCTTCTTTCGGTAGCGTATCCTGTAATTAATTTGTATGTTGCTATGAAGTTACAAAGGCTTAAAACTAAAGTTCCTTATCAATAGACATGGCTGGGAAGAAGAAGTTAGCGGGACTGTCGGGGGACAAAATGCAGTTACTGATGAAAGATATGCTCATCACGCTTTATAATAATAGAAGTGTACGCACTGAAAGCGCTTCACTGGTGGTTCCGGAAAGTTATCCTGTGGAAGTCAGCTCTGAACAGGAGAGAACAAACAAAAACATTAATACTTCAACAGACAGTTACACTCATTTTTGCCTTTTCATTTTTTTTTATTGTGGGGTCCTACTGGCTTGGATCTGCAAATAATTAAAACAAAGGCAGTAGTCTTGTGAGTGCTAGGACTGTGAGAGTCAACAGAAATGTAACTTGGTAGTTTGGTGTGAAAATTTGAGTTTTACAGAGTGGATACTTAACACTGCTGGTTTGCCAAATATATTGGTTTGAGTTCTAAAAATTGTGGGTGGAATTCAGGTGTCTTCACCACAGTATCATAAATGTAGATGTCTAAATGAGGGGAAGTCACCCTACATTCGCTTCACAGTCAATTGAGGAAAAATGAGCACCTTCAGAGATTCATCTTAGCCTGAAATGGGCAGGTCAGATGAATTGCCCCCTGGAGATGCCTGTTTCTCTCCGTTGACTGTAGAAAAACGTACAGTGACAAATTCAGAATTAAACGCCTAACCTTTTGATGTCTAAAGCTAGGTTAGATGAATCTCAACACGTCTTGATAAGGACAGGCTCTGTCAGCTGTACCAGTGTTGAATAACACCTCCCTCAGGGGTACTTCTGTGGGGCTATTTCTGGAGTGAATTTAGAAGGTCTGACTGAGAAGTTCTGGGGGTCCCCAAGCAGAA
Source organism: Anser anser (assembly GCF_964211835.1). Lineage (NCBI taxonomy): Eukaryota > Metazoa > Chordata > Aves > Anseriformes > Anatidae > Anser > Anser anser. The sequence goes on from NC_139725.1 coordinate 3,986,256, forward strand.
TGTTCCCAATGCTGATTTCAGGTTTTCATTTTCCTTTTTAGTTTCATTGGCGGTAGTTGGTTTTATTCTAAATGGAAAAAGACTAATCTGTTTTTTTTTCCCCATGGAATCTTAATATTTTATTCTGTGCAGTGTTAAAGTGGCTGTGTAACTTCTGCAAAAGCTGAAAACTGTCTGGTATGTGTTGTCCAAATTTCCTCTCCCCATTTGTTGTATTGCAAAGTAGATGGCTGCTTCCTTGTTAGCCTGGTAAGCATAGTGGAATGGGAGAAAAAGAAGTTTTTTTTAAAGGCTGGCAAAGAATGCCACTCTTGGAGAACATCTGTGAAGCTGAACACGTAGGTAGTTTCATCACTGAAATCTTTACCATGTTTTAGAAAACAGTGTGTTTTTTTTTAAGAGGGATATGTGAATGAATCCTTTTGTTGTCGTATGTAACACTGGGTATTAATGGAGTAAATCCAGGAAGGATGTAATGTTACAAAAAGATTTAAAGATATGTTATGATTGTGTGTAGTCTGCAAATTAGGTAAACAAGAACGATCAGAAGTACTCTTTCTTAAAAAGGAGATAGCCAACAGTTGATTATTCAGCTATGGTGTGATATAATATTTTCAGCCTTTTAGGTCACAGAATAGTTTTCATGCTCAACTACCGCAAGTATAAAACAACTTGAACATAATAGGAGCAGGAGGGCTTTTTACTACTGCCAGAAATCCCCAGATGTAGGAGGAAGGAAAAAGTCCCAGTAGTATCTGACTTTTTGTGTATTTTCTGTTGCTCAGAGAACCTGCCATGCATATAATAATCAGAACTTTGTGCTTGAGGTCATACTGGTTCAGTGAACTTATACCCAAGCTGATGTTTTCAGTTAGACTGTTCTGAATCTTCTGACAGTCACAGATGGGCCAAAGTGGCTCAATGGTTCAAACTGCTTGTCTCCCTCCTCCATCCATTTTTTTATTCATATTTTGAGGAATATTTAAAAGAGAACATAGATTGCCCAAGAATCTTGTATATTTTGTTTAATTTTTTTTCTTTTTTTTTTAATTTCGTTTTAAAAAAAAAATCCAAACACACAAATCCAACCAAGCATATGGAGAGAGCTTTTACCAAACTTTTACCAACTCCGGAAAATTCGGATTTGCACAGACTTGCTTGTATGTCCTTAAATTAAGTCCCTCCTTATTTAAACATTGCCCGATATTACCTACCATCCCCAAATACTCTTTTATGGAGAAATATAGCCATGAATTTGGCTGTTTATACTTCAGTAGGAAAATGCATAGGGAAGGCAGGCTTCATTCTCTGAATTGGATTCATGTGCCTACTTCAGCAATAGTGTTAGGATCTCTAAACAATGGCAATAAACCTTTCTATAATTCAGATATAAGCAGGTATGTTGTATAATACTCTGCATCCTTCTCTGAACAATTCAGAAATGAGGTAATTTTGACTGCCTGGAGTTGAGAGGATGTTGCTAATTGGTCTTGTGTGTACAACCACGTCAACGAAGGAGGTCCTGGACTTCAATGAGGAAGTTGTGCAGTAGTAAAAATGTTTATCAGAACCATCTCCATGCAGTGGGCTGCTTCATCTGGATTTACTTTTGAATTAACCCTGTGTTAGGTCTGCAAAAATAATCTCTGAAGTCTGTTCCTCACTCCTATCATCTCTCTCCATTGAAAATGATGTCCTCAAAGAGAACAAGAGCAGAAGGCAGCCTCCTCTGTGTAAGAGCTTTGAGAACTGCTAAAGGCTTGACTTTAATATATGTATGTGATAATATCGCTATTATAAGGCATGTTTTGACCACATAGGCAAACAACTAAGATAAAGTCTGGCTCTGATTTCTGTTAATGAATATATTTCTTATAATGCACAACCTTCTTAATGGGGTAAATCCTTCATCAGAAAGATGAGCAAAACTGAATAAAACCAAATATATTAATCGTGTGAAGGGCAAGCTTCCTTGTGTTTCTGTGGCAGTTACTATTTGCAATCTGTAGACAGGTGAGACTTTGAAATAGAAACATCACCTTTAATGACAGTGAATACTGGGATAAGTCTCTCAAGATTAGAGAAAAGCATTTTACCTTCACTATGGCATATGGACTAAAGCAGAAAAGTTTGCTTACACTACACAAGTGTTAAGACTATTACTGCCTTTTTGGGCTTCTTTGACAATAATGGTGAGAAGCTAACAGGATTAATGCATTCTCCAGGAAAATGATCAATCTGACAAAGCTGAGGAGGTAAGATATTAGGCACTTCATTTGGAGGAGTGTTTGTGCGAGGGGTGGTTCTTCAGCAGGCACAAGTCAGGAGAAGCCCAAGTTATCAGTCCTTTAACAAAGAAACTTTCTGTAGGACCTCACTGCATGTTTCAAAAAGTTTAAGAATATAGTCATAATCGTGACTGTTATGCTGTGTACAGAATGTTTCAGGTTGGACTTGAGAAAATGAGCCCATAGCCACAAGTAGTGTAAACAACAGAATTGGTACAGCAGAAATGTCTCCCTTTGCAGTCAGTCCCTTGTTTTAAGGAAAACATTTCTGGGCCTTGGAAATGGACTGTCTGAGCCAGTTATTTAGGCACTAATGTGAAAAAATACTAGTGGAAGTTTTTTGGTTGTTTTTTTTTTTTAGTAGTGCTAATTTGTGATAGGAAATGAGATGTCAAAGTACATCATTCAAGTCTTCATAACACTTCTTTCTTGCCTGCAGCGATCAGCAAAGAAGCAACTGCATTTAAGATACCAGTATTAGAATTCATCGCTAAGTCTCAGCTGAGATCAAGAGAGTCATGCCAGCCATTCCTCTATTTCAGGTGTCTACAGACTAAGTTTGTTTAGGAGGTTTTCTTCCCAATCAGCTCTAGAAGTACTTTGGAAAATGGAAATATGATTGAAAAAAAATAATCATGAGGATCGTAGGTATGCAGACCAGGTTCTCATAAAAATGCCAAATTTGAAGGCTTAATAAATAAAATTTTGAGCAAATTGGAGGCAGAAATAACTTTATATTTACAGAATTCACAAATCAGGACTTCGTTCAGACTTGGTTTTGAAAATTCAGTTTGGACTTAATATTGTGGTGGTGTTTTTTCTTTATATAGTGTGAACAAATACATGGATGTTACTGTGTTTATCTGTAGTCCTAAATCATTGTATGCACTGAGTTTGTCTCACTTTTTTCCATTTCATGCATGTGTTTGTGTGTAGCTGGCAGTTTAACATGCCATCCGGAGACAGAAACTGCTTGCTTTGACAAGGGCAGACTGGAAAGGTGGCAAGATTCTCTGAATCAGGCCAGAGCAAGCTATTTCATCAGGCAGCCTAGGACTCCCTTCTTACAGGAAAAAAAGGGAAAATGAATGCTATGGAATTTAAAATAACTATTTCAGCTTTTCTCTAGCCTGGAAAACGTTCCTCTTGGGCAATATTCTGTTAATGACCACTGTTGGGCCAGATGTTCACACATGTAAATTAGTGGATTTCCATTGACTTCAGTGGAACTGAGCCAGTTTACACCATCTGAGGATCTGTCCCCTCAGCTTTCTTTCTAAACCAGCAGTGACTTTAGATAAGGGAACCATTGGCCATAGTTCCAGTTTCCAGGGGAAAAGAAAATTCATGTTAGTATTTACATCATCAACGTGAGTACAGATTAAACTGTGAGAAGGAATCAAAGTAGTTCAAATAAGCAAATCTAAGAACACTGAATGTAATCATGTGCTTTGTTTTGCAATGAGGTTTTTTATCAAAACAAAACTTTGTAGCTTCTAGACAGTCAGTCTTCAAAGCTTCTGATATCACTTGGGCCACTGGAGTGGAGTAAATTGAATATATGAACATGAAAAAGATCTGAAATGTTTGTCGTCATTTTTTTTAAATTAAGACTTAGACTTGTGCAGGGCCTCTAAGAAATGGGATGAGCTCTGAACTGGGTGCATTCCTTCTGCCTTTCTATTCTGCTCCCATTCAGCACTTATAATGGTAATGAAGTCTAATTACAAATGCATGTGACTGCCTGTTGTAATCTGTCAGTGTGTTTCTGAAAAACCTTGTGCCAGTTCAGTATTGGTCATTAGATAATAAGGATTGATAAAACGTAAGGGGCAAAATGTTAAAAATGCTACTATCGATTAGAACGCACCTTAATAATGAAACCATGGGCCTGGGGACGAAAGCCATGGATCATTTTGACAATTCGGCCTTAGATTGTGGATGAGACAGAGTGGGGACAATTAATCCCTCAGAGCCACAAATCACAAATAAAGTAGTTGCAGCTCATTACAACCTGACCTTGCTAAACGGCCTTGAAAACATAAGTGACCTTCTAGTATTTCAAAAGATTACAAAGCTCTATTGAGATTTTTTTAAAATGTTTGGGAACCCCATGACTTAATTTTAACAGAACTGTCTTGATGAAAGAAGCTTTTAACTTCACCACCTTTCATGAGCTAAATTGCTAGCATCTCGTGGAACTGATGGCAATACTGTAGGGGAATGGTCGGGAAAGATCTTAAAAGTCAAAAGTCTTGCTTTGTGCAATTAATCAGTGGAAGATTGTGCTACAATAGCTTTGAAGAGACAATAGTTTCAATGAACTATCTAGTAATTCCAGTTAGGTCTTTTATAAATGATCTGGTATTATTGGAGCCCTGCGTAATTACAGGAAAACACACTCCTTTGTGCACTGCAGCCAAGTTCCATCTCAAAACTGGGGAATATGTTCAGCAAAGTGTTTCATGAACTCTCCTTGTGTTTCCACCTACCCCTCTTTAAAATATCCTGACATGGCAATGAGGAGAGTGTGTGTGTTTTGCATTCATGTCTGTTCACATGTGCTGCAGATGTTCTTTGACTAAGTGGAGTCATGACTTGAATGCCTTGTCATGGGCTAATGCGTATGGAAATCACAAAGCATTAAGCTAGCTTACTGCATGACTAATCAAAGATCCCATGATAAATAGCTAGATTCACATCCCTAAATTTTCTGTTTAGAACTGTACACAAAGAACTGAGTTTCTAATGAAATAGGCCAGTTTAATTTCATCCTTAACATTGAGATAGGCTCAGCTCTTACATATTCTTCCTTCTGACTGTGGTAGATGGAGACATCCCTTTAACTTCTTCCTGAGAAGAGGTGATGATAACAATCTCTGGTGTTGTGGTAGCTGTGCGATATATTTGCATTGCTGATTGACTTGGTGCTTTGAACCAGGCCTACGTGTCTCTTTGCCTATTACTCTTTCTTCTTTTCAATGAATCTGAATGAGATGTTTCTAAAGGTCCTCAAAATACATGAAAGAAGAAAAGCCTTAATTTCCCATCCCCCTCCACTAGATAAATGCAGTTTCCAGTAATACCCCACTTCTCTGTAAATACAATAAATACGTAGCTTTTCCATGCCTATTCTAGGCAAGAGATAGGGTCTGTTGCAGTGCTGAAGGCTACCTGTTAGAGTGCTCTACCTGCACACCTCGCTGGTTTTGGTAAGAGATGCATTTAGCATGACTTCAGGGATGGTCATGGAGAGAGTAGCTCCAAGTTCAATAGCTCTTTGGCACATAGGGAAAGGCATCAGGTATCGTATCATAGTATGGAATCAGTAGATGAGCATACATCTGCTGACGCATGCTGACCCTCAGAAATGGCATGTGACAGATCATGTTTTTTGCAACAGTGCAATTTTCAAGATAGCTCTGAGATGTAGCCAGTGTAGAGGATGTTGCAAGAAACTGCTGAATGCATCATGAGCGGAAACAAGCCCCATTTTTGAAGTAAAGCCTTTTGGTCCACTGGCTGTGCAGGTAGCAAAGTGAAGAAAGCTCCATGCTGCTGTTAGAAGAACAGCCTGCTCTCGCAACAGCTGGATTTGGGGACAGCTTCCAGGTTGTTTCACCCTGTTATTACCAGGGCTGAGTTTCAGCCATGCTGGATCTCTTGCTTTGACACTGGGCTTGGATGATTGTGCTTTCTGTTTTGAGAGTGACAGAGAAGGGTGTGTTATTGCCCTCTGTAATACATTGATACTGGATCTATGCCGCTCTTATCGGCCTGGAAGACAGATGAACAAAAAGGTTCAGAATGCTGTCAGATGTATAAAATATTTGGGCATCATGGAGGCTCTGTAAGTTACTGTAGTGAAGTGAACAACCCTTTGTCTTGCATTTAAGCACTTGGCTCTGCCGTAGTGTAAGGCAGGAAGGTAAGGGGGAGTTACAGCTCCAAGGTCTGTTTGTGTAACCATGTTGGTTGCTTTCTGGGTCACAGCCTCTTAGAGCAGTGGGCAGCTGGCCCTTGGGAGTAGCTTCCTTGGCTAGCTACAGGGCCTTGTTGGGTAGGAGGGATGGAGGAGTGGATACACAGGGAAAAGGTGCACACAAGTCTTGGAGATAGATTGTAGAAGTGAAGGGGAATGTGTTTGACATACAGAAAATTCCTAGTCTTTAGCTGCCACTTCCTTGTTTCTTTGATTGGGTGAAGACCACATCAGTGTTTTTAGCTGCTTGTTTGGAAGCATAAGGTCTGTTTCCTCACAAAAGGAATTGTTCATTTGGTTTAGATCCTTATATTAGTCAACACTGTTAATTATGGTGTCCTGTCACCATAGCATACTCCACCAGCTGTGCAAGTGGATTCTCTGCTCACACAGCTCTCTAACTGTTGGCAACGGCCTCTCATGAATCCGTGTTCCTCTTTGTGGAGATCTCCTTCCACCTGCCCAGCACCGTACAGCCATGTTGGGCCCGCTGCCTCCTGGCTTCTCGCGGGCCTGGCTGCAGCCTGGTGCAGGGCCAGGCCTTTCTGCGCCAGGAGGCCATGGGGGGCTTCTGCCAGGGCTCTGCTCTTTACTGCTGGTCTACTGACTGCTCTGGTCCTGTGTTCTTTGCTGCTGAGAAACCCAAAGATGTCTTCCTGTGCAAGCCGAAGGAGTGCTTGGACTTCTGTAAGCTGGGGTATTCACCTCTGACCTCTGTACTGAAAGGAGGTGGAGAGTCTCGGGCCTGGCCTGAGGCAGGCCAGGCAGGGGTTCTTGGTGCCTAGCTTAGGTGTTAGTTTTTTCGTACTTAGGTCTATAAAGGCCCATATCTGCTTTTTTTTCCTCCTTTTTATAGATAGAATTAACAAAAGGCAATAGTATAATGCTTAGTGTTGGTTCTAAATGATCTGTTTTAAAACTTCAACTGCAGTTTCTTAGATTTTTATAATTTTCATTAAATAACTTCAGCATTATCTTTGCTGAAACTTTGTATTCTGGATGCCTGCATCATCTACTTCTGCCTGTTTGAAAATTTAGAAGGGGGAAAAAGTTTTATTCTTTCCAGGAAGAAAAGAAGGCAAAATACATTTTGTGTGTTCTTGTATCTGTTTGATAAGCTCCATCACACTGGTCTTTAGGCTCAGTCTAAAAAATCTGTGGGATCATTGTCTTTTGCTAGTCCAGTGAAAATCCATTAGGGAGAAGAGTGAAAAAATCTTTTTTTTTCACTCGATCAGTGAAGAGTTGGTAGTAGCTAAATTCGTTGAAATTATTGTCCGTACAGCACACACAGAGCACAGCATTGCAGGGGTTGAGCAAATCTCACTGAGGATTACTTATCACAGATTTTCAGGCTATTGTGGAATCAAGTGTAGGAACCTGAGGCGCGTGCCCACCCAGCGCGGTGCAGCGTGCTTCTGGGGGCGCTGGGGCTGGGTGCTCAGCTCTGTGCTCTGAGCGCAGCACGAGATGGCAAGGCTGACGGCAAGGAGGTGCTCTGGGGGCTTTGGGGTTCTCTTTACTGTCACTCAGACTGAGAAGGAGAAGAAGATCTACGTAATTGTAGAACTGAGGAGCTGTAAGAGGACTAGGCTGGGACTGGCACCTAGGAGTCAGCGTGGATATGGGTTGGGGCAGGAAGCAGAAAGAAAAAAGGTGGGGAACCTGGACTGGAAGAGTCAGGGTTGCACGTGCAAAGAGATTGGTGTAGGATGAGGACTGTGAGTAGGGAAGAACTTGAGAGAAGCATTTGTGGTGGCAAGTGTCAGGTGGGGACCAAAGCTGATTCTTCTCTAGACCTGAAAAGGAAAGCCCAAATCTGTGGTACCCGGTGCTCCTGGTCTGCCAGCAGGGAGACCTGTATGCCCCTCAGGCCTCCCTTCAGCCTGCTCTGTGCACAGGCTGCTCTTGTGCCTACCACGTGCCCTGTGTTTTGGTGTCAGTGATGTTCCATATAGTGCATCTTTCCTGGCTTTCTTTTTCTCTCCCATTTTGTATTTTTAACAATCTGTCAAATTACAGATTGAAGGGTACAAACACATGAACATTACAGTGTAACCAAGTGCTCAAAAGTTAAAATAATAGAAAAGGCTGTCCATGAAGCCTTAATTGGGCCCCCTTGTGTGTATACGTTTTGATACTGTTGCTAATTAAATGGTCACACACTGCTTTTTCCTGTGGACCCCTGCATCATTCTGTGCACTAAGTGGAAGATATCTGCTGAATGAGCACAGCTTTAAGTTTTTATTCTCACTGTGACTCAGGTAGTCCCAGGCCTGCTTTACTGTATGCTGCTCGAGACTGAATTGCTAATTTCCTTGTGCATTCTTCATTGCTAACTGCTTTGCAAACAGTAACACTTATTTTCAAAACACACTTTCTCTGAGGTGAGCAATAAGGCTCTTCTGCTCCCACGTGTGGGAAATGCGAACGCAGGGTGTTTGAGGTAGAAGCAGCCTGATGCTTTCCCAGTTCTCCATGGTGCAAGTCAAGCAGTGTGTGCAGAGCTGCAGCCTGACTCCAGGCTGCAGCTGGTGAGTGCAGTCTTCTGAGATCTGGAGCTCTTTCTTGGGTGTTCTTTCTTAGGACACAAAGTGAAGATGCTACCAGTAGTGACTGCTATGAGAAGGTTAATGCAAACGACTTGCCTGAGTTTTCACAGGAACCAATGTTGAAGACCGACTCTTGAGTTCTGCTCTTGCAGATTAGGGTTAATCCTGTGACTGTTCACCCCCAGCTTAGTCCCTTGCCTTGCTTACCTCATATTTCCTGGTCTCTGCAAAGAGCAAATGGAGATGGGGTGGGCAGGCAATCTCCTTCACTGCTCAGGCCAGGTCTGGAATATTAGTTCGGTATGAATGATATTGGGATTACCTGGGGGAGGAGGTGATGCAGTCCAGCAGCGTATCCTAATGAACATGCAGGGGGTGGGGGCTGAATTAAGATTGGATCTTAATTATGGCATCTTAAAACTTCCAAGAGCTTCGCTTTGCAACCTTAACGTTCTTCTAATGTAGTTCGTGCGTACATGTGTCTAATATATATTGTTTTTCTGCTTACAAAAAGATGCTAATAGGCTGCACTTCAAATACTTTACAAAAATTCTGAGTTTAGCTTTCTGAACAGGTATTTGAAATCAATACAGAGAGAGAGCCGCTAACAGGAGGTAAACTACAAACCACAAACACTTTCAATAGGATAGCTCTTTTTATATAACATTTGATATCATTTTCACAGCATGATCTCTACTTTCATACTGTGATAGCTTTTACCTGGAGTTTAGATGATTCATTTTTGTAGTGGATACTTAACTTTTATATGAGGAAAATGCAAGAGAAGCCAGCACAGCATTAAATGAGCTATAGTTGCAGCATTAAATGAACTACAGAACAGTAATAATGTAGACTGCTCAGATCCTTGGTATCGCACAGGTTGGACTCATGAATGCTCTATCGATCCATATGTGAGGAGATATGGAAGCCTAGGAGGAATTTTTCTCACTGCTTTTTGGCTTATCTAATTCAGTTTTTAAAAGTAGACTGGGCACTCGGTCTCGTTTAGTAACTGTATGGAATCCTCACAGGATTCTGCTTGAAAATTAACTGTGATTTCCTGTTGGTGTGGATCATGAAGATTCACATGACTACATCAGTGTTCTTTCCACATCTTTTCTTGGAAGGTTTCTGGAGGAATTTACCAATCCTATCTGTATACTGAATTCTGCAATAACTGCTGCAGAGCGAGGAGAACTTTTTTAAAAAGTCTTTCATGTAAATGGTGATTATTCTTTCAAAGACAACTAGATTTTGTGCAATGTGTCAGGAGTGCGTGGAATTAAGTGTGATATTTTGACTTCTCTGGAAAATGAATGCTGGGGTTGAGGTTTTCTGGGGCTACGCTGCCAAGCTTCTGTTTTCACATGCTTGTAATTTCTTATGAACGGTTTTTAAATGAAGTTTTCTGCATAAGGTTCCCAAACAGTTTTTCAAGTGAACACCTCATGTCTGTATATTTCTGAATAATGTAAAAATGCAACATTAGCGTGGTCCTGTTGAAAGATGGTTTAAAGATAGAAATTCAAATAGTTTGCCTTATTTCCTCCATTCAGCCCATCATCAGCCTTTCTTTCTTCAGGTTTCCATCACACACTTGTTTCACTGTTCCTCCCTAGGAAAGATGTGTGTAAAAACATACACTTAAAATGGCCTGAGAGTTGCATGCTATCAGAAATCTATCAAACTCAAGACCATTCATCAGAAATCATTTCCTTAGTTTCTGAAAAGGAGGAGCAGACTGATTTATAACATAGGTCTGATAAGGTTGAGCTAGACTCATTTATTTTAATTCGTCTGAAGACTTTGTGTCTAATTTAGTTCTTGCTTTAGAAACAGACAAAAAAGAAACCTTTCCTTCATACTCAAAATGCAACAGCCTTTACTGACTCCAAAACAAACAAAAAATCTTTTGGCTGTTCTGTTTTTATAAACTGAGGATCGACCTGATTCTATCAAACAGCATCTTCCAGGGCCTGCATTGCAGTTGGTCAAGATGAAGGTGTTCAGCCCCTTCTATGTTTGTCGTAATTATTTTTAAGTCATTTTAAAATGAATGAGTCAATTGTTTGAGCACTACCAGCTTCGCTAATAGGTGATGAAAGGTCCTACCCTAGGGTTTCATGCGCGTTTGAAAGCAGCTACCCTTGATGATTATCTCCTGTACTCTTCTGTACCGAACAGCATACTGTGTCAAATCGATATTGCTACTGCTCCCTGGGGTTCTTAATTCACGTGTTCAGAAAACTTCATGTTTTGTATTCCTTGAGGTACACCCTATAAAAGCTCAAATACACACAGAAATGCACATTAAAGGGCCCCTGCTTGCACCTATCTGTAGGAGCTTATCTCCAAGAACGAGCGAGGTTTGCTTTACAATTCTGTCTTTTTTGCACAGGGACTTGAATGGTGCTCTCCTCACCACCTAGCTCTGTCTTGGGGCTCTGTTGTTTCTCCGGCTGGAACTCAGGAGACGGATATTACGTAAAACATGTTTACAGCGCATGTGTGACTGCAGCGCATGATGGTAGTCATGGGGAGACCCCACTCTGCTGTTTTAGAATTCCACCTTTGAACTAATTTCTAGCAGGCTAAATTATTCCCTAAATTATTCCTAAGCTTAGATGGAATAACGTTATTTCCACAGCCACCTAGCAGTTCTTGTTTCTAACGTCGTAGGGATCCTAGTCAATCAGGGTCATAGCCTGGGTGTACTAGCTGCTGTACAAACACACTGACAGCTGTGCTCCAGAGAAGGAGCCGTAACTCTGAAGAAGGTGGCTGACTGGGCTTTAGGGTTTCTGTCCCTTGATGTAAAGGTTTCAGTGAAAACACTGGGATGAGTGAAGCAGGGCTGATTTACACCTTCTGAGAACTCTGCTCAGGAACTCAAGGTAAAATCTGGGACAGAGCTCCATGCGTTCCTGTTGCTCTCTTGCATAAAGGACAACTCCTCCTCACCCTGCCAGCCTGTGCTTCTGAAGGAGCCTGCACCTCTCCATCTCAGGGCTCCCGTCAGGGGAGCTATCCTGATCCCAAGGAGACTGCAGCCTTGTAACTACACAGACCTCTAATTATTCCCTTTGTTTCTCATGCTGCTTGTGTTAGTGTTAACAGGCACTTGAGAGAGCCACCCCATTGTGCTGATTTCCAAGTGAAAGTGACCGCTTCCCCCATAATGCTGCCCTCTTCTTCCTTGTTTATGTGACATAGGCCCCTATCAGCCCTGTTTTGTTGGTTGCAAGGTCCCTCCTCTCCACACCACTCCACATGCTTTGCTTGCCATCCCTGTCCTCTTCTTCCTCATTTGGTCATCAGTTTGGTCGTCAGCTCCCTCCCATGTCATTCCCAGTTTAAAGCACCTTAGAGAAGCTATGGTCCACTAGGTCAACTAATGGAGAATTTAATGTCTCTAAAAGAATTGTCTTGTAGCTGTGAACAAATACATCTCTGAATGTTAAAAAATTGTCTAAAGATGCTTAAAAAAAAAAGTCTCTCTCATTCTGGGGCGTGGGTGAGCTGAGATGCACAGAAAGAGTCGCAGGGATCTAGATGGCAGGGAAGGGCAGGTATGTGAGAGACCCTCCCTTGCTGAGTGGCCTTTACTAGTTAGAGCTCTGCTCTCTGGCTTGCTGGGGTCTGGGAGAGGTTGCTGATGGAACTACACCGAGTGTCAGCAGTCAGTCTGAGGACCTGCAACTGGGAAGGAATGTTAAGGATCATTGCTCTAAATGGGAAACTCTGGAGGAGGAGAGCAGCTCATGATGCAAAAGCTAATATATTTTTTGTCTCTTAAGTGCAGTAAATCGTAATTCCTCTCTGGGAGTTTTCTGCGCCACAGCAGGAGCATGAGCTGACAGCTAGCATCTCCCAGCATATGCAGAAGTCATAAAGGTCCTAGCAGCCTCTGTCTGTGGCTGGAGCTGCCCCTTCCTGTGCCCCACACCTTCTGCTCTAGGCTGCTTTTGTGAACTGGGCAGCAGAGCAGCTTCCCACTAAAGATGCGTTAAGGCCAGGAGGTTGGAGATCTCCCTCTATGATGTTTTTGCACAAGGCAGGGAATCTAGTAAGGATCAAAGGTGGCCAGAGGGGAATCCCAAAGCTTTCACATCCTGGAATCCCTGCAGTGAAACTTCAATCGCTAGTCTTAACTTTGAACAAACAGGTCAAAAACACTCCCTGTGAAAACCTTTTAATTTAATTAGACTTTCTCGTGTGATTAAAACTGTCTTTGATATAGTTTATTAACAGTTTCAAACCCAAATTAACGTCTTAGTACTACAAGTTAGGACATTGGTCTCTGACCCCTCCTTTTTTTTTTTTTTTTTTTCCCTAGGAAAGGTTTCAAGCAAGTCAGTATCTTGCTAAGCAAGAGAGAGAATACCGGATAAATAAGCATGTGTCCTGCGGAAATAGCTGCTCAGACACTAAAGGTTAAAATAAGTCTTTGGTTGTGTACAGACATTCTGCAAATGATAAAATTATATGAGCTACCAATTAAATTATAAAATTATAAGCTACCACTGAAAGGGTAGCTTACCTGTTTTTTTTTTGTTTTCCCCAATATGAATACTGCAACATGCAGAGGCCGTTGATAATTGAATTAGAACCATGTCTACACTTGTAACACCCTTGCTATAAGGATCTTAATTGCCTATTACTAATTTCTATTAAAAAAAAAAAAAGGCTTAACAAGACCACAGATGAAGTTTCTGAAAAGCCAAAGAGTTTAAGTCTTAACCTGAAGTGAGCCCTAGCACAAGATTTCAGGCCAAGTCAGAATCTGCCTATTCTTAAAGTCCTAGGCATGCTGTTGAGATGCTGTAAAGAGAGACGGGTACAAAGGCAAAGCCAGTTTCCTTTCCTTTTATCTTCAAAAGAAGCATGATATCAGCTTCACCTTGAGCTAGACTTTGCCCTCTGATCTGATAAAATCATTATTTGCCACTAAGATACAGGAGAATTCTCCTACCTGCTCCTGCACCCCTGCTGTGCACAGTGGCATTCTGTCTTCAGTTATGGCTCATGTGGAGCTGCGCCTTGGTGTCTAGCAGCTTCTGAGTGCCAGCAGAAGCCTGCCATGGTACCTGAGATGGTATCTCTGATTAACTTCTCATACGTGGTGGCCGTAGAGGGCTTGACATCACAAGTTAAGGGCAGTGAGTGTTTCATCCTCCATCCTGAATCTGCTGCCATTCACTGACCGAATTAGAGAGTCAACTTTAGTTTTATGTATGAGAGTTGTCAACTGGAGGAATAATTAGGCTTTTGTCATTAAGTGAGACTTAACGAAAATATACCAAGAATCAATGGTATAGCTGACTTTTCAGTCAGAATTAGAGAAATGGTCATTATGAGTACTCACCCCCTCCACTCCTCTCACTTTTTCATGTGCAGCCCCTCATCATATCACAAGAAAAATCCTCCCTTGGGCAGAGCAGTTGACAGCAGCTCCTTGATCTGCTGATTCTGATCCCAGCAGCATTCTGAGCAAGGGGGGAAAAACAAGTGTGTTTGAGCTGTAACAAACTGAGTTGTGGTACCTACCAGCATTTAAACTGATTGTCTTTCAAAATATTTAAGTATGAGCAGGTGTTCATGTAAATGGTGGTTCTCTAATTTGTCTAATAATGTTGATTTTTTTTTCCTGCTCCTATTACTGACTTCACTATTTTGCTGTTGGCATCCAGATTGATGGTCAGACCATTGTTTTTAGTTCATCAAAAGGAATTGTTTTATCTAATAACATCCAATAATGACATTTATAATTTTCTGCATGTAAAAGTCACTCAAAGGAGTTCTGCATGCATGAGGTAAAATACATGACTGAGGGAGGTAACCATACAGATGACCTAATCAGCTCAAGCTGTTCAATGAAATAAGCAGTGTGATGTGTTGGAAAATATAGGTAGCTTTTCACTGCTGGAAACTGCAAGCTAAAGAAAGTGTCTTTTAAAGTTCTTTTTAATATTTATAGTGGATCTACATATAAAGATTTTGTAACTAAGCATATATGCTTTAAGGTACGCAGCAAACTGAGTGCATTCCTGGCAATATCATACATCATATATAGAGTATGCACTCAAAGGAGAGCAGTAGGTCTGAGCAGCTTATTTTTAACTGGTGGTGTTATCGTAACAGAGGTAGCTGGGCTATTTACCCGAGTAGCAAGAATTTCTTTGGTTTGGCCAACCGTGCCTTGCAGTCGCAGAAACTGCAGGTAAGGAAGGAGAAAGTGCGACAAGGATGGCTGCAGAGCAGCTTTTTGTAAACCGCCAGTTCTGAGGCACATGAAGGGCTTGAGCATTGCTGCTTGTCTTCTTTGCCCTGAGCTGGCCCCAGTCGCTACGTGCTCAGGCAGCAGAAAGTCTCTGGATTTCGGTGAAATCCAACCATATACCCTTTCCTGACTTCTGGCTGCCTCCTGCAAAGTGAGTGGCACAGAACAAGCTCTGTGGGCCTCAAACATCACAAGACTTTCAGAATAGCGTTTTTCCTTGCTATCTGTATAAGGCGAGTCAGCCCAGTTGGGATGCCTGTTTTGGTCCGTGTTATTCTAAACTGTATCTGACCTGCTATGTGAGTTGGTGTGGGGGATCACGGTGAGCAGGCAATGGGGGACCCATCTCCTCTTCCAGGACTCAGTGGGATTATGGCCCTAAGCTAACAGTTATGCTGAGCTGACCAGCCACCCATTTCCTTTTCCTTGGTTTACTTTCTGGCAAGGATTTTTATTTTAATATTTAGTTTTGAGGAAGTGTTATAAATAGCAATAGTAACTGATAGCGTGCTAATGCAACCAAACTGCATTTCACTCACTTTTACCAGGACTACTTTGAAACTTTGGTTTTCAAAAACAACCTTAACTGCTGCTGCCCAGAGAGATAGGGAATACAACAGAGGATGTGACCTTTCTGAATGTTTTCTTATCAGGCAGCGTAAGTACTGTATGTCCCACTAAGCTGCTTCAATAGAACCTTGTCAAGTTATCACACTACTCGACATGTTGCTGATAATGAATACATAAAAGCTTTAGATATTGAAGACTCAGAGGAAATAAATAAGATTTACTGAAAAACTGCTCAACATATATCCCAGGGCCATGTTTTTTTCCATGTGGGTTGTCTGTTTCCTTTGATCCCTTAGATAAATGGGATGATGCAAGAGTTTCAACTTCTTGAAATGTAAAAGTGCAGACGTGGGTGGATAAATGAATGGTCATCTATCTAATGGTAAATGGTCATCTATCTCCATTGCGGAAAACTCAATTGCATCGTAATCATACCAGTCTCATTCTCCAAAACTGACTAATATTTTGCTTTTGTGCTACCACGCGCTGTTGTAGCTGGTATCTGGAATATCTTCTCTTGTCCTGTATTTTTATGAGGGCTGAATGCTGGGGAAGAGTTCATATTTATCTTTGTAACTTTGCCCAGTATAGGTCAATTATTCTGACTTTGAGGAATTAAAGAAAAAACAACAGCAAAACCCTGCATACGGAACTAGTGTTGACAACATCCCTTGTGTCACTGGCAGGAGGCCTTCAAACGTGGGTATTAAAGAGCACTTGTGGAGAGACTGCCCAGGCTTTGCCTGCAGATCCCCTGGCAACAGGTGGGAACAGGACAGGATGGAAAACTTCAGGATCTGCTAAAGAGGTATAACGAGAGTGAACCCCTACACTCCTTTTCTGAAATAATGCTTTGGGAGTCATATAGCTTTGGAATGCTTTTGGCTAGGTTTGGTTAGTCTTATGTCTTAGCTGTGTCTAGGAAGCAGTGTCTCATCTGACCTGAAGATAGCCCCAGTGGTTGAGATTTCATGTTTGCTTTATTAGCAGTCTCACAGCATACTGGGCAATAACAGCTGACAGTGCTGAGCTGATGATTTCTTGCAAAGAAGCTTCTGAACTTTGGATGCAATTTTTGATAGCTATCAAGGATTTATTCAACAAGAACAGTTTGTGTGCCTTTTACTGTAGATGGTAACTTAATACCTTCTGAATCTGATCTCCACAAAGTCTGACTTGGAAGGGCTGTAGAATTTTTGACAGTTAGTTTCTTAAATAAGTATCTAATAAAGTATTTTAGTAATCTCTTTACTTCAAAAATATACATTCTCTTTCCTCTCTAATTCCTAATTTTTCATGCTTAAATTAAATGTGTTCATTCCTTCAGTGAAGATGACTTTGAGATTTACTTCCAGTTTACTCATTTAGTAGACTACTGTGTGTTTTATGCAGAAATTAAGAAACTCCTATTTTCCCCTTTCAAAATGGCTCTGCACACATGCAAATGACTAACCTAAGAAGAGGCACCCATAGAAGCTGTTATTTCCTTGTAGTGCTCTGAAAGCCATCTTTTTCCAGAAGGCTGTGTTTTCATTCTGGGCTCCCCACTGTATGTAAAGAGACAGTTTTGTGTCTGGTATCCTTGGCTGCTGAGGCTTTTTCTTGTGTTTAAAGTCACCTCTTGTATTTGACTGATCAGGAGAAAGTGGGAAGCGCTATTACAGCACAGTGGCTCTCTCAGTGGCTGTAAGCAATGATATCTAACAATGCCCCAAGGAGCTAGTTAAAAAGTGCCTCACACACTCAGGAAAGCACTTTAATGTAACTGCATTAGAAAGCTGTCAGTTGCTTGTTAGGCAAAACAGACTTTTTTTGCATTGTAAGGATTATTGAAGCATTTGTTACACAGTAATTTGGAAATCATAATAAAACATTTCTAATTTTATTTCCCCCAGCAAACAACTAATGGGGGTAGTACATAGCAAGCCCAGAAAGCATGCTATAGAGCCATGAAATCTTGTTCGTTCTCCTAATTGGGAGGGCAGGGGATAGAAGCTGTAGCTATTCTTTTAAAGTGTACTTCCCAGAAGTAGAATTTTCAAAGGTAGAGGTAGGAAAAAACTTGTTTGTATCTTTTCTACTTCCCCACTGCCTTAAACTCTCGGTGTATTTCTGCAAATGCATTTTAGTGTTCTTCAAATGACATGTTAAATGCTCGTGAGGTGTCAGAATTCCAGTAGGCAACTTAAATGTTCTCAATGCTCCCCTGTAACAGGAATTGTTGCAAAATGGTGACAGATGAATAGAGGTTAGATTTTACAAACACCTGAGTGTGAATGGCAAAAAGTACTTTGTAGAGGGCATACTTAGATGCTTTTTACAGGCCAAAGTCTTACATAGTTGAAGAGAGATGAGTGATGCTTAAAAATATAAAAGAATTAATTTATTTTCTGAGCTGTTTCTTTGGACTGGTGAACTCGTCTCATTCTGATTTCCTTCATGAATTCTCCTTGGAACTGGAGATGTAGAAATCTGATCCAAAACTCGTGCATAAGCCTCTAGTAGCTTTTTGGTAGCTGATTGGTGAATAGTAGGGATGTGCTTGGGTCCAGATATCCAAAGTTTCTACTTTTCAGTTAAATTGTAAATACAGATCTACCATTAAAACAAAAATAGCCTAACATCAAGGAAGAGGGACAAAAAGAAGAAAGGAATGAAGGAATGATTTGCTGACTTTCAACCTTAAGTCACAGTTAAACCTGATCACATGTCGCTGAAAATGTCAACTGTTATTGTTGTGTGAATAAGCTGTGTGAATTTTTGCAGAATTGGCATTCCCGTGCATCCAAAATGTCATAGGCCTGAAGGTATAGCAATGACAAAAGTGCATTAGGGAATTCATAAATCTGTTAAATGGGTTTGCAGTTGGAAATCCAGAATGCTCAGGTGCGTCTGAGCAGAGGCTGGTACATTTATTATTCACTGCCCTCCAAAATTTCAGGTAAATTTCTCCTTTAAAAAAAATCCTCCCAAAACAACAACAAAAAAGCACTCCATATTGGGAAGATCATTTAAAAAACAGTGATACACAAATCATTTATTTTTGTCAGCTAAGACAAGATCAATTTATTGCATCATATATTCTAAGCAATACTTGCATGCAAACTTGCTTTCTTGGATTCTGAGATCAAGATGAAAATTGTCTTACGTTGTCCATCAATCACACTTACTGGAACAGCTCTTCATGAGCTAGAGCTTATATTGTTCAAGCCTGGATATTAGATGAGCTGCAGTAGAGTTTGAGTCATGGACCTTGAGCATGAAAAACTCTGGACAGCATGTATTTTAGCTGAAGGGGACGCGAACCTTTTGCTTCAAAGGGACAAGTGACAATGTCTATGTTTAAGTCTCTAAAAGCAGTCTTTGGCACAGAGGACAACTTAAAATCTGAGTCTTGAAAACCTGTGTTTCCTGACTGATAAACAATGGCTGTTGTAGAAGTTTTTTTTTTTAAAGTTCATAAATTTTAGCTTTGTCATTACGATTTCAGCCCATCTTTTTCAGTATGGAATTTCAAGTTAGATTTGAAAAGCTTGGAAGTATTCTAGTTCACAAATTGCTTATGTTTCATGTCAGATTTCAGAATGAAGCATTGTGTTGAATATGTTTATTTGTTCCGGTACGTTCAATATATGCTGTTAAACAGTGGCTGTTCGGCTAACCATATGACACACGGTGGAATGTGTGGCAGAATACAGGGAAACAGAGAATGAGATGGAAGTCTTGACAGAAAAGATCAAATACCTGATTTTATTTTTGAATAGCAGCACACGTGAGAGAATTTTTAAGAGATCATTGCTGTGGAGACGAGGAGGAGAGGAAGACAGAAGGCCCTGGAAGAAAGTAGAATCGAGTTTCTGAAAATTGTAGCCTTTACAAAGAAGGTCCGTTAGATACAAATAATGTGCAGGCTTTAAAAAAGAGAGAAGTGGGTTTGGAATTAGGAACTTAGAATACCAGTGAGCTTCCAACAATGAATCTGAGCAAAGGAAAATACCTATTGCTGTAGGAGCTCCAGTTGTGCCTTGATAGTACGACGGAGAAAGCAAAAAGACGAGTCTATTCTTCTTTCCATTCAGGAAAGGACTAGCCTTCTCTTCTGACAACTGCCAGCTAGGTTTGTGCAGTGTAGCCCTTCATGAGACCTGGAAGGAAGCTTGATGGTAAACTGTCTTCAAGAAAGAACAGTTCATTACAAAAAGCTTTAGAATTTGGGCCTCCTTAACAGCCTTTCAGATGAAAGGGACAGACCAGGCTTTCTTATATGATTTAAGTAAGAGTGTGATCACTGAATAGATCCGCAGGAAGGCAACAAGGACAGCGATTTATATAAGAGCTTTAAGAACAGAGGTTTATAATTAATTAGTCAGTGGTGAATTGGTGGAGCGTTGGGAAGGAGAAGTAAAGGAGAGACCCACAGTGCTGCTTGCAGGTTAGTCTGAAGTGAAAGCTCTTGGGGTGTGGGCCAGGCTGACAGGGTTCTGCTAAAAGGAAAGAAAAAGCATTAACCTGTGTTCATGCCTGGATTTAATTCCACAAGACACTGCAGGACCTAAAGCAAACCAGTTGGGACCTAAGGTACATCAAGTAACATTTAACCAGTTGTATGTTCTTTTTATGACTTCTGTTTGTGAGGGAGATAAATGCATGTCTGAGGCAATAAAACATTTCCCCTGATTATAGCAAATGGTGTTTCTTTTCCCTCGTGGGATGTAATAGGAATATCAATGTTTTATATTTCGTATTAAAAAAGCCCAAGTTTGATAAAAAATGAAACACATTTAGTAGAGTTGTTATCTCAGGTAAGTTAAAGTAGCATCGTGCAGTCACAGGCACAGAACTGTAAGCACGGTGGGTTCGCTTACTGCGAATCCGGCCAAATTTCTGTGTGCTACTTTCCAAATCCAAATGAGCTTGGAGAAGAAGGCGAGCAGGAAGGAGTTCATAAAGGCCACTAAATGAAAGCTAAGGCAGGTGGTGCCTCGTATCACAGGTAACAACCGTCTCGATAAATGCAGCAGATGGAATTTAAACTGGGACAAAGAGTTATATAAGAGAGAGCAAAAAAAAAAAAAAAAAAGCAGCAGAGGCTGAGAAAACACAAGAGAAGCAGCTCAGAAAGAGAATCCCGGGAAGTGTGTCCAATTTTTCTAACATTTCTCATCACTAACTTCACCAGAATTGTGTGGGTATCTGCGAAAGCAGAATTTGTCCCCAATAGAATATGATTAGTGTGTTAAGCAGATGTTTTATTTCAGGAATGGAAATATGTAAAACAGATATGCCAAAATATTTTCTTTTGATGTGGAATATTAAAAATCAAAAGAAATGGTGATACAAGCTCTCCCTTTTGTTCTTCTGTAGTGAATGACAACTTAACGTTTAGTTGGTTTTTGTGTGGCTTCTGGGGGGAAACTTTTCCAAACCTGCCAGAACTTCCAGGAATTCAGGTCTGATCCCATTCTGCGCTGCAGCAAAACCAAACTCTCCTGGCGTGCGTGTCCCACTTGTCCAGCAGACATGCCTGTACTGGCACAGCCCTGGGAAGGAAGCGTGTCCCTCGGGGGGCTCGGGGCAGGGTCCCCAGTCCACTGGCCGGCTGCTGCACGCTGCCCATGGTGGCAGAGTTTCTAGGGGTGCCCCAATCCCCCCCCACAATGAGCGTGGAGCTGTGTGTGGGTGGTAACGTAATGCCAGCAGGAGGAACCGAGAGACCATCGAGGCTTTCTTAGTTTTGTTTCAGGCAAAGGACTTGAAGTTAAACGTTTCATCTCGAGTTTCAGTGGTATTCTCAGAAAACCAGAAAAGGCAAACAGTGAAGAATTGGGCGTGGGTCTCTTTAAAAATGTTGCTCTGAGTTTTCGTTTTAACTCCCTAGAATTGTTGCATCTTATTCAAGTAAATAAGAAATCTTCTATATGCTTCTAGGGGAGCATGCGCTGTTTGACAGGTTCTGCATATCCCTTCATTTACCCCCTTTGCTAGCAGTCTGGTTCCTACTACTTCTCAAAATATTGGCTTCATATATCTGATTATGGCATACAGGTCTAAGCAGGGGGTTTCAGGCATATCAAGGCGTATGTCTGAATGGAAGTGGTTACTGCTGTTTTAACTGGGATTGCACTGCAAAATTAGGCAGGATAGTTCTTGCAGTTAATCCTTGTGAAGGGAGAAGGTCGGGTGTATGTTTGCGAGATGGCATTTACGGCAGCCAAGACCTATACAGCACAGAAGAAGTTTTCAAGAACAGCGTACGAGTGCAGTGCCGGGGGAGCGCAGCGCGGTTTGGCTAAGGCTCGGCTGGGATTGAGCGCACGCAAAGGGCAGCCAGCTCGGGTCTGGCGTGGCACGGTGCTGCCAGCCTTTGCTCCTGCCCGCGTGGGGTCCAGCGGCTGTGGCGAGATCTCAGCCTGCCAGTGCTGGCTGTGCATTGCTTGTAAAGTACGAAGTATGACATTGTATAGAAAATTGGATATAATCTGTGTTTTATGGAATATACATGAAGTTCAAGGAACAGATTTCAGATGCTGTACGTTGGCACATCTATTTCATGTTTTATGTACGCACTGAATTCGATATACTGTGGTTTTACATTTGTGCTGGTTTACATTAGCCGTAAATGTGACCTCAGCGTGTTTACATATAATGTGCTGAAGCTTCTCAAGTTGACAATTACCAGGATGTTTCTTGTGCTGCATTACAATTGAGAATCACAGATCCTACAAGATAAATTTGTGTCGAATTGTGTTTATCTAGATTTTGCAAAAAAGCAAAGCAGTTAGTTTAGCTTATCTTTTGTCATGTTTTCTGCTATGCCAGTTGGAAATTTTTCATTGGTAAAAGCTTATTTTCTTTCTAACAAATGTCTGTCTTCCAGTTTTGTGAAAGTGAATAATTGTTTCCTGAAGATTAATCCCACAAACGTTTGTACTCAGTAATGTCATTTCTGACCTCTAGTTTCATGGGCTTTTGGCAGTAAAAAATTGAAAACCTTACAGAATTTAAAAATCTTGGGAAGAAACCACAAGAATAAATTTTAATGTGAAAAGATCATACAGTTTTGCAGAAGTATGGAGCATCTGTTTTTTCAGTTAGATGCTTTAAGTTTTGCTCACCCCCTCAAATATTAGAACTGAGCTAACCTAAACATTATGGTATTATTTAAAATATATATTTTTTAACATACATCATGCGTTTCATGTAATCTAAACCCCTTTAAAAGTACTAGTCCCTGAAAATGTGACTGTGGTAGCCTGAATTGTCAGAGAACACACACTAAATTGGAGTGTAAACTTATTTTGTTACCCACAGCTTCTTTTGCTGCTAATAACTACTTCCTTTCTTCCTTTAAAAAAATAAGCCAAAACATTAGCAGTTTTGCAAATTTAAATATTTGTGAAAAATTGGGCACGAAAAACCAACCTGTTTAGCCATGTTCATTTCTTAGATTGTCTTTGACAATCCTTAGTAAGAAGTTTATGGACTGAAATGAATGTGACAGTTCTGTATGGTTACCAAACTGCCCAAATTCACCAGGTTTGCTTGATCTCTGAAACTCTGCCTTCCCAATGGTGTGTGTATCCATAGCTGCCTAAATACCAGGGCAGCGGGGGTGTGACACCTGGCTGTGCCTCAGCTGCGGCAGTAAAGTCCTACCTGAGAGTCGGGGTTTGCGGTACCCTTGCGGTCCCGGCAAAGTCCCAGTAGCTAACAGGCAGCTTGGAGGCGCAGCACACCACAAGCAGCCATCCCACAGTTGTAATGCACTGCAGTCACTTATTAGGGTTACCAAGACATGCTAGAGTATCCTTACGTACTGTCTAGTAAAATGTTACTTGCATCATGCAGCATTCCTGTCAGCCCTGTGGATTAGATGTTACCCAAATTTTCCTGATTTTTGTTCTTCTGTAAATAGAGCTGAAAAGCCAATAAGGAATGTCTTGTATACCTTTATGTGACATTTCAGAATTTGCTTACAGGAGATGTTTCTACTTCAAGAAGTTTGCAAAATACTGTTGTGATTTTTTTTTCACTGAATCCATTTAGACTTTCATTTTCTTCAAAATAAAATTAAAAAGGAAAGAAAACTCGCTGCAAAATAATGTTTTCAGAAATTATGTATCTTATAACCATTGGTGTTGAAGGCCTGGGGTGTAGTATTTCCATTTTGCAATTTTATTCAGAAATTAGAAAGTGTTGTATCTAAACCTTTTGCATATTTATTAAAAATTAAAATATACCATTGTTTGTTTTTTTTTTCTTAATGATCTTTTAAAACATTCATCACTGGAAAATGCCCAGCAGAATGTGGTTCTGTGCTGTAGTGGAGGCGTGAGTTTCATGGGCTACAAGTTGTGGAAAATCAGTATAACTAACACACTCCAGCGAGGTAATTTAGGATTGCATCATCCATTTCTTTGCAAGTGTGCGCAAAGCTGAAACAGCTCTACAGGAGCTGTGTGCAACGTACTTGGACTTGCAATGTGTCATCCGAGTTACAGGATATGTGCTGCCTATGGATCAAGCAGCAACTGTGTTTTTTCCATCTGTTTTGGGGTTTCTTTTTTATTTTGTGATGATTTTATTTGAATCTTTGGCTGAAATTTCACAAATTCAATTGGTTGTATGAAATCAGGATAAAACTGGATCTTAGTCATTTTTCAATGTAACTAACGTACGCGAGGTTACTTGTACAGGTCATACAGTTTGTGAGCAAGGATTGCATTAAAATAGGGTTTTAAGGAACTGATAAAGAGATTAAAAGCATGCTTTTCCCACATTTTGATTTACACAGGAAGTCTGGCACTTGTAAGTCAAAGCTGTGGTTGTACAGCCTCGATGTGAGCTAGTAGTGATCATGCAGGTTCGGCACCAAAGCGGGGCCCCGCGGCTGAGGACCAGTGCCACCTTTCCCTCGCTAGGAACGGGCAGCATTCTGCCGGCAGAAACTTGATTTCCTTGGCAAAGTCCCAAGCAGCTGAAAAAAAACAGTAATGCCTTTTGTATAAGGTTTCAAAATCTTCCCAAAAATGTAAACCAGAACTGTGCCTCTGTTAGAGCTCCACGGGACAGGATAAAACAGTTGTACTGAGAGGCCACCCTTCTTTATTAAATTACGCAGACCTTGGAAGACTGTTTGTGGGAGCCAAATGCATCCTAGACCCCAATTTGTGGTGTCGCTCTTTAAATCCTGTGGGGTTTTCCGTGAGGTTTGTTGTTCAGTGCAAAGAGCCTGGCCGTTGCTGGCCCTGGGTGCGAGGGTTGCTCTCGCCCCACGCTCCGCTCCCCAGCTAATGGCTGGGTTTCACCTCTCCCGCGTCTGTCCCAAGGGAGGAGCTCGTGGGAACGAGGGGGCAGGTCATTCTCAGCACCAGGCTCCTGGCTCGGGCCGCACTCCTGCCAGAAATCTGTCTGAGCCTGAATCTGGCAAAGTTTAGGAAGCTGTGTTAAATGCACCTCTTTGTTCAAGTCTTCCACTAACGGCAGGCGCAGGAATTTCACTTGGCAATCGGTATCCTGGCTACCCTTTTCAGGGTACTTCTATAGCTGCCTCAATAGCTGGGAGGGACACGGGAGTGTTTTGTGTGATTTCGATTTGGGTTACATTATGTAAAGGGCATCCAGGTGCTCTGATAATCATCCTTGATGACGTAGATATAGATGATTTGGGGCTATCGCTTCCTAATTTCAGTTCGAAAGGAGAGCCTTTCAGGTTGTATCGTTTTAGAAAAAGTAGTAAGCCTGAAAGTACACAGAGGGATAAGGTCTGTGTGTAGCAGGTGAGCAGTCTGCAGACTTCTTATCATGATGTGTTTCCTTTATTGCATTGGATAACTGCTACAACTCAGAAGTAGTAGACAGATAGGGATTTTTGAAAACAAAAGTTTTGTTTAGCCTTAGAAACAAATGTGACAATTGGGCGTTTCAATGTGGTTCTCCTTTATTTTTCTTTTAGAATTGGATCTGGATTTAGATGCCGGCTTTCATGGTTGAAGTGTGTAAAGGTTCTTTGCACAGAACAGATTTTCCTATGGGTAAAAGCATGGCAGCAATTAGATACTGAACAGTAGCTGCAATGGCAGCCTGCCTTGGGAATTGGCTAATTTCACTGCAACAAAAAATTGGCTAATTCCATTGCAAAAAGAGCTGCTGGGGTAGCCCTTTGCAGAAATGAGCTGATGTCTGTCTCAACAGGCAGGAGATCATTGCCTATAGGAAATTCACTATGGTGCACAAATACGTTGGGGTCTAGCCATTAGAACAGGCCCTCGTGGAGGAGCACTGTGTATGTGCCTTTTCCAAATCCTGACGGGCTTTCTCAGTTCTACAACTAGTTGCTTCTGTTGCACAACTGCTGGGCGCCGTTATCCGGGCACACAGGCGGCGCTTTCTCCTAAAAGCTATGTTTTCTGTGAAGTTAGTGCAAGAGTTCCTTTTGTGTTTTGTTGCTTGCTGTCATGCCACTTAGGTGTATTAAAAGATGCTCGTGCATGAATAGCACTCGTTCTGTTGCTCTGCACGTGTATTTGCCAGGATAAGGCTTTCTGACTAAAGAAAAGAATTGAGAATAACACCTTTAGCTTATATCTTTGACTAGACAAATCAGTGAGTTTGACTGTTTGTTTTCCCTTCCTTCCCCAGTGTGTTGACCCAATAACAACTGAATAATTCTTTACAGCTCCTATAGCAGAACAAGATCCTGGAGAGAGGTGTGGAGGGGAAGAGGAACAAGGAGGAGAAACAAGTAGAGGAACTTTAATATTGCTGCTGTTGGCAGAGAGAAAATGCTGTGGGAAGTGCTGTAAGGCAGAGGTCAGACAAACGTGAAATGGTGAAATTTCCATGGTGCTGAAGAGGAGTTGCTTGAACATTGCTGTTGGATTAGAGAAAAAGGCAAGTAAGAAGGCATGTGTCTAGGTGGCAGGGAGCTGGCAGTCTGGAGTGACAAGTGAGCTGTTGGGTTATTGGTTGATCACTGAGGGTGGGTGGAACCTAACGTTTTTTTTCCTAAAGTTTATAGGGAAATGATTTGGAAAGTAACACATCTCAAATTTGCTTCCCCCACAACTCCTTTTTCCAGCTTGAATCACAAAAGAAAGTTCAGAAATCAAAGGACAGGTTCTTGTACTGTACTCTTTCCAACCTAACTTAAACTGGAGAACATTTGCATAGGTGTCAAGTCCTCATGAGGATTGCAGCACGATTGTTCAAAATCGCATCTCTTTAGTTACTTTTAATCTTGAAATGTTCACCCATCAAGAAGCAAACGGTGAAATCACAATTGCTTCCCATGCTTATACCTATTTTTAAAGAACATTTTCTCCTATGTCCTTTTGCTTTTCCAACAGCTTTTTGTGAGCGCTATCTTACCCTCACATCCCAAGTAAAGCGTTCCTCTGGATTCCCCAAATGTGTCGCTTCTTCATGTTGACTCCACTCCTACTGGGATCGGGTGCCCAGATGTCATGCCCAGCCCTGCTGAGTTAGATTCGTGGTCATGTCCAGGATATGTAGCTTGCTCAACGTGTCCCAGGTGGCTAGCAGCCCACAGCTGGGACTCTTCTTACTGCTTTACCCACCACTGATTTGCTCTTTGTTGAAGGCAGAATATGGTTCAAAGTCTCTTTCAAGGTTTTTCAGAGCTTTCCGTGGACTTGTTTGCTACTTTTGAGGCCATGAGTGAGTGTGGTCTTTCGTTTTTCACTGTCACCAGGGGACATGAATCAGACTGGGAGACCTGAGACTCTGGGAGGCAAGAGCTTCCAAAGAGCCTGGTGAGACCTGCAGAATGCTTGCCTGGATGGCATTGTCTCCTTTCCACTAGACAGTGCACCAAAATGCTGGTCTGGAGATTGGAGGGGAAGGGAAGAGAGAGAGAGGTGTGTTGTCATCCTGTTTACCTATCTGAGTTAGCACAATGCTTCAGCAGTGATGTTTCTTAACAGCAATACTTCTATTTCGTTCATTTCAAGCAAATCGGAAGATTTCTTTTTAACTGGTCAGTAGCTATTTTAGGTTGCATTTTTTACTAATAACTTATGCTGACTAACAGTGCTAACAAAGGCTTTACATAAAGCAGGCTGTATAACAACTTGATTTTTTTTCCAAATTATACATTTTAATTAGTAATAAGTGCTGTGAATGGAGATAATTGAAACATTTCATCACTACATACTTAATCTTTAGATTTGAGTTGGACCCTGGGGAAAGAGGTTGCATTTAGACCTAATGGCTTAAACACGTTCCTGATTAATAGTCAGAAAACAATTCCTTAATTTCAGTTTTGGGGAGTCTTCAGTTGGATGTGCTTTTAGCTATAGCTATACATGCTATTATTTGAACAAAGGTTGTATGTATGACAGTGCAATTGTCTTGTTGCATACATTCCCATCCTGTTAAATTTCACATTTCTGTAGGATCTCAGTCTAAAGAATTTTTCTCTTATCATTCTTTGGGCTTAATTTTGCTTTGGAAAATCAAGCTCTGTTCCCTTTTTGTTTCATTTCTTGTCATTTAGAATCAGACAACAATAATTCTGGAATCAGAATGTGCCTTCTGTTATCTGACTGATTTTGATGGATTGTCATGCGTCAGTTTGACTTTGCAGGGGTTGAATGTAGCATTAAAAATGTTTTGAGCATTTAACTGAACAAACATGCCATCGAAACTAGAGAGAAAGGTCACTGGCACAGTGTTTGGCGATCAAAGCTTTTGTGGTGGTGGTGTTTTTTAACTTTGCAAAAAGCTTTAAAGTAGTGTATCGTAACAGTTTGCAGATCACTGAATAATGTACTGTACACATGCTTAACGATTTATGGGGCCATGAGTTATTTAATCAGGTAATGGATATACTTTGTATGACAAACAAGCAGATGAAAAACTCTGAATGGAAGAAATCGCTCATCTTCTGAATGACACACATTATATCCGGCCTTATCAGGAAATAATATGACTTTTTCCTGCCAAAAGTTATCATTTCCAGTGGCCATTGTCTCATCTGAAAACATCAATTAAGCAAAAATGTGTAATAAATAGTGCCTTTCATCTGGAGTGTGTTAAAGAAGTGCAAAGCAAAATAGAAGTGATCTCAGATCTTTGGCATTAGGCTCTTGTGTTGTCATTGTCATAAATTCTGTTGCTTTGCAGAAAGGACACAGACTGCAACAACACACTTGGTTTTAATACCTGATGGAACTGAAATGTGTTCTTGCTGTAGGAGAGATTTTAATCCTAATGACTGGGAGGTGGTAGGTAGCTGTAAGGATGTGTTGCTGCATAGGATAAAAAGGGTAAGGACAACCAAGCAAAAGCGTTGCGCTGTTCGCAACAGGGATGGCTTTTTCAAGGTGTTGGCACAGAACTTAGCATGCTGGGGCTCTTATTATGGACTGTGATTTGTCAGTTGTATAAAATGAAAGGACAAGAAAGGATGAGAGAGGGCCACAAGCATGTTGAGGTAGGAAAACACAGGAACTGGTTAGAGGGGAACCAGAGGTACAATGCAGAAGAGGGGAGCAAAGCAAGTTTCAGAAAAGAGATGAGATGTGAAGAACTTTGAAGTTATCGTGGCTGGGGAAAAAACCTTAATCTTCAGCACTGCAGGGGACAAAGTGTTGAGTGGAAAGGGAAGATCAGCTCTCACTCTGCCACAGGCGGCCATGTTTATTGACACGAGAGTGGTGGACGTGGAGGAGCAGCAAGGTCTTGTCCCACTTTGTCCGTCCCAGCAACTAGAGGCACAGATTGGATCAGATGGGTGACAAGAAGCTCTTTAAGAATAAAAGCAGAAGAGCTGTGTCAAAGTAGGGGGGCGGCCTCAAAGGAAATAAAACAGCATCACAGGCTCGGACCCCTCTGTGTACCCTAGAAAAGTACTCCTGTGGATCCTTGAGGGCAGATCCCACTCCAGCGCACTGGACAGATCTAAGCACTCAGCCTCCTGTGAACTGAGACAGTTTGAATGACACGTTCTAGATGTGAGCAGTGGAGCCAGAGCATCACTGAGCACCGAGCTCGGCTAGAGGGCTAGAAAGCTGCATCGAGATGACTGGCTGTGCCAAATCATATAGCAGTGAAAATATGCCTCTACTTCAGCCGTGTATCCTGTTCCTCTAGCCAAAGCCTCAGGCCAGTGCGAAGTTTTCACCAGCGCCGCTGCTGAAAGCAGCTCGGGGAGCAGCGTGCCCTACTGGGTGAGCAGGAGATGTGATGGAGCAACGCAGACAAGCGTGGAGCCTTCTCCGCCCCGCAGTGTCCCCGTGCTCAGCAGAGCTGCCCCTGTCCTGCTGCGCCTTTCTGCAAGCAGCACTGGCTCATGACGATCCTTTCAGGTCAGATTTTTCTCTGAAAGCTGGCATACCCTCTGGGAAGAGAGGGAGGTGCCCTAACCTGTCAGAGAGCACGGCTGCATGTGTACTTCTGCAACAACTGGGCTCTCTTTGTATTCTTCACAGAGTTTGGAGGATTTTTTTTTTAAAAAAAACCTCTTTTTTTAAAAAAAACTCTTTTTTTTTAAAAAAAAAAAAAAACTCC
The DNA here is from genome assembly GCF_964211835.1 of Anser anser. Lineage (NCBI taxonomy): Eukaryota > Metazoa > Chordata > Aves > Anseriformes > Anatidae > Anser > Anser anser. The sequence goes on from NC_139725.1 coordinate 4,016,460, forward strand.
TGAGAAAGCATCTACCTTTGAAATTTACCCTGTACATGAAGATGCACGAGTCTTTCTTCATTCATATTTCCAGCATCTGACTTGAACAAAAATCCCTAAGGTTTTCTAGTTTCAAATTGTACTTTTTTGAATAATGGTGACTCAAATATTCCAAAGCGATTTTAATGTACTTCAAATCCCTCAAAACACTGCATCTCTGTCCATGCAACCAGCCTCAGAAAGCCACGTGAAAATGCAAATGTTTGCTTTCTCAACCAGAACTGAAAAATATCAAGCATTTCTAAAGGAGAAACAGAACAGTATGTTCTCCTTTCCTTATGCATTTTATAAAAAATGCATATATATATATATATAAAGATGAATATAAATTCTTTTAGAAGCAATTGTTTCATAAAAGAAACATGAGTTTGCTTTGGCAAAGATGTCTATGATTTATGGTTCATTCTGTAAACTTGGCCAAACAATTTCCTTCTCCTTCATGACTGGGGAGCAGAACTGTCGGGGGCAGGGAGTTACAGGATGGCATCTGTTCTTAGAGCAACAGGATTATGTTTATTCATGATTAGTTTATGCAGAAAATGCATCAAAGAGTTTATTTGAATTTTTGATAAATTTGCCTTGTAGAAAAGAAATATTTTTCTTAACTGGACCTTGTAGGAAAAATCCCAGTAACGGCAAATGCAAATGAGAAATAATCTGAATTTAAAGAGCTTTTCTTCAGAACCACTGGTGCTAACAGTAATGCGAGGCCACTCTCTGCACTTTTTAATAAGATCATGCTTTTTTTTCTCTACTTTAATCCCATATGGATATTCTGTGGTAGTGCAGTAATGGTTTGACATGTAGCTTCTTCAAATATCTTTAGTGAAAGCAGGAGATCTGTTTATCACTGCAGTGCTCAATAACCTTCTCTCCCTGCTTGCTTTTGAGTCTTGAATGAGGTTTATAGAGTGCCACAAACCATGCCAATTTTCTGTATTTTTGACTCTATGTAAATTTTTGCAAAGAGGTAGGGAGAGCAAGTGTAAAGATTGACACTGGTATCTCCTGAAATGTTTTTTTCTTTTTTTTAAGCAGCTTGATTTTCCTTATAATGTTACCAAAACCCCTAGCAGATGATGTTTTCAGGATCAGAGACAGGAGATTGAAATGTTGCTAATGTCTGTAGCACTTTAGTTATAGATTTCTGCAAAGAAATGTGCCATGATTGATCTGATTAATCTTTTAGATGGGTGGCAAAAGAGAATGAATCTTCTTCACCAGTACTAAATAACTGCTTCTTAGACACTGAGCTTCAGCATCCTTGCAATATTCTGATGTGGGTGACCCACACCTCACAGTTTCTGTTGAATTGAGTACTCTTCCTTTCCACCACAAAGCTTTCAACATCTGCCTGGGTGTAATGGGAACGTTTTTTACAGTTCTCTCCTGTGAGCGAAGCCCTGTGGGATCCCCTGGGAACTGTAAAGCAACGTGGCAGGTTTCTGCAGGGAGGCTGCCTAAGTGGTGCAAGGAGGTTCTCGGCCTTTACTTAGGTCGAGGGTTCATTGCTGAAAAGCTTCACATTATATCTCATCATTCTGAAGGTTAATTGCAATTGTGGATGAACCCAAACACTACAGCTGTGCTGGGGAAACTCGAGTTTCACTGGCAGTTACCCTTCCTGTTGTGGTGTGTGGTAGTCTTGCAATATGTGCAAGCGGAGCTAAAGGACTTTTTCCTTTTCCCAGAAATTCATGTAAATTCTCAGTCTCTCTGGGCAGGTTCTAGAGGGCAATAGTGAAGTATACACACACATAAACATGCACAAAATTCATTATTTCTTTAGCAAGACCATGGAGCTTTAGCAAGAATGTCAAAATGTCATGGACATTACAATATCATTGCTTTATTTTGAGAGGAAACAGACTTAAAAACAAACAAAAAAATAAACCCTTTCACTCATTCTTTAAACTAGTCAAAGAACAATAAATGAATTTGTTACCAAAATTTAGAAAATTCTAAATGTTGGATCGAGTCTGGTTTTCTCTCATCAAAAACCTGCTAAGTGAATGCCCAGAGCAACATACTTGAATTGATAGGCTTCCACACGGTTTGAGTTCCAACTTTATATGTTATTTGTCCAGTGCCTAGAATGCCACGCAGAGGCTAAAGAACATATTACAATTAATTATGTCATGTTGGAGTAAATAATTTCCTAAATACGCGCTCTGTCATGGTGGCCACTGATAAGGAATTTAATTTGAAACTCAGCTCTTGCCTTCTGAAAATCAGCTTTAACTAAATTGTTGCAGTCATTACATGTTGTAAAGCTTCTGTATTTCACACTTCATTTTCTATCCAAATGGATGACAGCCTACTTCAAAGGGAAAGAAGTAAACCTGTGCTCAGAGTGTTCACCTGAACAGCGTGCTCGCCCAAGATCCCACATCTGCCAGTTTTGACTTTTTGAATTCCTGCAGGTTTATGATTTAATTGGTCAAAAATCAAAGGATGTCCAGTTGAACTGTACCCCCTAATAACAGGGTTAGAGACTGGGGGATAACTTTTGATGCTCTGCCTTTCCTGACATTTCACTGTTGCACAAAAATGGGAAAGCTGTTTCAATGAGCTTCCCAAGCTAGAAACATTAACTGCAAGTGTTTAAAACTTACGAACGTGAAGTTTATATGAAAGAGAGACAGTCTGAGAGCCCAACTCTCTTTGTCTGCTAGAGGTGTAATAGAAGAAGTGAAAATAATCTGCTGATGGTACGTTGTTATAGTCTGTAAGATAAACTCAAGTACTTAGGTCCTCATTTAGTACCTGTGAATGGTCTCGGAGTGTCCAGTAGGGCTTTGAGATGGCATGCAATGCAGTAAACGTACATGTTTTTTATACTCTTGGATCTCCATGGCCCTCAACATCATCTTTTCTGGGTGCAGTCCAGAAAGACCCGTTATGTCTCTTATTACAGACAACTCAGAGGGTACAGGTCCCTAGGTGCTTCCTTTGATGTTTTTGGATGTGATCATTGAGGGAAGTACTTGGAGGTGGAAGGTAAGGAAGCAGTTGAAAGAAGATTGAAAATAGAGTTGGTATGAATCTGAACAGAAAATTAAAGTTTGTTGATGCTATGAGATGCATTACTTGATTACTTTGGAAAGTTTGCTTGAAGTCAGACCTAAAACAGAAGCGTTCTTTAGCTATATCCTGTTCACACGTCCCTAAATACAGTACAGTTGGCGTGGCTGAGGACAGAGGCTCCAAATTATCACCGTCTCACTCTCTTTCCACGCTCTCCAATTTGGGCAGTGGGAGGCCACAGCATGCTCTAAAGCAAGTGGATGGCATTGTGAAGTCACGTTGAGGTTCAGGGAGGGCGTGGAGCTCTGCCCCACCTTCCCACTGCCTCTGATGATCCTGTGTACCGAGAGGGAAGGCAGCAGGAGGCTTTGGCCAGTGGTGACGTTGCAATGGAGGCTGTGCTGCCTGGGGCCACTGTGTTAGGGTTACTGCGTGCGGTTTGTAAGCCGTGAATTGGCAGGAGAAATGAGAAGTGTGCAACTTTGCAGTGGTTGGCTGCATACCGCAGCTCCACCAGATGTCCTGTTCTGAAGGATGGCGTTTGTCTGTCTTCTAGTTCATGCAGTATTCCTGTTGACATGCACTGTGTTCGGCTTACAAAAAGAGATGCTGTGTAATGGCTATATAAATGAAATTTTTATGGGGCCACACAAACTATTCATTTTTAGATTTATTTATTTTTTTCCTCCAAATAAACTCTTATTGTCTGGGGCTGTGTCACAACTGATAGTGGCATTCTTTGGGGACCTCAATGTCATATGCGAGTAATAAGGACGTTGTCACTGTTCATCTGATCAGAGATTGATAGCTCAATACCTTTCAGCTTGGCTGGGCAGGTAAGGTGCAGGGATTTTTAAACTGTGCATTTCCATCACAGAACTGGATAGTGATTTGGGCTGGTGTTGGTAACACTGTTCAGATGTAGATGCCAGCTTTTAAAACTGAACTTGTGTTCAGTTGCTTCCCTTTTTGGAAAAAAGGGAGGGGATTCACCTAGATGATCAGAAAGGGTTGCTTATTCTAGAAAATATAAATGCTTAAGACTGCTAACCATTGCTGCTATGAAAAGCAGTAACAGGTTTTTTGGAGTACATGCCACAGGAGGTAGCCACCCCAGGGTAAGTGCCCACCTATGGCACTCTGACTGCCTTCTCGGAAGCAGACATCAAATGCAGCAGATGAGGCGTGAGGTGTTGGCAGCAGTATATGTCTGTGCCTTAGACGTAGGAAGGAAGGAAGAAGAATGTGCCTATGGAGGAGAGGAGGGCAACCATATGTATGGTCTGGAGGAAGCAGAGGTACAGAGCTCTTTCGGAGCTCTGGAAGTGCTGAGCTGGAAATGGCCTGTTCTTACGTCTGCGATTCAGGGAGAGACCTTTTATAAATTTTGTTTAAAAAAGCAAGTTTGCACTAAACAGTGTCTGTTAGCGTGAGCTTCTCCTCCTAACAGCAACTATCTAGTGAGACCTTAAATGCCACTTGATGGAATAATAGCACATAATTAAAGATAAGCAAGTCTAGAAGGCTTAACTTGCAGATTTGGGGGCCGAGACTAGACACATTGTAAGAGATTCTTAGGAAAGTAAGCTTACCATGTGATTTTCCCTGAGATTTCATTCAACTCAAAGGTTGGCTTTGTTTAAATATCACTTAGTTATAGGGAAAACATGTAGATTTGAAAAAAAAAATCATATTTTCTACTAACATTTGTATTCATTTCTCCTTTATTGTGGAGTTCAAGTTATGAAATGAAATGTTCACACTATCCATGCAAAATGACATTTTACACCCTGGCAGATTCTGGATATTCCATTATCTATTTCGTTTTCAACATCGCACCCAACATGTTGTCCTTTTCAAGTTATATCCATCCTACTTGGTACAGCTTTCAAAAAAATGACCAACCAAATGTTGGCAAGTGCATTATATAAAGTTGCCCCCTCATCCACCTCCTCTTTCTCCCAGTCACCCGTTTCACAAGCAGGTATCTAGACTTGGCTTGGCACAACATCGTTATTCTGTAGCAGGTGTCGATTGGGAGGTTTTTTTATATTTCAGGATCCCTTGACCTTTCTTCTGGGCACACATACAGCGTGTTAATGATGAACAATGTCCACACATCAGCACTAATTCAAACCTGATCTCTTCCAGAGTTTGAAATATGCATGGATAAAGTCTGTGCTGATGGTCCTGAATTTTAATATATAAAAGTCACAGTAAAACAAAGTTAACTTTTAAAATTCTGCAATAAATCATAAAAAGCTGAATATGGTCCTCTGGATATCTTAATTAGATGAATTTCTTTCATTTAATCAGACATACTCAAAGTCAAAGGGACAAAAGATACTGCCTTTCTTTAGACACTAAGGCCTGAATAACATCTCAGTGGTCAGAACAGTTGATCGAATTACTTGCTGTCACTCATGTTTATATTTGATTGTACTCTTATAGCTCTGAATAATGTCTTGAACATCACTGCTTCCATTTTTTTCTCAGTCACGATCAAGAATATTCCCAGCAGGTTTATTTCTGGGCTTCGTGCTGCCACGCAAGGATTTTGCATCATGCATATTTGCACACAAATATTTAAGGAATTGTTAGTTTGAAAGCTGAACTTTAAAATGGGAAATAGCAGAATCAAGATAGATTAGCTCCATAGCCTACTTCACGTGCACCTCTGATCGGATCACCAGTGCCAGGAGGAAGGAGAGCAGAGGGGAGGACGTGGGATGTGCTCTGGGCACGCCGAGGAGCCCTGCTGCCTGCCACGCGCAGCTCCGGGTGCCCACATGTAGGGAGGCCGTCAGCTTCAACAGCTGGCCTCTCGAGGGCTCGTATGTGTGGTGTGCGCACATGCGGATGGTACATGGAAAAGACTGCATACGGCTAAAGTAAGAGGACTTTTTATGGGGAAAGTAAAAAATTCTCTGTCTGCTTCAGGGTTATCTCAGTGCTGAATTCCCACATTTCTTCTCCAAATCTCCAAAATGTTCCATTTTGTTTTAAGAAAGTGGTTTGTGCTGGCAATCTCTCCAGATTTTTCTAGCCTCATTGAAAACAGCTGTGATGCTTTTGCTGAATGGAATGTCTTTGGGTTTGTGTTTTTTTAAATTATTTTTAATTTTTCATTTTCAGTTAAGTCAGAGGTAGAGCCTAAGCACAGAAACATCAGTTAAAGCTATAAACAAAGCTTTTTGAGAGAGTTGGGGGTGAGAGAGACAGAGTGGTAACAAGGACTTGCAGTGGGAAAGTATTAGGCAGGATTGACTCTAGGTGTCACTGTGAACTGTGCCTATAATTCTGCAGCTCCATTTCCACTTTTATTGTGACCCCCCCACTTTCCAGCCACCTTCTTCTTCCCTCCTTCCCTTTCCTTCTTTCCCTCTCTCTCTTTTCCCTCCTCTGTCTCTCTAACACACATGCGTGCACATGCAGAGAAGTACGAGACAAATAATAGCTGGAAGCAAGCAAATTACTGTGGCCATTAGAGAACGTGGCAAATAGAAATTAATAGATACTTAATAAAAATGCTGGTTAACTGAATAGTTATGATGTCTGATATCTCACTTATATGAGAGCCCTGGAAAGCAAATTGTATATATATACAAAAGAAAAAGCTAAGCTTTCTTTTGTCCATTTGTATTTGGCTACAGGTAAGAGCAGAAGGCAAACGTCAGGAGACATGATACTCTTCCAGTCTTGCTTGTCTGGATTGGACAGTAGCAGGGCCAGATCATTTTAAGGTTTACAGACCTGACTGCTGGTCAGAGGGGTTCTGGTAAACTTTGAAGCTGTGCCCACCTGTGTAGAGACCTGCAAAAGCAGCCTCTTTTAGCATTTTCTCTTCACTAATATTAACTTAGCTTCTCAATTTATAATTTAGAATGCTTTCCTATAAGATCCACTTAGAGAATACTAACCAACGACATACAGCAACGTCATTAAACACTTTAGTGCCTCGGGGTAACAGACTACAATGCATCCTGCAAAGTAGCACTTAGAGGCTGTATGAACATATTCTGTCACCTTGCAATCTTTTATAGCATAGCCCTGGGAATGCACAGGGAGATAACATGCAGTGGAATAGAACAAAGTCTGCTGGAGTCACACTCTCCTTAACGTGATGAATTATCAAGATGCCATACGTTTGCTGGTTAGGTCCCAAACAGATGAACTTGTGTAAATGAGTAAATTTAAACGCCTTCTTATCACACATAGGCAGAACGCTGTTTTTGTGGCGCTACCGAGAGTCTGATGTTACTTTTAAGTGACTTTGTGCAGTGATCAGTACTTCGGCCCTAATTGGTAGAAGTAGTAATTGCCTTAGGTTAAATCATAAACAGAAAAATAGCTTGTCTAATGTTTTAGTTCAACCCCCCTGCCAACCCTAAATTATTCCTTGTGGTATATATTGGATTTTTTCTTACATCAATTTAAATATCTTAAGCAACAGCTTCCATGGTTTCCTGATTTTTTCTTTTGAGTTTGATTATTTTATTTTATTTTATTTTATTTTTACTGGGATTTAGCAGGGTTCTCGTGAAGGACAAGGGCATTTTTTAAAGATGCTGTGTAAAATGCCATTTCTTTTTTGGTTCAGGCTCCTCTGATAGCGCTGAATCTTGAATTTTTGTAGCATCCTGTGGGAAAGGGAAAACAATCTGCAGAACACAAATCCTCCTGGCACGTCTTGCTTGTTGCTAGATGCAACTTCTAAACCACCTCTCCTTGGTTTTCCTCCTTGCCTGAGCTGTATGTTCACTATGGCGATGACTCCGAGATGCACCCTGTCACTAATCTAGTCGCTGGTGGCTGCTGTGATTAGCCACTGGCTCCATCAAAGTACTCTTGGACAATGTCATCAGTGTAGTCTCACCTCTGAGTGGAACAACCCTTTTTTTCCCCCTTTTTTTTTCTCTTTAATCGGGATTAAGCAGTCAGATCTGATGACACTTCACACAAGTAGAGCTGTTTGAAAACACACTGTCCTTTCAATCACAGTAAGTGACAGGGTGCGCAGCGTGTGCTCCGCCAATGCCACGGCTGCCTTTGATGCCTGCTCTGACATGCTTTCAGGTAAATGGTTCAGAGAAAAATTCTTGAAAGTAGCAAACTAGTTTTGCCAAATGGTTAGCTCTACGCAGTGCTTTCTTTCCTCTTACTTTTTTTCTTTTTGAAGGAAAGCATAACAAGGATTAAGTCGGGGGAGAGTCGGGTAGCCGTTTCCTAGGACAAATCCTTTTTTTACTGGGGACAGGCTTAAATTCCGGTATATTTAGAGCAAAGCAGTGGGTGTGAGGAAATATGTCTAAGCTTCCTGCTCCCATCTCTGTGCCCGGTTTCTCTCTCGTGGATATTGCAGAGCATTTAGATAGAGGCTTGAGTGGGAGTTTGGGATTTTTCAGTATGTGGGAGAGAACTAGTGGCAAAAGAAACCCGCGGAGTTGGCTAAACCATGACTGCCAGTCGCTCCTTCCTTCTCTCTCGCTGTCCTCTGGGTGATGGGGCAGGGAAGATGAAGTTACAGACCGCACGCCGGGGAAGAAGGGGCGGGCAGTGCTCGGCTCTGGCAGGGGTTTTCCTTCGACCACGAAGCTTGCCCTGAGCTGCAGCCAGCGGGGCCTGTGGGGAGCAGAGGCGCAGAGCCTGGGGGGGCAGCGGGGCTTCGGGGGGCGCGGGCCAGGCAGGGGTGAGAGAGGCCAGCGGTGCCTCTGGTGCAGTGGGAGGGCTTCACTTGGAAGCCACAGCGCGAGGTGTGCTATGGGCTGAACCCTCACAGCCAGCCCGGGGAGCCCCACGTTCCTGGAAAGCGCTCTCGTGGGCTGCGGGAGAAATGGAGGGGTGCAGAAGGTGCTTCTCTGCGCCTCTGGGGAAGCGCTGGATGGCTTTTGTAGCACATGCTTGCTCTTGCAGCAGGGTTTGGGGTTGAGGAATGTTTCCAGCAGGGGAAATGGAGAGGAAGAATGTTACTGGAAAATGTTCTTAATCATAGCAGAAATTTTCAGTAAGTGTTTTTTTATTTTTTTTTTTTTTACTTTTTTTCTGTAACATTTTCTGGTGCTGAGTGCAAGTAATACAGCATTTAAATTCTCTTCATCTCAGATGATTCACTGAAGGTCAGGTCTCTTGAAGTAATACTTTATCTGCACCTAATCAATCATGTGATATATAAAAAGTCCGAGCTATTGTATCAGTGCTTTAGTGCAATGTAACAATGTCAGACCAATCAAAATAAACTAATCACATATTAGAAATTATTTTAAAGTGATACTGTGAAAAATATACACACAAGCTACCCAATCACACCGATAAAATAATGTTCATCAGTCATTAAAATGGAGATAGTTGCAGGATTTTTTCTTCTTCTAGGATATTTAACTGGCTGGCTTCTAATATTTCTTTTAATGTTTGCTTTTGCCTGGCAGGAATGTGATAAAATTATGCAAAGCTATGATTCACATAGAACAAATACAGATTGCAAACTATATAATGTTATCCCAGCCTGCTGTTTATAAAGCAGTGAATATGCCTGCTAACTCTGTATGCTGATGATTTTTTGCAGCCAGGTTTATATCTGGATGAATGACCTTTACTTTTTCTAATTATTATTTTACACAAGCAAATAATTTACCTTTATAATCATAAGCAATCTTCGAGAGAGACCCTTGGCAGGCACTGGCATATTGTGCTGTTCACATCGTTCAGTAAATAGCCTTTTTCTGGTTGAAGTATGGTTTCTAGGCCTTATATGTGGCTCTGCACAGGACAAATGTGAATTAAAACTTAAATCAAGGTAAATTATCTCAATTGTTTATAAGTGAATTTGCATCACAGGCTGTCCTTGTTGCTGACTATGGGGTGAATGGCCTGATGGTTCTGATGCCACCTCTGCTGGAGAGCAGCTGGAGAAATCAGGTTCTTCATACCCCAGCATACAGTTACTAGACTCAAGCAGAGACCTAGTCTGGACTTGGAGAAAACCGGGGCAGTTTCCCTGTCAGTGCACCCAGGAGGCCGTTGTAACCAGGTGGTCAGCGTGCTCAGCCACAGACAGTTAAGTATGGGAAAAGCCTTGCTCAGTTTCTTCACTGTTTGAGGCCTTCTGAGTGTCTTAAGGGTCAGACTCCATTCTAAAGCACTTAAACAGAACGGCAGTGACTGAACTGCCGACAGCATAGCAGGCAATCTTGCTCGAGAAGTGTAGCATTAGGCTGGAGACAACATGGGGTAGTTCAGAGACACCTGAGCTGTTTCAGCAGTAGCACTGAACTTTCATGCTTCAGCTCTCTCTGATACAGCTGCTTGTTTCACAAACAGGTGTCTAAAAGTGCTGCGAAAGTCACTTCAGCTGCAGGCTGAGCAAAAGTCTGCTGAGTTTTGATGCGATGGTATTGCATCGAGTAATAATGCGTGTTAGTGTCTCCTGGGGAATCACAGTTTGGAAGCCCTGGTCTTTGGAAGTGAGAAGAGGTGCGTGCTTTGGGGGAGCCAGGAGGAACCAGCTGTGCAGTTGCTAAGACTGCTAGCGGAGGGACTGATTCTGTGGTCTGTGCTACAGGATTTTTGCCCTATTTCTTTTCCATCTCAGGAACAAACTCATTGTTTTTTGCTGGTGAAAACATGGAAGTGCCACAAAGCCTATTCTTTCAGCAGAATCTGCTCCTGGACTGTGTTTCTGCATAAGAGTGAATATAATAGCCATGTGACATGTTGACAAGAGTAATTATACCCAGAGGGGTTGGTAATTTATATTGGGTAGCAGGTGGTATCATTTCCTGGTTAGCCTGTACCTTAACTTGTTGTTATCTGTGGCCATCAGCAACTAGAGTGACACCTATGGAGGAGACCTCGGAACTCGCAGCAGGAGCAGTTGTTGTTCCTTTTGACTGTATATTGAGGGAATTCCTACCGTCCTTCATGCTGTGCGTAGCATAACCTTTGATAACGTAGTAGGCGAGACAAGTCATGACTCATCGCATTGACTTTCCTCTCTTGTACATGACTCTTTTTAACAGGTTATTCTTGAGAGAGAACGTGTTGTTACTTACTGTCTGCCACCATCATTATGCCACTGACTCAGTCATACAGCATGCCATCTAAATAGCTACTGTCCCTAAGGAAATATTTTTTATCACAATATATCTTTGGTTTTGGTAAGTTAGTTCATTGCTTGTTTCTAAGATGAGCACCTCATTATTTTAGGAGCTGTACACGTACATAATTAGGGCCAGAGTCTTGCTCTGAAAAGCTTATGCCTTCAAAAGAGGAGAAAGAAAGGAAAATGTTACTTCCATTTTGTGAACAGGAAATGGATGCAATGAAGTGAGGTCAAATAAATTTGCCAAAGAAGGTCATATAAGGGATCCGTGGCGGAATAAGAAGTTGATCAAGTTATTGAAAGAGCCAGATCCAGTAGCCCTAATCACAAACTCATCCGTATTCCATATTTTCCATATATACATATATATATTTTACCAAGCCTATTCTGTTACCGTAGTTTCTTTAGAATCCTCCTGAACTGTTATATTCCAGCTCACACAGTTCATCACTGTCCTAAAACTGTAATATGATCTCCTCAGCCTTGTGAATCTGTCTGGTCTCCTGAGCACCTGAAAATCTAGATCCATAGTTGTCTTTGATCTTAGAGGTTCTGTCATCTCCCCTCCCCTTCCCAATTTTAACCTTCCCACCTCATTTCATCCAGTTCTTCAGTCCCTCCCCAGTCCTTTGTTCTCTTACTAGTCCTGCTAATACTGACGTTTTCTCATAACTGCTGTCATAAACTTTTTTTTCTTTTCTCAGATCTCATCTGCTTTGCCTTTCCTGCATGTTCATCTGTTCATTTTTTAAACATAATTTATGGAGCTTCCCAAAAGTGTAGCCACTGTTTAGGTCATTCACGTATTTTATTCAACTGAGAAGCTCAAAATCTGATCTCCTGCAGGTTTGTCCTAATCCTTGTTACTTACCTAGAATCAAACAGATGAAGAGAGTTTTCTCAGTCACAGGTCCAGAACTCCTTCAGCACATATATGTTCCTGAATTGAAGGTATTTTCAGAAGATGCCTTTCTGCTTCTGTGTGGTTTCTGCACTGCATGTATCCACTTTGTATGGATATCCAAGCTAGCTCCAAACAAATGTACCCTCTCAGGGCTAGAGCTCTGCCAAGCACCACACAGACATAGCTATAGTGTTTAAATTATTCCGTAGATGAGACACTGGTTCCCTTCGGTAGTTGTAAAAGTTTTACCTTACACTTGGATTCTTGACATTTACCTTTTACAGCTGTTACAATCCTTGAGGTGATCTTTCTTCTAAGCCATGTCTGGAAATACTGATATATGCATTATATATTTTGTAGGATTTTTGTGGACTGTTTTTAGAGAAACTATAGAAAAAGTTTGTAAAGATAGTGGTAATATGCTCACAGGGACTGTCATGGATATCTTTACATTTTGGTATTTGCAACTAGAAGATAACATTTCCAGAGCATTTGCAGTATTCTTCAGACCGAGACGTGGAGTGTTTAATACAGCATGATCCTTTCTTTTGATATTAATTATTTCTAAGACACTAAGAGTGACTGTTTTGTACTTGTACAGGGTCTTACATCCTGAAAAGTCTCAAAGTGTTTCATGAAGAATGGTCTAGGAATGGAAATAAGGAGCATGACAACCTGCTAGGAGCACAGGAAAAGTAGTGGTCAGTGGGGAATGTTTTTCTCACAGATGGAAAATAGTTGGAAACGTGGGGTTCACACCCCACTCTTAAAAAGAGTGCCTGGTTATTAATAATGTCCATGTGTAGACATAAGCCTCTAATGCCATTCCACTGAGTAGAGCCAGATGAACAATTCATGGCTGGTCATTGTCAGTAACAATAAGCAAGTGTGTCATTGTACATGTCCCAGGTGTGTAGTTCTGGGCATTTCTGTTTAAAACAGAAGGTAGAGATGCAGCAAGGAACCTGCTCATGATCAGGGAAATGGAAAACCTTTCTTGGTGGAAGTAATAATGGAATCCAGCTTGCTTAGCGTAGTAAAATAAAATCTATAAAGATTTTGGTGACTAAAATCAAGGAAGCAGGAAGAAAAACTAGTAAAGGCAGTAGCTATGAATAAATGCGGGCCCAAATTAGAAAACCATGTAGCCATTAGAGGAGCACTTTTCTTGAATATCTTGCCTAAAACCTTGCCTAAGGTTACATTTGTCCAGAGGAGATGATAATGGCAAATGGCTGTGGCGGTTTTACTCGGGTGGGCGGCCAAGCTCCACCACAACCACTCTCTCACTCCCCCTCCTCAAAGAGGAATGGCGAGAAAATATGATGAAAAGGGCTCAAGGGTTGAGATAAGGACAGGGAGATCATGCAGTAATTATCATGATGGGCAAAACAGACTCAGCATAGGGAGATAGTAAGATTTATTGCTTATTACTAAGAAGCTAGAGAAGTGAGAAACAAAGGAAAGAAACCAAAAGCGCCTTCCCCCCCATCCACCCTCTTTCACCTCCTCTCCCCCAGCGGCACAAAGGAACGGGGGAATGGGGGTTATGGTCAGTCTGTAGCGCTTCTTCGCCGCCACTCCTTCTTGGTCACTCTCGTCCCCTGTGCTGTGGGGTCCCTCCCACAGGATGCAGTCCTTGCTGAACTGATCCGGTGTGGGCTGCCCACAGGCAGCAGCTCTTCAAGAACTGCTCCAGATATGGGTCCGTACCACGGGGTCCATCCCTCAGGAGCAAACTGCTCCAACCTGGGTCCCCCACGGGCAGCAGCTCCTGCCAGCTCACCTGCTCCTGCGTGGGCTCCTCTCCACGGGCTGCAGCTCCGGCCCGGAATCTGCTCCGGCAGGGGTCTTCCACAGGCTGCAGCCTCCGTCGGTGCAGGTCCACCTGCTCCACCGTGGTCTCCTCCACGGGCTGCAGCGTGGAACCCTGCTCCACTGTGGTACTCCATGGGTTGCAGGGGGACAGCCTGCTTCACCATGGTCCTCGCCACAGGCCGCAGGGGACTTCTGCTCCGGCGCCTGGAGCACCTCTCCCCCTCCTTCTTCACTGACCTTGGCACCTGCTCACTCTCCCAGCTGCTGTGTGGCGCAGTGTTTTTTTTTTTTTTTTTTTTCCCTGTCTTAATTATGCTCTCACAGAGGCGCAAACAACATTGCTTATTGGCTCAGCTCTGGTCAGCAGCGGGGCCCTTACCTAACATGGGGCAGCTTCTAGATTCTTCTCACAGAAGCCAGCCCTATGGCCACCTGCTACCAAAACCTTGCCACATAAACCCACCACAATGGCGAACCTGTTCTGAAAGTTACGGAAGTAGTTTCATGACTTTGTGGCTTTGCTGCTGCTACTGGAACCTAAGCCTAGCGTCCTAGGAGAAGTCATTCTTTTCTGTATTCTAGTGCCGCAAACAGTTTTAGTTTAATTTAAGGAATCCGTAATATCCCAGCAATTTATTTTCTAGTGTCTCTTTTTGTTGACTGAATAATGATACTTAATTTTAATATCAATTTAAGAGTTTTCAGGCTATCTCCCTTCTGAGGTTCCCCAGTTTACCCGCAGTAGTTGAATGAACCATTCAGTTTTGTCTGACACTCTGCTCTAGTTTTCACATCAGGAGCACTAAATTCTGTACCAAAGTCAGTGAAGGTTCCCTGAGTGCTTACTTTAGTGCAGTTCCCCACAGGGACTTCTTGTACCCCATCTAGTTGAACTTGGCTTCAATCTCTTTTTCAGTTTACATTTTTTAAAATTTGACAGTACCTAAGGGAATGAGTTACCTAATTCTCATTGAATTACAATGTGAGTTGGCTGAATAATTTCCTTGGACTTGTTTGAAAATTTCAGATTCTTATTCTAATATTATTCACTCTGCTGCATGTGTTTCATAGCTAAAAATCCACAATGCATGAGTTTCTAGAATCATATTAATTACAAGCATATTTACTTATGGAGTCATATTGTAAGAAGCTTTTGTAAACAAAACTCACACCTTTATTAGGCTGTATGGCTTTTAAAGAGTATGACTGAAGACTAAAAAGATGGACACACTGTTTTACATAACATCTCCAGAACATGCAGTGGCTATAATTTCCACATACTGACCTTTAAATGGGAAAAGACGTAAAAAGTTGTGGCCAAGAATACACTTGGAAGTTTCAGTATCTTATTCTGTACATTGAATAAGTGAAAGTGAATGGCATTTGTCACAATGCAGACTAATTTTCTGTCTGGGTTGTCCCCAGTTAATGTGTTTTTTTTTTTTTCCTTTTTTTCCCCAGAATTATGAATGAGAATGGGAAGCGTGTATGTCAAGGGAATCATATTCCCTTAGCAGAAAGGGAACAGATACCTAAACTGTAAGTTTGCATAGCCCTATTTTATTTCTGAGGGACTTGTCAGTTCTAGGGTCAAAGCAGGATGCTAACTAGTGGGAATGGAGTGGAAAAGAAAGTTAGAAAGATAAAAGAAAGAGATGGAATCAATAAGAAAGGGTTCAAAGCATATGTCTGATGAACTCTTTTTAAGAGATAACATTGTCAAAGAATAAAACTGAGCTGGAGGGTAACATGCTACCTTGCTGTCCAGTCAGCTCACTAGAAAAGGCTGTGTTTGCTTCAAAGCTCTGTAGAGACATCTGATAGATGCCATTTTCCATGATGTGTAAGAAATTCTGGTGGAATTAAGTATTTTGGTGGGCTGTATGGTGCTGAATTGTTTCCATTAACAAGGGGACTGCCAGAAATGGATGATCTCTCTGACTTTTCTGGAGATCAAGGTATTTCACATCATTTGGTGTGAAAATAGTCCTGGTCTCTTCAAGGGAGGATAAGACAGTGGATAAATTAAGAAGCTTTGGGGTAAAACCCTGTTCCCTTGAATGGGACCCGCTGAGAGATTCCAGCAGGATTAGTACAGTCGT
This sequence comes from Anser anser, assembly GCF_964211835.1. Classification (NCBI taxonomy): domain Eukaryota; kingdom Metazoa; phylum Chordata; class Aves; order Anseriformes; family Anatidae; genus Anser; species Anser anser. Next base: position 4,032,448 of record NC_139725.1, read on the forward strand.
TTGCTTCCCGTATGTTTCTGGGGTAATCCAATCTTTGTAACAGCACACATAGTTTACAGCTGTTGGAAAGGCCTGGCACAAAAGGGTTATAACTTATATCACATTTTGTGGAGGGAAGCATTTAAGTTTGTCATTAAATCACATTTTCAGGCTGGGACAGCACAAGGTCTTTATTCTGGTTTTGCAAAGAGGGTGACCAGTTTTACAAAAGGCCGTGGAAGTCTTCCCACCTGCCTTGAGGGGTTTGCGTAAGTGAGCTCTTTGACATCTGAGTGTCACCACTGCAGAGCGCTAGGTGCTTTGGGAACAGCACTCACGTTGCCTGTATAAGCACCCCTTTAGAGCTGATCTGCCTTTGGTGTGGGGCGTTAGCTTAGAGCAGGCACACAGCTCTCAGGGACCCAGCACTGCCAGCCAGCCTCCTCCAAGACCCCAGGGTTGCGGAGTGGGCAGCACTCACCACACACCTCTGCTTGCTGGGTAGGTCCTTGCTGTACTCGTCCTTTGTTGAAGAAAATATATTTTCCAGCCTGAGTCTGGCTTATGAATAAACCCAAGTCTTCTGTATCCTTGGATTTTTTGGCTCAGTCCTTTATTGGGTACAAAACGTGCATCTCAGAGTGAAAGGTCAATGAACCTTGGGCCTGGGCTGGCCCGGTATCAGCACAGCAGCTTTTTCCTTGACTGCAGTGGGGGGTGAATGTGTGGCCTGTTTTAGAACCTGGCTTTACATGCAGCTCAGGTTTAGATAGGGGAACCTTGTGTAGTACAAGTCCTCTGTGAAATTAGGTGAGTCTATGTTGAAAGAGGCAATTTTTTGATTAAAAGAAAAAAAAAATCTGATAAAAGCATGTGTTTGTTTTTGGAGAACAGCACGACAATGTGTATCGGTTTTATCTGTCAACAGCCATCACCTTGTCAGAGTTTGGCTGCTGTTGATTTATTACAACCTATGTGAATGTATAATTGGTAGGCTGGTCCTCAGATCTGCGGAGGAGAGGCACAAATTTGGAAGCCAGATGTCCCATGGTAATGCGCTAAGAGAGAGATAATCACCGAAGGGCTGAGGAGCCCTTCAACTCCTCATTACTCTTACATACTCTCTTAGCCTTAAGATTTATCAGTGTTTGTAATGAAAGCATCTAAAATGAAAAACAACTTATTAACTTCACTAAAGACACCATCTTCCACTCCCCACAAATAAATCTTTTATCGTAATCTGCACTGCGGAGTCCCAGCTTTTTAGTCAGAAATGGTGGGGGGAATCACTGAAGCATACTTATTTAGCATCACTGTCCCAATGTCTAGGATAACCTTCACAAGGGGAAAAGACTTTGAAGTTGGAAACTTCCTGGTGAAACAGTGCATGCAAGAAAGTACTATTGTCAGTTGTGGAGTTCAGGGATTATTCCTGGAGCTATTTCTTCAGGGGTTTCTAGTACTTCTGTGCTAGTACTGAAGGCATTCAAACTACTCGTGGAGGTGTGGTCTGTCCTCCACATTTATATGGCCAGGCCTTAAAGTCTTGATAGCAGCAACATTGTATCTGAAGGGAATGTCTTGTCAGAGGAAAGGCAGGGTAGTAGTCCTGGTAGAGCCCTCCTCCAGCTGAGGTGAAGGAACATTAACATCTAAAATACTGATTCGTACTTTTAATTCACTGTTCGTAGTGGGCTTCATGGTGTTTGGGTTCCATGAGGAGACCATGGCTTTTCAAAGGTAACGCTGTGAACAAGGAGCCTGCTCCTTGTGTTGGAGTACTGGCTGGGAGAGGGCAGAGCAGTGAAAAGCTTCAGGAGACTGCCGGGGCCTTCTGTAGAAAGTCATCTTGGAATGGGAAGTGGGGACAGGAAGGCAGAGCTATAAAGCCTGCCTATAAATTATCATTTGTCTTTGCCCTCTAATTCAGTCCTGATCTGGAGAGAGGAGAAACTATATGTCATTAAATGAGTCTTAGTGGGTTCATAGACCAGGTGATGTACATCCTCTATTTGCCTCAGACAACTACATGTACATCTTTGTAATGTGATTAGGCCGTCATACAGGGCACAGAACAATTTATTATTCTGCCTGAGAGCGCCATGTTCCTCTTTAAAAAATTGTTACTCCTGGAGTCGGCAATTACTTTAGAATAAATTTACCAAAGACAAAATTGTGCCTCTTGGGTCAGGAAATGACTTCCCTGTTTTTTCTTGAAGAGACAAGGTGTTTATTAAAGACCTCCTTAGTTTACTGTGTTGGGTTTTTCACTTTGAATAATTGTCCAATTAAATATAATTTGGAAGTCCATGCTAACCTACTGCTTGCATTGTGCAAGTAAGAATATCTCTGAAAGATGTGCATTAATAAATCCCACTGAGCCCTATCTCTTTTAAAAAATGGCTTCTTTTGTTTAATTTTTAGATTTTTTTTTTTAAAAGGGCTCTATGCCTTACATTCGGAAATGCTGCTGTTTTCACACAAATAATTTATACAGTTCGTTCTTTCAAATGCTAGGGAAAACAGTTTTATCATTTATTGTAAGTTAGCTTTTTATTATTATTATTATTATTTTTAACCTTTTGTTTAGGTTTGTAAAATACTTCACAGTCTAAAACTTTACACATTCACACATTCAATTCTTTTTTTTATTTTTTTTTTTTGTCTAGGGATTTCTATCCCTACTTGTAAGGAGAAAATAATATGAAGTTAAGTGGATTTAGAACTGGAGGTTCCTTATAACTAGGAAAAAAAGTTGAAATTATTTTTATGAAACAGACACTTAATGTAGACTTTTTCTTGCTTTTTCCTTTTTTTTTTTTTTTGGTAGTGGAAGATAGTTGATAATTAATTCCAAGCAGGTGATATAGTTTGTACTCTGGAGAACTAACAAATTTAAGTCATCAAAATGACTTGAGAAGTAATTAAATGTGGAAATCAGATGAAGTTCTGAAATCCAAGATGGAATTGATCAATAATAAGAGAGATGGTAGAAAGATAAAGAAAAATAATGTTTCCTGACATAGCCCATTCCATCGAGATATAGCCATCCTTAGCCAAGCAGACTGGAGTATAAGACAGGGAGCAGGACCTCTGTTTTTTCCGTAAGCATGACAAGTTTTGACATTTCTTTATCCACCAGGATCTACGTCACTCCAACTCATTTTTTCTTATAGATATAGGGCTTTTATTCCTAATGGGAATATAATGAGTATTGTTTAGCCAAACAACCTAATTAATAAAGATTTTTAGAACTGGGGAAATAACCAAATAGATGGGGGGAAATTTTATCTCGTACCCATATTAAAAATGGGTAGCCATAAATGCCTTAAAATGAATACCTGAAAATATTTTATACTGTTGTAGTTACACTTTTTATGGTAGTTATCATTGCCATTATTGTATTAAAAATATCATTTTGTTTTGATATAAGTAGGAACAGACGTGACATTAAATTGACATTAAGATTGAAATTAACTGCCTACTGTATGTCCTTTATGTTCTGTCTGCCTTTACCCTCTAGAGAAACATAAAGAGTTGGAAATCTTATTTGCCTTTCCTAGTCTATCAATGTACAGGACACACAATTAATACTGAGGTCAATAATACAATCTGCTGTTTCCTGGGAGTTAAGATCCAAGAATCATCCACACACAAGCCTCAGCCAAGTATTTTCAGTCTATGGCATCCAAAATAAGACAGAAGTTGATGAATACTGCCCTCTTCAATATAGCACCATCCATGGGCAGGAGGGTGCATATAATTACATATATGTATATACATATATCTTTAGAGATCTGAAGTAGCTCATAAAGTTCCAGCTGAGCTGGGAAGCTGCTGAATTTCATTAAATATTGACTGGAATAGAAGAGAAGTAGAAGTGGACTTCTGTTTTGCAGTAGTTTCATAACATAATCCTTCAGGAAAGAGTCCATGCAGATAAAGGGCTTGGTTTCATTGTAAAATCGGGAGGATTGTGGTGTTCTATATGTGGAAATACCTGGGCTTTAACAAACATTATGACAAAATATCACACCTTGCTTTGGGATAAAGGGCAAGTAATTAGAAGCTGCCATTATTTGAGCAACACAGTCATGTACTGTAGCAATTTCAAGGCTGGGTAATGGGATAAAGAGTAGATTTTGAAAAATATCTGTTTGTGGAGACTCTAGAAAAGTTGAGAAATGGTAGAAAAGAAAGATAATCTCAAAAATAAGAGTAAAGATGCTACAGTTATCACTAAATGTTTTTAAAATATACAAAGAGAAAAGGGATAACTATACTTATTTCACCTCCCTTACTGCATGCTTACCTATACAGAAGCCCAATCATCTGTTTTCTGCCTTTGAAATGATGTATTGATTGCGTTAAGCATGCTTACAGTGCACCTAGCCACTCTGTATACTCTTACTTCTGGAATATTCTTCTTGGAAAGATGGGAAAATGGAACTTTTGGAACAAAATGCTTTCCTGGCTCCTTAGTTGTCTGCCTGATGGATATAAGCAACAATGGCACCCCTTGGAAACATCCATATCAAATGGCACCTGCAAGGTTTTCACACGTCCCTGTCTTGCTCCACATCCCAAAGTCCTGGCCTCCTGCTGGGGAGAAAGTGGGAGCCAGAAGTTTGTTGAAATGATGCCATTATGTGAAATAGTACAGTGGTGATAAGTTAGCAAATTCAGACCATTTTTTATCAATATTTTTCCAGCCAGCTTTTATTGGCTCTTTCTCATGTGCAACTTCATTGAAGGCAGTACTCAGTTCATGCTACGGTTACAGTTATTCACTAGAACCCGTCTTTCTTCTCCAACTTCTACATAAGCATCTACTTCACAGCTGTTTAGCTAAGTGATTATAGTTTGAAGTTTACAAGAGTGCATGAGGGGGAGGCACTGTATCTCTGTCTATGCTGAAAAGTCCTGCATGAGCTGTTCTTATGTTAATAGGTTTATTCAGGTTCTCAAGTAAGGTTAGGTGGATTCTGACTCTACTTCTCTGAACTGAGCAGCAAGTTTCTTAGTTGGAGCATAAGAACTTGCCCATGTCTCATGTCACTGAGATGCACTCAGTAGCTGCCTGAAGAGCAGTAACAGATTTCCAGAAGGGATTTTTTTTAGGGTTGGAAGGCGGGTGACAGCAATTTGCTATTATGGATTGTAGATCTTCACTGTCCATCAGTGTGTGAGGCATTGCAAAGGTGTGTGATAACTAATAATGTCTAACACAATTTTTATCAGAGCCAGGAAAGAAAGGAATTGGCATTTGGCTTAATGAACCACTTACTTCTCTGAAAATACAATTTGTTTCACTGCATATCAGTCCTTTCAGGACCACTGTTAGCCAAACAGATAATCAGTTTGTTACTGTAGACAATGCTGGTGCTTGAAATCCTCAGGCTGTGTGTATTGATAGTTGTTACTTTTTAATGGTTGGGCCAGTTGACGACTTGTATAATTTTTCAGTTTCTAAATTAGCACAGTCTGAGCCAGTCTCGGATAGTTTAATGGACAAGTAAGTAGAGGCAAAAGCCCTGTTGCTACTCCCTCATGTTGCTTTTAGACCCATTTATACAAGGTTAGGATTGATTATGAATCAGATGATTTTTTTAGTAATTTTAAGTTCAAGTGCAGGAAACAATGAGTAGCCAACAGACCTAGCAGTTTGCTCAGCAAAGGGCCATGAGGATGATTAAGACTCTGCAGTGGTGCAAAATGACAGGACAAGAAGCAACGTGCACAACCAGAAATACAGGAAAATCCATTTTCACATAAGCAGGAACTTTTGTACTGTGAGGGTGATCAAACACACTAGCACAAGTTGCCCAGAGAGCTTGTTGAGTCTCCGTCCTTGGAGATACTTAAAACCTGACTGGACACAGCGCTGGCTAATGTGCTGTAGTTGGCTCGGCTTTGAGCAGGGCGGAGCAGACTGCTCTGTCTCCAGAGGTGCCTTCCAACCTCCTCTGTTCTGTGACTGTTTCCTATCAAAGGCCAGATTTCTGGAGTGTGCTTCGGTACTAACTGACGCCAACTGGAGTCTTTGCATCAGCTTCAGTGAACGTGGTTGAGGTCAAGCATAAGAGGAAAAAGGAGCAGTATTAATGGAGATAAAAAGCGACATGAGATCCAGAATGTGTTTTCGAACTGGATCTGGAAGCAGAAGAACCAGAGCAGGTACCACTACAAGCAAATAAATAGCTGCTGGAAAGATATATGCAAAAGGCCTAGGAGATATCAATAGAAAAGCCAAAGGGGAGCAGTGCTAACATTTCTGCTCGCCGTGCACCTCTGTTGTAACAGAAGGGCTGGATTCTAGGTCTCTTCAATTTCCTTGGCCTCCTGGGACTCTTCAATACCAGCTTCTGTGCTAAACAGCACTTTTACTTTGCAGCTGATCAAGTACAAGATTTTTTTTAAAAAGTGGGTAGTTTAAATGAATTTCCTGGGCAACAGCTCTGTCTGATAGTATGCTTTAAATAGTTGCTAGATTTTCAATCCAGTCTCCATTTAAGTTCTTAAATTACAGTTTATACAAAAACGGGAGTTGAAGTTCTTATTTTATGTAAATGCTACACTTTATTCAACAAAACAGCTGAATGTATTTAACACTAACTACATGTCTGGCTGTAGACACACTTTAAAATTGAGGACAGCAAATTTTGACCTAGCACTAAAGTCTAGTCACAGTTGCTAAGCATTTTTTTGAGGACAGAGATTGTCTTAAACATTTCTCAGAGCTTCTAGGGGACCTAGTGGGTATTGGTGTTCATTTGTTTCTTAGTCATGAATATGCTTGTGAATATGCGGGTGGCTTTACAAATTTTCTTCTCCTTACGTAATGAGATTTATGCTACTTGATTACAGAAATGTGCAAGTCAGTGGTCCATCCTCTAAATAGTTTTGGTTTCTGAGCGTGGATGATGAGAGCATGGAAAATGGGTCGGTGTATGGGTATGGATTTCTACTCTTGGGCAGGTGTGCTACTTAGATCTGCCTATGAAAGTGGAAATCGTTCGTCTCTGTTTATGGAGAGTTTATGAATCATGTGCAACAGTATTAATTATTTTCTCATAAAGGTGCTTCTGATAGAGTTATATTTCACTGGGGCACCAGGAAGTGTGAATTACTGTTCTTTAAGAAAAGTTGAACGGCTTGGAGAGTATGTAGATGGGATGGTAATTCAGCTTGTTGAATGATTTCGGGAGTGAAATGAGTCAACCAAATGCAGAACCGAAATGGCAGTCAGCACATGCAAATTCTCTGCCTTGCTCTGCTGCCAACCTGGGACTAATAATAAGATATCTGCTGTAAGCTTATGAGCTGAGAATTAGAGGCAACGATGTCAATGGTTATGAACTGTTGACATGATATGGCAGTGGAAATGGCTGAAATGGCTCTTGGATGCACATGATGAAGTCTTGCTGGTAGAGATGAAGAAGGTATTGAATCACCTTGTAAGGCATGCAGCAACCGTACAGTTGTGGTTGCCCATGTTTAAGGACTACTTGGGTATGGAAGAGATGCAGAGAGGCAGTGAAGATGACAATAGAAATGGAGAGCCTAACGGTAAAGAGGACACCATACACCTTGTCTTGTTTAGCTCTGCAGAACAAAAGCTTGGAGGAAGACAGTATTTTTTGTAAAGTGCTGAGGGCAGACACTGGGAGTTGATAAGAGCAGTTTAAATTAGGGGTCAGTGCTGGCTCAGGAATGAATAGGTATGAACTGAACATGGAGATAATGGTCTGTAAATAAGGAGATCTTTAATCATCAGAACAGCCTTAGTGAGAGTGATTGGCACAAATGACCAAAATAATTTTAAGATGGAACAGGCAGATCTGACAAAGGGATTCTGCGATGCCCTTTGCTATGGAAGGGGGAAGGCGATTCCCTTACCTGTGAGCTCACTGGCAGTCCTGGATTCTTATATCCTGGGCCGTTGGGTGCGTTTCCTCTGAAATTTGGTCTTTACGCTTTGTTCCAAACTGGTGGTCTCTTGCTACCATCCGTCACCTGCATCAGGACTAAACGGTGCCTTACGCTGTGAAACATAGAATGTGTGATTTGAAAGTTAATGCACTATTTGTTCAGTGTATTTGCATTTTTGTGCTTGATGCTAGCGGAAGGTACAGCCCTAGATTCTTCCTCTGTGGGCTATGATTCACCTTCATTATAAATATTTCACATCAGCCTCATGTTTAATGATGCTGTTGGAAGGAGGAACATCTGGATTCTTCTACCAGGTGCTGTAGCTGGATCTTATGAGCTGTATGCATTGCTTTTACTGTCTATATTAAAAATTAAAACAGGGAAAATATGCCTAAATTCTTCTGAACAGCCAATCTTGAAATTACTATATTAGATTATTGTGTAATTCCCACTACTGTAGTATTTGAATAATGCCCTACAATATTCATTTGTGCCTAGAGGACCTGATGTACTGAAGAGATAAATGATATGCTCAAGGTTATACAAGAAGCCTGAGGTGGAAGAAAGCCTGACTGTGTCTCTGGGCATCTCTGGCTAGTGCTGTGGCTACTGGGCTTGATCCCACTCACTGGTCCTTTGACTCTTCTTATGGAATCATCTATAGTCTTGATTCTTGAGGAAGTTTCTCAGTTACAGAACAGGCCATTCATTTGATAGTTTTCATACATCCAGAAGACGTGGCCTCCTGTCTAACTGTGCTTTTTCTGTTCTTCATACTGATCCCTGGTTCCTGTATTCAAGTACCGTGCTATGAACAACGTGCTATCTGCCGTTGAAATATTTATGCGTGCTGTTTGCAGTGTTTTGTCTTCCCTCAGTATTCCTGTGGACCTTCTGATCAGTGAATATATTGAGTATTCACAGAAACGGAGAGCACAGAGGTGATGCAGGGCTTGGTGCTAGCCTGCTGGGTGAATTTTGACTAACAGCATCATTTACTTGGATGGATATTTGTGGGAAGAATTATACCGAGATATCCTCCAAGCTCCATCCGTATTGATATCAGAATTACTTTCTGAAATGAGGTAACTAGAGGCCAATATAAAACTTGTATGTCAAGAAAGTTAAAATTCCTTCTGCGTCTTCTGAGATCGGTTTTTACGTTGTTCAAAACTAGTTTTAAATAACTGAAAATATATTTACTGGTATCTAAATGTCTCATTAAAAAACATTAAAAGTCTGCTGCTGATGATCTCATTTTCTGGAGTTTTATATGGTTAAACTACGGATGATCTAGACTTTTCCCTTTACCCTGTAAAATTGATGCTAATTTTGTGTGGTAGAGACTGAACACAGGCAGAGTGCTTTGCATGGGGTGTTGAGAACCACTGGAGAAATCCAGCTCATTACAGTTGTGATGAACTGAGGGGATGGTAATGAGACAGTGGTGGGTTTATTATGTTAGCATTAGTTTGCTGGTGCAGTCTGCTCATAGTAGGTGTAGTTCAAATCCTTTAACAGAAAACAAAGTCTTTTAAACCCTGCGCTTTCAGCAATTCATTTAACAAGGAGTGCTTTGAAATTAGTCCTTGGATATCGTGTCTTCAATTTACGTCCTCGGTGCAGTTAGCACTTAATATATCCCTTTCAGAAGCAGATTGTCACTGCAAAGTGTCTGTACACATTCTATCTAATTCATCCACAGAGGTCCCACTGCATTTCAATTGTGTCTTTTCTATTGCTTTTAGGAGCAAAGCTTGGGGTGCTGCACATTCTTGCCACCTTTTTCCACTTCACTGAAATCTTTCACTTGATTTAAAAAACCCTACACAACTAAATTGATTCAGTAAATCCCTTTTTCATGTACAGTAAGTGGTTTGGTGTAAGGCACAAAAATCTTTCTACTTTTACACTTCCTTTCATTTCATACAATTGTCCTTAGAAAAGTAAGTCTATAAATGAGGAAAAAAAAATACAAAGTGTAGCCAAGTTAGAAGGAAAAAGTTTTAACTAGCTTTTTTGTCAAGCTTCAAACAATGCTTTCTCTGATTCTGACTTTCTCTTTCTGGCCAGTGTCTGTTTACATTCATTCATCATTAACTATACGTATTTATCAGGGTTTGCAGCCATCGCTGGCCTATTTGATACTTCTCTTTTTAAACGAAAACACCCTTAGAAATTGATACCGTAGCCAAAATGGTATTCATAAAAAATTTAAGAAAGAGCTCTCAGCGTTAAAAAAGAAAAAAAAATTTTTTTGAAGGAGCTGAAAAGAAAAAGGTCTTGGAATTACAAGCAGTTAGACTTGGGTTTTTGCGTAATGACTCCTGGTATCCCACTGTGAGAAGACTTTCCCCAGCTTCTCGTCTGCATTCTTCCTCGTTCCCTGCGGGAGAATGAGTTGGATTTGTCTGCCATATTCACAGCAATCGAGGTGATCCAGGTTGAAAGAAAATCAATAAGATGTGTCCATTTATGCCTCACAAAGGAAGAAAGGTCTAAAGAACAGACATGGGACGTGATTCAAGCACTAGAGACTTAATAAGACTTCTACTTGTGTTTGAAGGGGATGGTAATTTATATTTTACTTTGAACTTTTTTTTTATGCTTCATAACTATTGGGATTCGGGCTGACATGGGAAGCAAGGAAAAGAAGGTTTGATGCTGTCTTAGAAGACCTAACCCATTTGGGAAGGCCATGCTCAAAAGTTCAAAAAATTTTGTTTTAGAAAAGATTAAAGAGACATCATATCATCATACTGATTTATCGCTATTGATAAAACTGGTTTAAAGTATTTTGGATTGGGGTACAATAAAAAAAGTCTTTCTTTCTTCGAGAACAGCTGCAAGTTTCTCATTATTGGCTGTCTTTTCTGTGTGTTTGATATCATTTTGCTTAGAAATAGAGGAGCAGTCATAATAGATACCCTGGTGCCACTTGAAGCTTTGTCAGGGCAGCTCCCCAAAAGTGGTTGTTGTTCTGCTTGATGTCTGTCATGTTCGCCATCAGGGTCCTGCTGTCCCAAGGGTGTACTCTGTCAGCCCTCAGCAAAAATGCTGGCTCTGCTTTAGCGTAGGTTGTTTTTTCAAGCCATTCTTGTGGTGTACTTTTGCAAGTGAGATGTAAGCATGCTCTTATTCAGCAGGAATTTGGACCTGAGGAAGTTTAAGAAACAAAACCCAAAAAAACTTAAAATAAACCAAGACAGGCTGCAGGCTTGGGTCTAGTTATTGCAATCTTCTTGTCATAAAAGACAAAAACAAGCAGCCCTTCTTACCAAAGGAGTAAATGGCCTCAAAAATTATGTTTCAGCAAGCCATGAAATGAGCGCTTGCTGATCAATGAGGTAGTACGATAGCATGGGGGATGAGGAAATATTCTTTCTGAATAGACCCCAGATGGAACGTCTGAAATGGCGGTGGTGTACCTGAGGAAAGGGAATCCATGCTCTGAAATCTCACTGTTCTTGCTCAGTAGCTCTTTAAGAAAGGTTCAATTATAACAGATCCTTCCAGGAAGTAAATTGTGCTTAATGCTTTATTCAGGATAAAGTTGAAGGTGTAAAGAGGATAGAGACAGATTTAGAGCACACTTTAAAGGTATGCAGAGGTTTATCGTTATTAAAACCACCATTTGTTCCAAATCAGCCCCTTTTCACTGAATTTTTGGCAGATTTTTGCAGTTTCATCTAAGTTTGAGTCTTTTCAAAATAAATTGCAGAGTGAGTTTGAGAAGCATTCAGACTATTAATGGATTTTTTTAGGGCTTAATTGGTATCAAACAAGATTTTAGTGAACACTGCCAAGTGTGCCCATTGCATTGTTAAATGAGCAAAGCTAGCATTTAACTGAGATTGACTTACACCGCTGTCCTTCACGTTCAAGAACTGTACTTAAGTGGGGTGAGATCAGAATATCAAAGCAGTCCGTGCAATGTGCAGTCACATTTTTTTTTTTATTCAAGTTTCCTTTGTATTCGTTGTGGAATGACCACTATTAAAGCAATTAATAATAATAATAATTAAAAAAGACATGCTAAAAAAGCAATCGCACTACACTGCAGGAAAAGCAACATGGGCCGTGCTGTATTGCCTGGGAAGAAAATGTAAAAATAATCCCAGCAAACTGGAAAGGGATTGGTTGGAGCAGCTGAATGGCCTGCCACACTGCGTGGGATTTTGCAGTTTATAGTCAGCCCCTTTGCCTCAGAGGATCTAAGTGTTTTAGTATCTCATCTGCATAACAAAGGAGGTACCGACTGGCGTTGCCTACCCGAGACTGCCCAAGTCTGCGAGGGCTGCGCGGTGCAGGAGGGGCGCGGAGAGCAGGGGCTGCTCTGCGAGGCTGCCCACCAGCGAGCGCCATGCCTGGCACCGGGCTTCCCCGGCCACCCAGCGCCGGCGGGCTGGTGCCCAGCGGTTGCCTCTCTGGGCTGTTCCAAAGAAACACGAGCAGTCGTTCTGCTGCTGAAGAGTCCCGCCAGAGAGGACCTAGTTTCTTGGCACCTCACTTGTTCTCAGGGGCCGAAGTGGAAGCCACCATGACAGTACGTGGGAGCCTGAGGGCGTTTCTGCCCGGTCCTTTCCAGAGCTCTTGGCAAAAGAGCTGTAGAGCTGCTAGACCACCCTGGTTACTGTGCTGCTGTTCTTCCTTCCTCCTGCAGCTCTGCTCCACTTCCAAGTTCTTCTTTAGAAAGAGTTTCCTAACTTGTGGTTTAATTAAGTAACTGAAGAAGCTTGGTGATTAGGGGTCTGCACGTTCTCCACTTCTGTAAGCTGTTAACAGGTAGACGAAATCTCAGCAATCCCATATGTAATGTGTGCGCGCACTTTTGTGTGCGTGTGCTTCAGCAGCACTCCCGAAATGGCCTTGCATAGGGAAGGGGATCGGTATCACTGTTTTGGCATTCATTCGTCCCCCCAGTCCCACTGTGTGCACACATGCTGTGTGTGTGTGTGTGTGCATGCGTGCCTGCAAGCACAGGATGTCTTCCGCAGCCCCTAAAGAGAGGTCACAAATGCCTCTGGAGCATCAGGTACTTTTCTGCGACAAGGAGTTTGCCACGCTGAGGTCCTGGCCCACTGACAGAGCTCCCCACTGCTGCCACAAACACAAGCAGGAAAAATATTCATAGAACTGGGCGCTTGAAGAAGAGTAGGCTCACGTGCTTCCCTGGCAGTTTTAGCTGAGACTGGAAGTTAACCCTGGCTCCCCAAGGAAACCATTACATCTCCATGTAGTATCCACCAAGGAAGGCCATTGTAGGACTGTGTGTTGGTAGTGATCCCTGACTCTTTGGTTCATTCTGGCGAAGATTTTAAAGGAAAATGAAATGGTTGAGGTTTAATGATGTGTTTCTTGCTTTGGTGCAGCGTTTCTGCCTCAAAGTGGCAAAAGCTTTACTGAATAATGGGATGTATATTAAAACAAAGAAATCAAAAAAGGCAAAAAAACCATACGCTTCAACTCCCCAAAACTTCAAGTAACTGAGCACAGTTCTCCTTTACAGAAGAACTGTGAGAATTATTTTTTCTTTTTGTCAAAAAGAAACTCTCATTGGAATGCAAATTTTGATTTTGATTATCTGTCACGGCCTGCTTTGAAGTTTTTCAGACAAAAATAAATATCTCCATAACAGAGAGGATTATAGTAGTCTTGTTTAGAATCATCTGACTAAGAGTGGCTTCTAATCTCAGAATATATAAGGTTTTATTGAGGCCACCGAGACTTTGAAAGAGCTTGACTCTTTTCTGTTTTGTAAGTTTTCTGTAAATGGTTTAATAAGATTTTTATTTCAGCCAAAAAAAAAAAAAAGGAAAAAAAAAAACACCAAAAACAATGAGGACTAAAACATTTCCATCAACCATATTGTTGAAGAAATATAAAAGACATATAATTCAATTTAAATAAATCTGTAGCTAGGTTATATCATCCTTATCTCAGTAAAAAGTATTTTCTCTTACAATCCTAAATAAATATATAAATATCTGTGACTTGGCTTTGAAGGCTTCGCTTGGATAAATCAGGTTTTGGCAGCTCTGTAATTCATGAAACAATACCTCTAGCTCTACTGGAATGGGAGTGGGATGTTTCAAGCTTTATGATTCTGTTCAATTCTGGAGCGTTAATGGGGCTATTTGTAAAGAAAGAAATATAATGAGTTATCACAAAACACAGCAAGAACTCTAGAAAGGGGCAGCCTCCCATCCATCACCCATTCTAGCGTATTCACAAAAGAACAGGGCAAGAAATCTTGTGAGGACGATGGGGAATTTAGCTTTTACTCTAACCTGACTTTCACAAATTGTGATGGGCCTGGAACATTATTTTCTTTATAAAATGACCCCAACCCGATCCTAAATTCAAAGTGGGAGTGTGGGAAACACAGACCGTGGAGGGCTTTTTTTCCCTACTTTCTTCTATATTATGCTTTGAGAAGATGCTACCTTAATTAAGATTTATTTATGAAATAAAAGTAGTAGATCATTTTTATCTGATATAGAGGCTAATTCGGGATGCCGACATTGCCATATTTCTATAGCACCCTCTTGCAGGGCTATAAGTAAAGTTACCTGTCGTTTCCATTCTGTTCTCCTCTATTTTGGAAGTTTATGACTAAACCTTGAAAAGTTCTTATGGGTTCACACTTTGACATATGAGGTGGGAACCTGAGAACAATTTTTATTTTAAACATTAAAAAAAAAAAAAAAGCAAAACCACACTGAGCTGTTTTTGTGGGTTTTTTTGTTTGTTTGTTTTTAATGTTGAAGCAGCACAAAAAGAACCAAAACTTTAAGTGGAGTATGTTGTGATGTAGCTTTAGTCCTGTCCTCTCACATCACACTCAGAATCCCTAACGAAGCCCAAAGACAGTTTTTAGTGAATATGGTTTTTAAGAAGGACTGAAGGTTTTGCCCCAAAGTTGATGAGATAATTAATGTATTTCATAGCGCAGTCCAGAGATGGTGAAACAGCTCAGAGTAATGAAATGAAATATGCATACCAAAACAAAGGGCACAGCAGGAAATAGTTTAAAGTACACGATAACCAATTTTCACATTATAAGCTTTTACATCTCTCCTTCCATATTTCCCATGATAAGAGGGCCTGTTGCTTATTAGAAAGGAAATTGAGATGTCGCTAGCTGTGGAGGAGTGGATCCTCAGGCAGCGTAAATCAGTCTAGCAGCACTGCAGTCAGTCTCACCGGCTGCGGATCTGACTCGGGATCCATTCAGCACAACAGATCATTTTTAATCTGAGATCATTTTTAATCTGCAACCGTGCAGTTTTACTCTTCAAACTTTCTGCATTTTGAAACCTGGAAGGCTAAGGGGGCTTTTTGGAGCTACACCAGATAGAAACCACAGTTGTGCACACTAATGGCAGAAGCTTTAGGAAGAGCACAGGGACCATCCCATCGCTCCTGATACTCAGGGGGTGATGCTGGAGTGGGCTGCGTCCCAAAGACCCTATTGCTATACTCTGCTTTCCTTAGGGCCATTTCCCTCAGCAGTGTAATTCCGATGCCTAGGCATATCTGCCTTGGTACCATCTGGCAGATATTGGCAAAGGAACAAAGACTCGATGTTTCTCTCAGCTCGCCTGTGGGAGAGACTGTCTTCGTTATGTACAAGGAGATACAGGAGGAGGAAACCGCGTTTGCAACTGAAGTGTTTTTTCATCTGAACATGGTAAAAACTTGCCAATTTCATACACAGACCACGTTATTACCTATGTGCACCAAGCCCTTTACAAGAAATGAACCTCAAACCTTATACTGCATCCTTCTCCATATGAGATTCACTATGCTGGTTCCTCTTCTCCTCCCTGCCTCACTAGTTTTTCCCCAACTTAAACCAGGAGGCAAAGAGAATCATTCAACCTCTTATAGCATGACAAATATATCTTGAAGAATTTTAACTTTTAAATAAAGAACACATGAGACTTGACCCTCTGTGAGGTATCTGAATGGTGCACTTCTGACTTATCTTAGGTGTCCTCCCAGGGTGTACAGGGCCTTTTTCCTTCCTTTTTCTGTCTGTAACAGTGAGGGACAAACTAGAGCAAAACTTCTCCTGCGACTCCACTGCTTCCAGGACAATGCTGAGGCTTTTGCTGCCTGGGGTGTGATTAGGTGGCGTGCCCATTGATCTCCTGTCTCACAGAATTTCCGCAGATCTACAGTCCTGGCCAATATATTTTTCAGTGATGTGTCCCTTGTGTTTTCCAACGAGAGAATTATTTCAAACTTGGGCTTTATGGGATTATGCTCTCTACAGTATATAGGTATATCAAGGTGTACATGAGAAATGACTTGCATGCCTTGACTCTTTAACCATCCCCTGAACACTAATGAAAATAGGCTCAGCTGTCATTCATCAAGTACTTGGCTCCACAGAAGTAAGAGGAATTCACACACAAACGTGAAAGGTTATGGCAAAGTGTTCAGCATGCTGCATCATTTTGAGACAGCCATTTCACCATGTGCCATAAGGCCAAAACCACGATATATGCAAATGTGAAACACTTGATTTCATGGTATCATGAAGCAGGACTAGACAGGCTGGTGCACTTGGCCTGTAGAGTTGGTGGCACTACAGTGCCCTGAACAAGGTTGTTTGGAACTGTTTTCTGCAGAAGGATATAACCTGCCTTCCACGGCTATCGAGGTCTTTGGCTCTGGATGGGGAAGACAAGACTTAAATGGATTCATCCTTCCTTAGAACAGCAAGCTGAAACCTCTGCTTCCTTCTCACTAATGCCAAGAGTTTACAGTTTGCACAACTGTAAAGTTATGCATGTTTTCAGTCTGTCAAGTATTGAACTCAGTGCAGCTCGTGCTACTAGTCTTCACGCAGCATCTGCAAAGAATTTTCTTTTTCCTTCAAGGAAATGCTTGAAGAACATTTAGTTGCTAGTGGCCATCACCATATTATTTACCTTCCAGCTTTCTCTCCCCAGCTAAACAATGTATGCTGCAGTATTTTTGCAGTTTTGCTACTGATGTAACTGGTGCAGTACTGATGCAGTACTGATGCAGTACTGATGTACTGCTCAGTATAACCACCTGTGAGGCTCTTAAATGAGCCAGTTCAGGGGCTCTTGTCCACAGCATCTCATCGACCATTTTCCCCATCAAGGCATAAGGGGAGAAAGATCCTATTTCTGTACAGACTTGGAAGGAATCCAGAACAATACTGGATCTCTCCTGTGTCAGAGGAAATGCTGTTGACTCTTGTTTGCTAGCAACCAACCTTTTAATTGTAGATTTATACAAACCTAAAAGGCTTCTAGCTGCGGTGGCAAAAAAGCAAGGCCATATGCTGAGCCACCTGGTTGTATGGAGGAGCTGCATGTAAAGCCCCATGGCCAATGAAAGGAGATTGTTCAGGTGGCTTTGAGGAGGAGGCAGGCAGGATTGCTTTATACATTATACATTTCTCAGGCAGAGGAAGCATATTAAGCCTACTGAAGGAGAGATTTCTAAGTCAAAGTTTTATCAGTCACTTATATATACGGTGCAACCTCCTTCCTTCTTGCCTTTGGGGGAAAAATGTTTTCTTCTTTTGCAAGTTTTGAGATACTTTCAGAGCCCCACAGAAACCATGTGGGACGAGAAAGGATTTGGATGCAGTTAGAAATATTGCAGTATAAACACTGAATATAGAGGATGTTCCTCTCCCATTGATTTATGAGGACTAAAATATAACTTCTGGCTGCAGCCAACATTTTGAGGCAATTATATAGTACAGGGGGAATAAGAATGTGCCCTAGGTCTTTGCCCAAATGCTAAGGAATTGAAGCTGCTTAGAGATGCTGTGTAGGAGTTCAGTCCAAATTGTTTATTTTTTTTCCTGTCAGACTTTGACTGTCAGGGTTTTGAATCTGGTCTTTGTTGTAGCCCTTATGTTGTCTTTGCGCAGATCACAGTAACACTCCCAAAGCCAACTCGAACAGCCCTTTGAGGAATATCCTGCTGTTCGGTGCTTTTCCAAGCAACGTAAAGCTACTGAAATGGCTTTTTGTTCCCCCACTGTTCCTTGTCTCATGCCTGTTTCCCCTCCCACAGCATGATAGTTGATATGAATGGACGTGTGTGTAGAAGTGTTTCTGATAAGGTGCGGGCGGCTCAGGCTGCGCTCTGATCTCACCTGCACAGAGCAGCACTTGGGGCTTGGACACTGCTCCGCTTCCCGAGGGGCGACGGGAGTCCTGAGACGTGCTGAAGCTCCTGAGGCTGACGGTGTTTCTTCTTCTTCCCTGATGTGCCCCAGGCTCAGACATCACATCTACACCAAGGCCTTGCCACCTCATTCATGGTTCAGTGGGGCCTGGGCCATGGGCAGTTTGCAGTGTTGGAGGATCGCTCTGACTGTGCCTCCCGTGGCAGGAAGGTGCCACCAGCTTCCTCGTGGCTTGGCAGAGAGGTGGTGGCTCCACTCAGCCCTTAGAGGAAGAAGGTCAGCTAGAAAAAGTCTGGTCTGGGTGCAATAGGGAAGCAAATCCATCTGTCTGAGTAGTCTTAGGGGTGGGGGGCCTGCCAGTGTCAGCCAAATTCTTGGCATGGGGCTGGTGTCGCCAAGAGCTGTGCTCTCAGAAGGGCTGTGTGTTGTTGCTAGGAGGACAGAGGGGAGAGGAGAGCTGAGCGGGCTCCTGTGTGAGTGCTTCCCTAGCGTCTATGGGTTTAGCTTTTGCTGACTGAGGCCCTCAGAGTACTTAGCATAAGTAAAGTTTTCAAAAGCATGAGTAATTTAGGAGATTAAAAGGTATTTTCAAAAGTGACGTCTTTTCAAAGTGCCTAATTTCCAGTGATTTTCAATGAGGTCTGGGGGGATCTTAAGTCATCGGGCTGCTTTGGTGAATAGCCCTGTTGACTGCAGTGTGATGCATCATCGGCTGGTACCCTGCCGATGTCAGAGGTCAACGCCGAGTGACTCGGAAGGACACAAACCCCTGTCAGCAGGCAATGGCAGGGAACTTCTTCCTGTCCCTTCCTGCAGGTGGTCCTGAGGCCATAGAGCTCCTCTGGGTTTCTGGGAGAATTACCTGGGGATACAGCAGGAGGAGGTCAGGCAGGCTCCTTTTTGAAACGTCTGTTTTCTTCAGGTTTTAGTGAAAGGTTTTATGTCAAGTATTGCTCTGACCAATTTGCCACGTTTTTCTGCTTTTCTTATTTTGTTTCATTCATTCCTTTGTTCTGGTTTGCAGACAGGGTCTCTATTTTTATTAACTTATATAGGTATAATATAACATACAAAAACCCTCTCAGCATACAAATTGTGGGTTTCTTATGTGTATCTTTGGTGTCTAAAACAGTCATGCAAAGCACTGAGTTAAATACCTTGCTGAATTGTAGGCTCACAGGGGGAGAGATGCACATGCTTAGGAGGAAGGGCTCAGCATTTGCATTTGGATGCATGTCTTAGGGCTTCCGAGCTCTTTAGACTCTTGAGTGGAGCAACTCCAAAGTTCAAAGCAGTGTGATTTTTGGTAGGTTTTTCTTTTTTTTTTCTTTTTTTTTTTCTAAGGCTGCTTCTTCAGGGCATAAAATATTCTGCCCTCAGTGCATGTACATAACTCTCATTGGCCTTAAAAGAAGTTACATGCCTACATCAAAGGAAGGATTTACCCCATAATGATTCATCGTGAGCCTGACAGGCAAACACAACAGTGGAGAGCTCACAAGTCAAAGCTCCTGAGCTAGGGGGATGGCAGAGTTCAGATCTCCGCTGATCAGCCACATTGCAGCTCTGATTTTCAGCAGTTTCTAATTTTTGTAATTGTTTAAGTATAGGAGGGATCAAACCACGTGTTCCCCATCTGGCAGGAGAAACGGCAGGAATGAAGCAAAGGAGGTAGCCCGGTAACATCTCACTCGGGAGGTAAATCAGGGTCAGCTCAAATGGTGATGCTTTTTTTCCTGGAAAGGGGATCTCCTTATCCCTGGTGTTAGGCTGGAGACACAGAGCTGTGATATTCTAAAGCAAATCAGAAATACCTTTTTATTAAACGTGATTGCAGAAAGTCCTGGGAAGGAATGTGTTAATGACTGGTGATTGAATGCAGTGGTTTGCAAGCTCTAAGCAGCTTTAGTGTCTCCTACCACAGCCCTGATTTAAAATTCATAAATGCTAATCCTCCATAATTTACGGTTTAAAAAGCAGCCCCACTCACAGGCCCTGTGGCTACAGCTCTGTCAGAGTAATTATGCCGCCAAGCTGAAATTGGACTACTAACTGAGATATTAAACAGGGTAGGAAATCCTCTTCCCTGGCAGCCTACCCAATTATTCCAAATAAGCAAACAGATTAGTGAGTAATTTTCCAGTTAAATCTGGTGATTGGTGCCAGAATTGTATGTTAAATATTCAGAAGTAAATAGATTAAAGATGAAATGTCCCCTTTTCTCAAGCTTAATTTAGTGTGTATATTAAAACTTTTTAGGGGGAAAAAATCTTCATTGAAGTGCAATACGCTCACTTTGAAAACAGAACCTTTCCCAGCTTGTTTGCACTTGGGGCACTGCCGTTCATTAGCCGGGGCACGTCGTGCTGAGGGAACCTTGTGCCGCATTAGACACAGTATCGGTCCCGCTGTTCCTTTATCCCGCACCTCGCAGGAGCCCTCCTGGGTGGCAGCGCCGTGCCACCGCCCGGGACCCTCGGGGCCAGCTCTGCAGGAGAGGCGAGGGCAGCCGGGCGCTGCTCCTTCTGTGTTGGCAGGAGAGGAGGCATGCGACAGCCAGCTCCAGGGGTCGTGGTGGTGGTCCGGGTGGTGGGACTTGTGCAAGGTGCTAGTAACGGTGGGCATTTCGTCTTCCTTCTGGTTCTTGGAGGTGGGGGAGTGTCTTTTGTTCCTAAACTCAATCTGAATTTCCACAGACCTGCACAGAGGTCACGTTCTGCCTCTCCATATCGTCCCTATGATGCAGTACTTGACTGAGACCCAAAAGAGAGGGAAGAGGAGGGGCAAAAGGAAAGAAGAGATGGTCTGAACGCACAGCGTGACAGCTTCTGTGCACAGGGGTGAGCAGCTGGGAGGAAAGCCGCACTTGAGGAACCGGGATGGTTTTAGCTCCTGATGGAATTTACTTTTAAGTTATTCCAAGGATCCTAAATATTATAGACAATAGTTTATTCCATTTCTAGTGTTTTCTCCTGGCACTAAAAGCTTCTTCTGCTAGAGAAGCGTACAACCTTCTTATTTGAAAAGTGAAGTGCTGTGAGTGGTGCCTGCTTGGAGGGAGGTTTGGGTACAGTAGCCCTGGGGCTTGGTATTGCGAATCGCCTCCGGAAAGGCAGAGCTCTGGCCTCTGCTTCAGGAAGGAGAGTAGCTGGAGCAGGGTAAGGAGGTGAGTGCTATGGGGCTGAGGAGCATTGCTCTGTCACCCCCTACCCAAGTATTCCTGTGCTAGCCATCGTTCTCGTCTCTGTCACTGGGGCAGGAGAGGGGCAGAGGGGCTTGGGGACCTTCGGTCCCGGTTACGGCTTGCTCTGTTGGGCAGGTGAGAGGAGCAGCTCCTTCCTCAGTTTAATATTGTTGGTGCTGTGGGTCGTGATATTCTCTGGCTTCTAAGAGTTGTTAAAAACAAGCACGCCAGCCCTGTCTGCCTTAGGATACACAAGCTGTGTGATCTCTGTGCTTACTGAGAAAGGCCAGGTCTTGGTGATGGAGTGGTGGTGACAAGACAAAGCCCCCAACTCAAATAACTTGTTCATGAAAAGGTCTGCGGCGGTCTGCAACCTGAAGGAGGGTTTGGATCAGCCCCCTCACACTCCTGGGCACAGTGTGCCAAAGGAGGTAGAAAATCCCTAGCCGTGGGCCTGCAGATTGGCTTTTCTACTGGGAAGCCTGAGAGCTGCAAGTAGCTCCTGCCGAACGCATGCCTAGAACGGATTAGCGCCACTCCAGCATGTCCCAGAGGCTTTCTTTTCTGCTGCATCCTCCCTGGAGAGGCTTTTTCACCTCAGCCCTCTGCTAGAATGTGCCTTAAAGGCATCATCGAGCTCATAAAAATTAAGTGGTGTGCAATCGTTAAAAACAAAACCAAACAAAAAGACCCTAACTAAATTTTGTTCAATAAATTCTCTAGAATCAATTCAGTTATGTTTTTATTACTGTCAGAGCTCACAGCATAGTTTCCCTTTCTGTGTTTCACAAGGCTGCAGGGGCTTTTGTATGTGTTTTTTTTCCTTCACCCCACTACATGTGACGACATTTTGGTTTTGTGTAGCGAGGTGTTAAAGCAGAAACCACAGCTGTATATTTTTTAACTCGTGAAGGTCCTTCAGATCAAATCCAAAGGCTTCCCTGTTTCAAACTGGATGAGGAAGGATCAAGGGTGAGTTATGCTGCTGAGGACAGCCCTGGGGATGTCAGTTAGTTACACAGCATAATAAGTACAATTATGCCAATTTCTGCCTGTCTGATAAGTTCACCCAGTAGGGCTAAAGATGCATTTTCTTGCTCCTCCTTGATGGTAGTGATGGCAGAATGGGAGGATTTGTGGCATCCTGTCTGCACAGATCTTCAGCACACCCTCTTGCTGCTGTAACCAGGTGGCCCAGCACATTTCAAAGGATGTCACCTTCTCTGTCTTGAAGGAGAGTTGTGAGTCTTGTGGCTTCAAAGTACTCCAAATGTCAGCTCATTCCAGGTATCTCATGTCTCCTCTCTGCTGCCCTGTCCCTGTGACCCAGGGACTTTACGTCTTTTCTGAACGTGACAGAAGTCACTTCAAGGATGTCGTTGTCACACAGGTTTGTCAGTTGGGCGCTTCTTAGCAGAAGCCATTTGAGTCTCCTGGGCGGTGAAATAAAGTGTTTTCAGTTGGTTCCTGATACTTTCCATTTGAAATCTTCTCTATACGTATACTGTTTCCAACTTTTCTGTTAAGCCTTTGTGGTCAGCCAGGGCTTTATGTACTTTTGGTTAATCTTTCTAAGGTTGTGAAGGGCCATCACATGGGATCTAGCAAGTAAGCAGACATGAAGCAGAGGTGGACACAAAAGCCGATGTCTGGAGTAGGCCAGAGGTCCATTCACCTGCTGCAGCTTGTATTCCTGGCTCTGGGAGTGGCTGTTTCTGAAGACTGTAAGTACACTGGATTTATCCGACTGGTTTTGCCCATCTTATTCGGCTCCCACTTGGTGACTGAAGAATCAGTGACTAGTTCCTGGTTTTGTTTGTTGTTGATATCCAAAAACACAGTGGCCGTTACCAATGAATTATCACTAGTAAAAATACTGTGATAATATTTGAGTACATTCTTAGAGCTGTTTATATACCATCCCTCTTAAAAAAATGGAAATCTCTCTCATACACAATGATATCCTGCTACAGTGAGTTCCAAGGGTTAATTATATGTTTTGCTCAAAGCTACTTCTCTAATAGGGTCTTTGGGATGAAGGTTGCTGACCCTTTTAAGGCAGTGTAGAAAAGTGAACTAAAGCAAACAGCAAAACAACTCACTGAGGCTGTTACCGTGCGGGTGACTATTTGTCTCTCTCATTTCCTTTTCATCAGGGCAGCCTTACCAAAAAGACAGGCTCCCTCTAAGAAGGTGACCAGACAGTCTTTGCTGGCATCTGTGCTGCCAGAGAGATTAAGGCAACAGTTTCCTTGCCCTTTTCCCAGAGCATCAGTTTTTTGGCTTTGATTAAAGGCCATGCCGAGGGCGCTGCTCCCCACCACTGGGCACCCCTCTGGCATCCCTGCAGGGCTCAGCTGCCCTCTTCCTCTATCCAGCACAGCCCTTTTCTTGCTTCAGTTTGTCAGCGAGCCACGCTTTATTCTCATGTCCAACAGGCTTTCTCAGGAGCACCATTTGTTTTATTTCTCGTGTAACTGAAGAAAGGGCGGCTTGATGCCCAAGGTTTTTGTCAGCCAAAAGACGGGTGTTTTCCCCGTTACCTTCTGAGTTTTGGAGGTAGCTGGGAGTCAGACCAGGGCTTTCTGTTCCCAGGTATGCCCACAAATGCATCTTCTCTTTGCTGTGTTTTAAATGGGAATGTAAATAGAAATTATTTTGGAAACCTGGAACAGAATGCCGTGAACAAGAAGAGTTCCTTAAAGGGATAAAAAGCATGTAATTCAATCTGTGTTTATAACATTTAATCTTAAAAACCTGCAATCTTATGTATTTTATGTATCTCTTTCCCTTGAGGAAAGCAGATAAGGGCATCTAGTGCTTCAGCAGCTCGTGCCAGTTAAAATGAACCTAAAATGGAAAACAGACTTTTAAATAAAGTACAACTGGCCAGGACCTGCTCTCATTAGCTAAGATGTGCCGGTGGCACTGTGCGTGTTTTACGGGGACCTTGCTGGAGCCGGGATCAGCAAGGGCTGCCAGCCTGGTGATCTTACCTGGATGCCAGGAGCTCAGACCTCCTGGGCAGGTGGTGCATGTCAGAGTGTGATTTTTCAGCCCTTGCACCGGTTCTGTGGTTATAATAGGAAGAGAAAAAAGGCTTCTTGAACAGCTTTCCTGAGCACATGGCCAGGCATGGCCAGGCCCTCTGTTGCTAACATGGTGTAAAAGATTGCTCAAGAGATTAGCTAATGTTTGTCACACGGAAGAGACCAGGCTTGTACTTCTTCTTGAAACAGTCCTCTGAAGCACTGTTGTGCACAAAGGCTGATGAGGACAGGCACCAGGCTCGTGCATCTTATGTTGGAGACACGGCACCATCCACCTAGAAAATGAAAGCAAGAAAATCTGGTGGGCCTGAATTACCACAGAAGATTTATAAGGGGAGATGCTATCTCTCAAGTAACTGGGTCCCAGACCATTTAGGGCATCACAGACTTCAATCAGTGCCTTGAAATGTATTTATAAGCAAATAGAGCCAGGAGTGTTTTGTGCTATTAGGCCAGTTCAGCAGATCACTTATGCATCACTTAACACATGCTAAGTCCACTGCACCCAAGGCAAACTATGGATATGATAAAGTCTTTGTCCACAGAGTGTTCCCCTCTGGATAATGGAGCATCACCTTATTGCTACGGGTGATTTTGCATCTGCCTCTATCAATGAAAAAATTGGTAGTAGAGCAGTTGTGCTTTACCTGTATTGTCTGTATGATTGGTTTGCTCAGTGCATAAATCTTAAGTGATAGAATTTTGTAATACACAGTATAACAATTGGTGAGTGTCGTACATTTATTTTCACAATTGAGGGAGTGACCCATAACTCACATCCATCACAGGATATGAAAGCGCAGCTCACTGTAATATAGCGAGCAAGGGAATCATTCATACGCGGGATGTTATTCACTTCAACCTTTCCCCTTTCTTGAACATAGTCAGGATCTATATGGCTATTTCTGCATGCTCTGCCTGCTGGCATAGATGTATTGTGGCGTCACAAAAACTGGAAGGGGAAGAAATGAGATAGGAACAGAAAGGGGAGTGGGTAAACGTTGTCTGAGCTGATAGAAATTTAAGTGGTCAGGCTTGTCAAGGAGAAGGAAAACTGCAGGGCTGGAGACCGACTGAGATTAGAACTGACTTTTGGAGAAATGGGAGCTGAGGTAATACCTTCCAGTTCAAAAGCCGTGGGTGATGGCACAGGGCGAGCATGGGAGAACTGGAAATTAAATCAGTAAATAAAATGGAAATGTATTTGATGTAGGGAGCATCAAAGCATGCCTCATCATTTTAATTGTGCTCTGGTTCCTCTGTCATTATTCCCAATTTTAGTGCTGTGCTTTTCAATGGTACCTCTGTCCGGTAGCAATTTCTGTGAAAAATCTCCTTAACAAAATGGTCATGGCAGCTGGGGAGAGACATGAGTTTGGGAAATCCGTCGGCACTCAGCACCTACCTGCTTCCACCAGGCTTGAGGACCCACTGTGTACTCTGCAGAAAGTAACTGTCTTTTCCTCTGTGCTGTGTGGGTAGTGAAATTAGCTCTGATTAGTTGTGTACTGAACACCGAGCTACCTAGAAAGACTGTGACTGGGCGCTTCTTTGCTAGAAACCATGCACAGCAAGCTGAACCCTGTCCCAAATATCTGAACGAGCAGGAGAGGCAGAAGAGGAGGAACGGTTATTTCCCAGGTGGAACAATTTCAGATTTGCCAAGGGACGTGCGAGAATCCTGTGTCAGAAGGAAGAAATGAGTCTGGATCTCCTGAAACCCAATTTAGCAGTGTAGCTGTAAGATGCACTTCCTCCGTGCTTGCGTCTGGCCACAGCAGGGTTGTCACTCCGTGGGTTGTGCTGCCTTGGGTGGGTGGCTTGGGAGGTCCCCTGGGAGACGGAGGAGGTGGCCATGGGAATGGGGAGCACCAACTGGAAAGACAAAGTTTCTCGGCAGCCCAGTAGAGAGCTGCTGGCTTGATTTTAAGCGTGTAATCAGTCTGCAACTCCTGTCAGGGTCTGGTAGGTTTTAGTCTCTGCTCAGGCCCTAGCCTGTGGCATGTGTTCCAGGTAATGATCCGGCACTGCTCAGCGCGAGGGATCTCCTGTACCAAGGCCAGAGGAGGCAGCGCCCAGGCACTTCTGCCCCCGGTGCTGAGGCAATCTCTTTTGCTCAAGACCGACTGCCTCTGCCGTGAGCGCAACCCTTTTGTCATCTGCACCGTGCTCCCCTTTGTCATTGCACCGCTGGACTCACATCCTTGAACTCAGAGCACAAAAAACCCCTCTGGTTTTTGAAGTGATGGTTTGTTTGTTTTTCCTCTTTGGTCGATGCCGGGATCAGTGATGTCAAGTTGTTCTATTTGCTTTGACAGGAAAATGTTTTCAGAGTTCATTAGGATGGCATCAATTCTAGCATTTGGCACACAAACATTTGATGACCTTCATGTGTGGGAAGAAATATGTAGGCAAAACTTCCATTAGTTTGAAAAAATGCTTCCACTCAACACCGGTCAGATTCCTGAGCTGCCCGAGTTGTGATCGGCCGGGAGGCTGTGGGCATGGAGCCGCGCCCGGCGCTCCTGGGAGCCGGGCTGGGGTACCGCTGGGTCCGCGCCTCCGCCTCGCTGCCCGGCAGGTGCTGCCGCCGTCCTGCCCTACCCACACAGCATCCTAACGCTCGCCTGGTAGGTCGCCCCAGTGCGCTGATTTCATCTGGCAACTTCGGCCTCGTTTTCACCAGCTATAGGGCTCATTAGAAGAGCTGGGTTGACTCGCGTTGCTTGCAGCTGAATCTCTGGGCTTGTCCGCAGGAAAGGAGTGTGAGGCGCTGGCTTTCCTCTCCTCGCTGCTTCTGCCCTCCGGTGAAGGAGTCGCTGTCTCCAAAAGCAGAGGGGCAGGGAACGCTCCTGGCTTCCCATGGCCTCTGACAACGAGGGGCCAAGTATTAGGAAGAGCTTTCACAGCAGAGAAACCTGCTCAAAGGACGCTGGGCAGAGCCCACCAATGCACCCGCACTGACCGCTGCGCGGGCTGAGGACAGCCTGTGGTTGCCACCTGCCCGAGGGTAGCGAGGGCACGGCCAAAACCAGAGTGCGGCTGCTGGCCACCGCTTGGACTCGCCTTGCACTACAGCTGTGCAGCTGCCAAACCGGTCTGCTTTGCCCAGCGCCTGTCTCCAGCCCTTCCCTCTTTCCCATCTTAGCTCTTATTTACTTTTTTTTTTTTTTGTTTTCTTCCTTAGGATTCACCATGTTTTTATGTTTTGCTCTCATATCCTGTAATCAAGAGGAAGGCCCCGGTGTGGATAGAGGGGATTTGTACTCAGCCTTTGTTTGATGTTTGCTCGTTCCTAGTGGTGCTGCCTGGGTAAGGAAAGCCAAATGCTGCCCATATGTTGTAGTGCTCCCTTAAATTATAGAGGGCGAACATTTATGGCTGCTCTCACTGTTGCTCCGTCTCCGTCCCCTGCTAAATGATACGTTTTCACAGGCAATTACGGAGGTGTGGAGTCAGGACTGGTTTCTGAGGTGTGCCACTTAACGGCCTACATGTAAAAATGGGAGACGGGAGGAGGAGGATGGCAGAGGTTCAGTATCGTGCCTTGCTTAAGAGAATGTCCTTCAAGTGAGCAGAATTCTGCACCTTGTGAAAGTATGACTTTAATTTTGCCTTTCAAATATGAACTATGCAAGGCTGTCAACACATACTATGTTCCTCCTTGTCAGACCGTTTCACTTAGTCTGTCAGCTGTAAACAGCTTAAGAGGCATGTCATTCCAGCATTATTATAGCACTTTTAGATTTGCTTTTAGATTGGGTCTGTATCTGTTCTTGCAAAAGGTGTAGATACAGAGATGACACGGGTTATTTATTGTGTTACTGCAAAATGCTACTTGTGCTTTGTGGTAAGCGCAGAGTAACTCCATTTCAAATAATGGACACTGCCGAGTAATAGTCCTGTAGTACCGTGGTAATGCCAGGGCCATACTTGGTCTCGTCAGCTGTGTCACTAGAGCAGGGTACTTCACTGCCTGGGTATATGGCCTCACACTTCATGTGAAGTTTTATTTCCCAAGAGATCGGGCAAGCAAAATTAAGATGTATGGAGAAAGAGCTCTGATCAACAGACTCTGTACTTTCAGGTTTTCGAAAAGTTGCTTTACATATTCAAATAAACAGTGTTTAAGCTGTCGATGACAGCTTAACTACTTAATCCCAGAACATTTTGACAAGTGTTTTTCAACGTTTTGGTTTCTCAGGATTTTGACAAACCCCCAAAAAACACGGACTGATTTTATATGTCACATGTTTAATTTATTTGAGACGCATGTATTACTTTGCTAAAGCAATGAGGAGGGAGCTAAAGGACAGGGTGATGCACTCCATATTTATGATCATCAGCTTCTTCACCATGTCATTACAAGAGAAAAATGTTCAGAGATATGGAGTATGCAAAACAGCCAAACTTTTGTTGCCAGCCCATCTGGATTGTGATTTATACAAATTGTTGGTGCGATTTCTCGATGGCTGCACTAAAATCAGTAGAACTGAGCCCATTTTCACTGCAGGGAGTCCCAGCTGCCCCCCTTTCGCTTCCTTCTGCCGCGTGTTTGTTGTCCCCGCGTTCCCGGCTGCGCGGACACGTGGGGTGGCACAAAGGGGACGCTGCTGTCACCTGGGCTCTGAGCAGCGCTGAAGTAGAAAGGTAGATATTTTCTCACTAGAAATGAGTGAATTTCTGCCTCTGTGTATACCAAAGGATTGTCACTAGAAATAACATAAACATGTGAACAGATCCTCATTTTAACCCCAAACTCACATTTAGCCTGGACTTATAAAATAAAATATTTTTGAACTCTATTCTGGGGCTTCTCTTAGACATTCTCACATTTTGTCTTGCTTCTTTTTTCTCCTCCTGCATTAAAGCAGGAGAAGATTGGGCAGGGCATACCTTCCTGGGCCCTCAAGCAGTGGGGAAAATGCAGGGAGAGAATTGCTTTTGCAAAGCTGAATTAGATATTGAGAAACACAAAGACTTTCACTCAAAAAAACGTACATCTTTCATCATCATACCTCAAAACCTTTCAATATTAGCCAGTGTCTGTTTGTTGGTACTTCTGTCATCAGTACTTGATGTGCTAGCATATTAGGATAATTGAAATAACCTTGTTTGTCCTCATGAAAACTCAGGGCATCACCCCGCTTTTTCTATACCACTAGCATGCCCCTCAGCCTATTACGTGACAGAGTTATTTCCATCAATACTAAGCAGCACCCGCTCTTAATAATTTTTAACCTAGCTATTTTGTTTTAACTAGTTATTGATGTCAGGTTAGGACATCAGTGAAAATTAGTATTTTATCGTATTGCTGCAAAGGAAACTCCATACGTTCCAAATAAATATTTGAAACTTCAACTTACTCTGGGGTTAGGAGCTGCAACTTTCTTCTGACAGCTGATGATTAGTATCTTTCTGATGATTTGGGAGTTTTAGCAGCTACTCAGTACCTGACTAAATTAGCTCTGACTTAATTGCGTTGGCAGCCTCCAGTGTTATCTTCAGCCTGCTGCTTTCAGGAGTGGAAAGAGAAGTGCAGCCCTGTGAGAGGAGGCTGTACAACAGTTTCAGGGACACCGAGCTTGATGAGAGGGCAAGCAGAGAAGAAATCAGGCAGCGACCTCAGCTCATTCTTTAAGAAAGGGTCTTTTCGGCCAGCCATCTGAGATGGTATTTCATTAATGGGGTGGGGCGGGGGGTAGGGAGCTGGCCAGGAGCACAGCGAAGCGCCCTGCATATCACAGCGCACTGGGAGGCTGACTTGCGCCCTGCCGCACAAGTGTTTTTCCTGAAGCCCTTCGAGAGTCTGGAGGAACCCTCCCCACAGGCCCAGCACCGCAGCGTAGCATGACCGGAGGACAGCCAGCCCTGCCCGCCTGCAGAAACACAGGTGCCTGCAGTTCCTCACTGCCAAGCCAGGAGCAGGTGTGTTTGGTTTGGTTTTTCCCCAGTAGGAAGGGGAAACAGGAAGAGTTGTGACAGCCCTTGACAGTGAGAGGGAGATAGAGGTGCCTGCAACGGGAAAAAAAATAGCCACTTTTGCAAGAATGAGTGGTTAGAAAAACAAAAAATAAGCATTTTCAATATATTACAAACAAAATTATCTGCCAAAAGGGCAAGATAATTATCTTAATGTGATTTTTGACCAAGATAAATTTATCTTATTTTATAAACTGGGTAACAATTTGAATCTTATGCAAAACCTAGAAATAAATCTAAAAAATATGATAATGTAATAAAATCGAAATTATTAGCAGTCCAAGTGCCATACTTGAGGCAGTAAAACCTTTTAAGTTCCAATGGAAAATAGGCTAGTAAAACCGGAGTAAGTTACTCTACTTTAATCACTTGATAAATAGCTACAATGTTTGGAAGAATTGATAGTGTCATTATAGCAACATCCCTTTTTATAAACAGCCTGGTGCTGATTTGATTCTAATTGCTGCCAGAGGAGCAGTATCAAAGTGGTGCTGCGCCGGCCGTGTAACCTGCAGGGTGAGCGGGAGGGGGATTAGCTGCCTGAGATGAAGAAGTCGCATCTTTTTCTAAGGCATGGATTCTAATTCCGGGAGTGGTGGAGGCGGCAGAGGAAATTCAGCGGTGTGAGAAACTACAAGGAAAATGCTTAAGGAAGAGAAAGCATAAAGCAGATGAAACAGGTGGCTCGAGTGCATGAAATAGTGGAAAACCAGCAAGAGAACTGGCAAGGTTTGGGTGCGGATGCCTGCTTGCTTTCTCTCCTAATTCTCTCGCGGAGCTGGTGAGGTCCTGCAACTAACTGTAGCTCCCAGCTCTGAGCTTTTCTCTCCCACTGACTGGATGGCCTCATTTGCAGCCCCCCATTTGTAAATGCCCTATTTTTTTTGCAAGCCTGCTATTAGATACCAAGGGCTCAATTTTTCAGGCATTCTTAATTATTAATTACACCCTCTTTGTATACTTGTGGGTGCTGCGTCCACATTTTGGTGGCCACGAAGACACATAAAAATGAAGACTACTTTTGCAAATTCAGCCCTTAGCAATTCTGTGCTTCAGTTCTTCCTCTACAAATCCTGGATCTGACCCTTCTTGGGCTGCAGAGCTATTAAGGAGGCATCAGCATTATTCTGGTGATTGCTAGGACATTTGAGGGCAATAAATTTGTATTTATCCAGGAAAAAAGTCTCTAGAGCAGGTGCTTCTAGGCTAGCTCTTCTTTGATAAACTACTAAGAAATTGTTATATTATGTGAATGGTAGCAAGAAAAGCGGGGTACCATAAGGCGAGGAGAAGAGGAACCCATTTAAAGTTCGGTCATGTTAGTAACAAACGCGAGAATAAACAGAAATGCAAAAGGGAGATGTACTTACCTTTTCACACAAATCATTTGATAAGCTTCTCCCATGAAGATTGTGGGCTAAGATGATGAGTGAAATATGTAAAATAGCTTGTTGAAGAAAAGATTGGTTCAAGGGGGACTGAATGGCTCAAGAGATTAGTGATGGAATAATAGCTTTTCTCCATTTAAGTGGTAGACCAGTTCAAATCAATTCTAGGTCTCCAGAGACTGAAAGGTGTTGCTATCCAGTGACTCCTTCGTAGTTATTTGAAATGAATTTTTTGGTCTCAATCCCATCCTTAGTTGCCAGGAAATTATCCCCAACCCAATCAGCACTGAATTACTTTGAACTAATTGTTGTCTCCTTCCCCTAAAGATGCACAACCTTCGAGGCTGTGCCTGTGAATGGCATTTTTTCATATGGTGCTGTGTTGCTGGTAGGAACCATCTTGTTTTCTATGGAATGGATAGATTGCACTAAAGAAGTAGATACTGGAATAGGATCCGATGTAAAAATGTTCTTTGAAAAAAAAACACGATGGTTTGTTTTTTTTAATGGAGATTTCCTGGAGAAGAGGGCTGCCTTTGGACACCTCTAGCTACCCCTCTCTTGCACGCTGAGCTGCACCTCTTGTGCACTGCGGGAGCTCGCCTACCTGCCTGTAGGCTGTATCGGGACTTTCCCCTGCATAAATGTAAATCATGAAGCTGGGCCACAACTTAGGAAACAGCTATTGGTCATAAGTAACAACTGGAAAATTCAAATTGGCGGCTTGCCCTCCAGGTTTGTTTTGAAGCATCTGTTTAATGTGTGAGGCTGGACTGCTGAAGTGATGCTAGAGACATGCCAACTTAGAGCAGCTCAGAATCTTGCCTAACAGTTTTATTCTGAAAGATTGTAACAAGTAAAATAACAGGCATTGATTATTCTGCCAAATGTAAAGATTAAGCAAACAGTAAGAAGCAATGCTTAGCAAACCGAGGAGGATTTGGATCTTTTATTTGGCTATAACAGTAAGTCTAGAGCTAGTGAACCACAGCAGAGTTCATATTATTCAGTGTACCAAAGAAAAAAGAGACCTGGGGTTATTGGAGAAAAATCCCAGCAATTCTGTGTGTATGACTGGTTGGAAAAGAAACAAACAGGTTATTATGACATTGCAAAGGTGTCAGAGAACTGAAATCACATGGCTATACCCAAATTTTCTGTAGAACTGATGCAATATGGATTCAATCATAGTAGCTTCTACAGGAGAAATTTTATTTTCCCTTAGCCCAGACAGCTCCAGGTTTAAGAACGCTCATCGGGAGGGAAGGCTAAAGGGGTTAAGGAAATAAGACGCAATAGAGGTGACCTATGAGAACTTTCATTATTATATGGAGCCTTGATGAGTGAAATGAGAGGAACTGCTCTCCATCATGAAAGGCTGAAATGTCGAGGGAGCAATCGCAAATTAATCTATTAAGAAGAAGTAGGAGGTTGAACAGTGTGACTCAAAAGGATGGAAATATACGGAATAAACCGCAGCATAAAGTCATGATGATTTTTAAACGCATCCTTAAAGACATCCGCCTACGATTTTTCCAATGAAGCAGGGATTTTTTTTCTGTTTACCCATATATGAGACAAAGTTTAAGCAGACAAAATGGGCCTCTTTCTATTCAGCTACTCCCAAGATTTGTGACCTGGCCTGGATGAGAAGTTCTCTTCTGATTTGTGCGGCTTTAACCAGAACAATGTGCCAGGAATTTTTCTTTTTTAAAAGACACTCCAATAAAATGCTTCACAGGCGGTTTTCTCTGTGGTGATTTTCCTGTTTTGCTGTGACATTTTTAACTTGAATTTAGCGTTTGTAAAAGGTGCTATTTGACAGCATTGTGTAACTGAAAGCCTCTTATTATTGACAGATCATGCACAGTCAAGGCTGGGGAAATTTCTCCGTGTCAGCCTGGTGAGGGACAGCCATGCAGCCTGAGGAGACCAGCTTCCAGGAGGAAAAATGGTAAGACCATGTCGGTCCGTCCGGTCTTATGTTAAATGTCACTCAGTGATTAGTTTTAAAGAGCTCGCATCCGAAGGATTTTGAGAGAGGTGTGAGAAGTTACCTTACTGACAGGGCTGTGGAGCTTATTTTTTTCTTTTCCCAGTAGTGCTTGCAGCTTTCTGGAGCGTTAATGCTTTGTCCGCTAGAGGCTGAAGTGAGACTTGACACAGATTACCAAGCACATTCTGGTGGGGCTGATCCTGTAGGATGGAGCTGTACCCTCAGTGTGGTACTTGGGAAGCGAGGGTCTGTTGTTTGCTCAGTGCCAGTCCCTCATGCCAATCTCAATATTAATCGTTTCATGAGGCTCACATAGTTTCAGACTTTTACCTTTGCCAGCTTATTATAGCCTAGGAAGATGAGACGTGACTATGCTGAGATACAACCCCCAGTGATGGCACTTTATAATACTGTATAACTGGAGGATTGCTATTGTAGGCAGAGAAAAAGGCAATAAAGCAGCATTGATATCCTGCCTGCCCTCTTATAGGAGTTATTGAATCAAACCTACCAGAACTGCCAGACAAACAATTTGCAGCTGCAGTCTGAAGCCTGACAATGACACAGAATCAAAAAGAAATAGTTGGAGTGCATGGGCTTGTGAACTCCTCTGCGACCCACCACAGCAGGCTCCCTAGGATTGTTCTCCTCTTTCTGGTCCTTTCCCTGCACAGCTCCTTCTCTTTACTTCTCTTTTTCTCTCTCTCCCATTTTTTCTCCTTGCCTTGCCATTTGCAGCTCCTCACACCTTTCCCCCTCCCTCTTCCTTCTCTCACTCATTGCCTCACCATTTCCTTTTCTTGCCTCCAATTTACCTCTAACCTTTTGGTCATTTTTCCTTTGTGAGTTCTAGTGCCCTCCTCTGTTTCTCATTTTCTGTTTCCTTAATTCTTTTCCTTATTTTTGGTTATTTCAATTTTCCCCTGCTGTTTTCCATACTCTCCCGTATTCAGCCTTCCCTGTTGAACCTTTTTTCCTTTTCATTTACGTCTACATTTTTCTGCCCTTTGTTTCACCTTTTTCTGCCACTTCTCCCTTCATTTTTTTTTGAACCATTTCTAGCCAATAGCTGAACTCCATGTTTCTCTTACTCCTCAGATGTGAGGATTTAAACCTTTCCTGTGTACTAGGATTTCCAAAGTGCCAATCCAGCTCAACTAAGGGGAACTGATGTGGTTTGGCTCCAATGTCTATGAAGTGAGATACTGGAAAAGCCAGCGTAACAGTAGCACTCACAAATATTCTGTGGCTCATGA
The DNA here is from genome assembly GCF_964211835.1 of Anser anser. Taxonomy (NCBI): domain Eukaryota; kingdom Metazoa; phylum Chordata; class Aves; order Anseriformes; family Anatidae; genus Anser; species Anser anser. Next base: position 4,067,401 of record NC_139725.1, read on the forward strand.
ACCAGGTCTACACTCATGGTTGGATTCAAAGCTTATCAAATTAATGGGATCTGAATCAGACCCGCAAGCAATATCTTCTACACTCTTACATCTTATCAGACTTCTGTCCTTTATTTGAATAGAAATCTCATTGCTCTCAGTTTCTTCAGTATACAGTTTTACTTTAGCTAAGAGCATTCTGTTTTGCTTTTTGTTTTTTTATTCTTCTAAAGCACATACAGTGTTTGCAGGGTTCGATGGAAAGGGGCCATATTGTGAAGTATGTTCAGGCTCCCCTACAAAAGAGATCACTTTGTAGCTTTTGTATGCTCATAACAAGTACCTGCTATTTGGGGGAAGGTTTTTCCCTTCCTTTCCTTCTCTTGTAACCAGCATCTAATCATTACACTTGCAAACTTTAGGTGTGCAGGTTTCTCTAGGCTGGCAGGAAGCTAGGCAGCACGGGTCTTTATTTTTTTTTTTTACCTTGTCATAACTGGAAGCTCGAGTATTGTTCTGGACTTGTTTCTTTCCTTTGTTTTTCTTTTTTCTTTTTTCTTTTTTTTTTTTTTAGTTTCTTTGTTTACTTAGTTTCTCTGTTTCCTTTCCCCACCCACTTCCACGTGTGCATTTTGATTTGCTCTCTGTAACAATATTTCCCCACCTCCTTTTAAAAAGTATTTGCTATCACTTGGCAGTCATGCAGTCTGTGGGAGCACCAGAAGGCGACCTTGTGTGAGGAGACGGCTGACCAGAGGCAGCTCCTGTTGTTGTCTGCCACGCACACTCCTGTCCGCAGAGGTCTCTGGAGCTGAACAAGCTGCCTGAGGAAGGGAGCAAAGTGCTCACTGTCCCATAGCTGACCCCTAGCAGGACCAGGAACCAAGTCAAACCTGGATCTTATTCACAGGATGCCACCTCTCCTTGTGTAAAATTAAGTATAATATGAGCGTGAAAGAAAATCTTCCTTCCTCTACCATTTTGTCAGCCTCCTTCCAACTCTCCAGCTGCTGCTCCTGTGGAGTTCAGTGCTGGTGAAAATGGAAAGAAAATCAGTTCCTCTATAAGCCAGCCCTTTCTGCTCTGATTGGATTTTTCTCCTTTTGTCTGCTTCTTTATTTGATTTAAAACCTTAAACCCCTTGAAGCTTTTCCATTAAGATGTTGAGCACAATTTGGAATGGGGGGAGCAGTCAGAGCATTACCTAAAAAGTCCTAGTTTATTTGTAGCTAATGGAAGACGAAGGCTGATTGGATTAGCCCAACAATGTGAGCACCTGATGCAGACTGCTATCAACATACCAACAGAGGAAGGGTTAAATGCAGTTTCTTCCACTTTCTCTCACTCACCCCTTTCCCCCTCTCCTGCTTTCCCTTGCTTCGCCCAGTAACCGACACTTGTGACAGCACTGCAGATTCCTGGGCATGTTCTAGGACTGCTCAATACAGGAGCAAATCTCCCAGTCTCTCCTGCTGTTTTGCATTTGCCACCTGACAGGAACTGATGCTCAGGAAGACCAAGGGCTAAGTTTTTAAAGCTTTGGACTGGGTTTTAGCCATGTGACATCTATTAAAGCAATTGGGAGCCAGGTGGCTAAAACCCAGTGCAATTCTTTGTAATGGTACCCCTGAGAGTGCCCATCTCCTTTTAGCACTGCTATTGATTAGGCAATTCTTGACTTTGAGGGACGAAATTGGTGTGTGCATCAAGAATCTTTTCCTCAATTTGGCCTGGTTTGAAATTAATCGTTCACCTTTAAGCCATTTTCGTAAGCAGCTTTAAGCTTCAATAAATTTCAGTGTGATTTGATTTTTCTATTGCCTTTTGCTATGGAGGCCTGTTGTTTACCAGTCTTCTCCAGGACATCTCCAGCACTGTTTGGTCTTTATCCTCATCTCCCGCATTGATCCCGGTATGTTGTTCAGTGTGATTGTCCAGGCTCGGTGAAATGCTGGGGGCTGTAATTAACGGCTGCACACGGTGCCCAGGTCTGCGGCCTTGAGGCTGACAGGTATTTGGTTTTCAGTAGGAGTAATGTATTTGGTGAGGTAGACCATGCTACACTTCGGGGTATTGTTGGGACCCTGCCTCTCTCTTCAGTGAAATGATGTGGTGCTCTTAGGGGGAGCATGTGAGCCCTGAGCAAGTTCTTCCTCATTTCTGAAACTCTTTTTGGGTATTTGATATTTACTAGGGATTGGAATACCACACAAAGGTATATGAATGTACGCTTATGTTTGTGAGAAGGTGAAAATAAATACATAAAAATAACTTCCCCAACCCTCTTCCCTTCTGCAGTTCCCTTCCAAATGTTCTCTGCGCCTCTTTAACGTAGCAGATTCTTCAGTCATTGGCGGTGGAGTGATAGGACCTGCTCTGCATGAGGACGTGCCCTTTGATTTGGGGGGTTGGTGCATTGCAGTTACTTAATAGGGGTTTCTCCATCTATTTCTTTGGGGTGTTGCAGAGAACCTTTGTGAGCTGTTAGATAATGCTAAGCACTGCCAGCCACAAGTAACTGGCATTGAACCCAAAGTGAAAGCTGGTCTAGACCTACATGGAAAAAACTATTGAGTTTGTCCAGTGCCTCAGCAGCTGGGAAACCCCGCGAGAAGACTCAATGAGCCTTCTGCTGCGTTGCTTCTCTCAGTGCTGCTCTGTGCCTCCCCGTGGCCGTCTTGTTCCTCTGGGTGACCAGAGGAGGTGATATTTGACATTTCCGTGTTGCTGGGAGACCTTCTGTGGGAAGTTTTGCTGTGGGCTGGGATGCAACAAGAGAGTTGGAGATGGCAAGAAAATTCAGAAATACTGCCTTAGAAAAATGAGCGTTTCCTATTCCTGTTTCTGTTCGAAATGGCAGCATAGGAAGTCCATCATCTCCTTGCCAAAGGATGGTGATTTAGGATCCCACAGACAGTTTTGTAAGAGATCTCTGTTGAGATGTGAGGTTGTCAAAGCCCCCAAAATTCTGTTTAAACAAGCTGATTTATTCCAATCAGAAGTCGTTTCATCTGAAAATTCACAGTCAGTTCTACAGAAAATTTAGCACATCATAAGCCTAGTGTTAAGTGTGATGCCAAGGTTGCAAGGACAACATTACTGTAGGACTTTTATGGGGCTCCAACATGAAGATAAGTATGCACCACTTCTCCCATTCCAGCTAAGTTCAGTGGAACTTGAAAGAATATTTTTAGAAATCTCAGCAGAACTTCAAATTCCAAGCTCGGTGATGTCTTTTTTTTTTTTTCTTTTTTTTTTTTTTTGGTGAAATGATGCAGAGCACAACTAGTGCAGAAACATAAGTAGTGAAAAAATCGGAACTGGATTGCCTAAGCCTATGTAAAAATATGTGCGAGTTTGGTATCAAACGCCTTGCCAAAGTAATTAATGAAGCATATGCAAACATCCTCCATTGCAAGCATAGTTTGTGTTTTATTAGTTCCTCAGAAAGCAGTATGGGAGATCTAATAGGAAAAGATATTTTGTCTTTAAGTTGTTGCTGTTGCAAAAATGACTTCTATATACTATTTTACATTCACAGCTGATGTCATGTCACACAGATCTATAGTGAGCTTTATATTTGTATTGAAACCTCCTCTATTTTAATTGAGGCTTGTCAGTCACGTATCTGAAACTGGTGTTTTTCCACAAATATTTTAAGTAGCTTCTACAGTGCATAGAGCTAAGATATTCCCCATGTAGGTACACTTGCCATACGGGGAGGTATTGCAGACATAAAAATGCTGAAGGCCAGAAGGGCAGCCTGCTCATCCAGAGTTCACCGACTGAGCTCACGATCTGTGACTCTCCCTCTCTTCTGGAATGCGATTTCCATTTTGCAGACCGAAACAGAGGGCCAAAAAGGTTGAGAGAACAGGGCTGTGCTTTGATGGTGAGAGGAGAGTGTGCAGATAGCTCTTTTCAACTGGCATTTGATTCTTTTGTGTTGCACTCTCCTTTTGAGTCGAGTTGCTAGTTGGTTTTCCAGGTGTAGTGGCAGGGAGGTGCAGAGATCAATAGTGAAAGGAGAAATTAATAGCAAAATCAATTCTTCCTTTAGTGTAGTCCTATTTATTTGCCAAGAAGGTACAAACTCCCGTTACCTTTCCTGAGCATAGAAAAGATTCTACCATGGTTATTGTGCTTCCTATTAGGTCTAAGGCATCCCTGAGCCAACACTCTTATCTGCTCTTGCCTGGTACTTTTGGTTTTGTTTCTTCCCCTCCAGCTTTATGCTTAAGTGTGTCTGAAATCCTTTGTCTTGCCTGTTTCAGGTGGAATATCAGATTTGAAGGTAGCCATTTCGTTCAGCAGCTGCTTAAAATGTCTTGCTCTCTGTCTGTTTTGGATAGTGGCTCCTGGTGTTTCATTTAGTTGATCTTTTAAAGGACCTTATTTTTCCCGGTATTCTAATAAAGGATGGTAGATGTGTCCACAGATCTAAGCTTGGCTTCATTAACTCCTCCACATGAAAATGTTTCACGTTGTAAATATATACATCTTTAAGTATTCAGTATAATATTAAAGTGAGGAACAAGTGTGTCCAGATGCTCTTAGCTAGTATAAAACATTGCTGCTTCCACGGACCTTGGCAGAGCAGCGCCATTTTATGTCAACCAAGGCAGTTGTCTCTTAACAGTTCTACCCCAGTCAGTGATGGCAGCACTCAGACAGTGCTTTTCTTCCCTCTTTTCTCTAATGAGGCTGTTTGTGTCCTTGTATTCAAACATAGTCTCAGGAGGATGATTTTTAATTCTCCTTAGGAAAAATTTAACAAGTGAACATCACCTGCTTAAAGAACAAAAATAAGTTTGTGACCAAAGGGCTGTTCATCTTCTTCTATAGAAGCGCTACCGTTATTTTTCATAAACACCAAAGTTCATAAGTGCTCTCCTTGGTATACTACATTTTACAGCGTCAAAGAAGCAAGCAAGTCACAACTGGTCTACTTGAACGCGTTTCCTACACACTGATCTGGGATATATCTCCCAGCCCAACAGGCAGGGATTTTTCTTAATGGTTCTGTCAGCAGTTCTCCCAGAGACAGCAAGAGATGGATCCCAGAGACCCCCTCAGAGTAAACACCTGGGACTCTTTCATGCCTTTACCATGGACATAGGGAGCAAGCTCACAGAGCTGCATCAGACACTGCTGCTGTGGTTTCGCCAGGAGAAGGTACAGGTGCTTTTGTGCTGCCTTACAGGGTGCCAGGTGTCTCCAGTCCTGGGAAGAGGAGTGATGAGGCTGTTATACTGGACTATTCCTGAGGCATCCAGCTTAAAACAATGGCTGGCAGTGCCAAAAGAAGATTTACAAGAACAGTAATATCTCACAGCCTTTGTGGCATGCTGTCTGTACCCTTCCCCTCAGGGCCATCCATGAGCACGTCATCCCCGAGGCAGAGTGCCTTGCTGTGAGGGATGGGTTTGAATGACACGCTGTGGTTCCCAGTGGCACAGTTTTTGTTTGGATTCCTGTGGAATAGAATACCCGAGAACGTAATAAAATCAGCATTTGGAAAACATTCTGTCCCTCTCTATGCTGATTTTCCAAAGCTGCTTTCCACTGCATGCCTAGAAGGTCCCATTCAATTAGGAAGTGCAGAAGTGCCTGTACACAGTTTAAAGCAGTACACGGGAGGCTCTTCTGTTTTCTGGGCTTTTAAAGAATGAGCCCAGAGGATATCAACACAGATTTGCAGGATCGTCTCAGAAAAGGTTGAATATAAAGTTTTGTTTGCAAATACATATTCCATCAAAACTTGATTTATCAATGCTGTTTACCATTTGATCAGATAAAAGAATATTAGCTCTTAAAAACGAGGCACAAACTGAATTCTCTTCCCAGTGCAGTATATAATAACGCTGTGTGTCTCTTTGCTTGTGTAGCTCCTTCTGTCACCCAACCTGATATGTGCAGAGGAGCCTCCGCGTTCCCTCCTGCTGCTGAACACAGAAGTTGTTCAGTGCGGCAGTGGGCCAGGTGTAGTGAGGGCGATGAAGGTTTGAGACGTCCTCAGGTGCTTTCAGTGCTCCTGCTGGTGGCTTTCCCCTGTCCCGCCACTGGGGCCAGCAGCCCTGTGGCTGTGGCTGGAGCATGGCACGCTCCCTGGCACCTCCGGAGCCTTGCTCCAAACCAGAAGTCGTCCCTGGGTTCTTATTGTGCAGTGCATTACAACAGAATAATGTCAAGTCTGATCCAAAGTTCCCTGTACTGGTGTTTTTCTTCTTGCTGCGCTGGGCTCTGAAAGAAACCCAATAAATGGCCTATGAACAAAATTATATAGAATGATCAACATGCAACTGTCATGCTGCATTTGTCTCATGTCGTTAGTCATTATGAAAGCCCGCATAATTCTGGAGCAGAACAACAATTTCCACACAGCAAATTGCAGATTGTGTTTGCCAACCCACAAAACATCACAATATTTATTCTGAAACTTTATAATGCTATCAAGGGCAAATTCACTTTACTTGTACAAATAGCCCCGTCGAGACAACTTAGGTATTGCGCACGCGAGCAGAAGCAGACGGGACTTGGCTCTGCGCACCAGCAGAGCAAAGCTCGCCTCCCCCTCTGTGGAAATGGGGTGAGTGGAGGTACAGAGCCACGGAGGCACTACTGGAGGCATAGCGGCAGGACCAGGGCACAGACGTCAGGCTGCAGTCGAGATACTGGTATTCTGGCTCTCCAAATTCATAGCTTTTTCGCCTTCTTAGCACCGTCATTTGGGAAGGCTGCCTTTCGTCAGGTTTCATTCAAAGCACAGCATCCCCCACTGCGCTTCGGTGGTCCTGCAGATTAAATTTGTCCATGGTGTGAGTGAGTCTGCCCCTATCAGGTACAGCACCCCATGTTCAGGAGTTAGACCCCCTGAAAAACTACTTTATGTCTGATTTTTGTATTTGGGTTATCAAAGGATTTCTAAAGCTAATTTTATTGTTTAGCACTGCAGCCATCGCCAGTTTTAGGCTCCGTTTTAGGTGGAAAGTTTTTTCATGTTCCATCATCTATCTTGACAGAGTCTCTGCGTGCCAGAGGCAGTCTTCTTAACCCTGGATCAAAACCTAATCTCTCCTGCTTTTGTAAAACCTTTTCCTCTAATTCTCTCTCTAGTAAATTATATTCTGTTCTTTGCCCTTGAATAATTTTAAAATGTATAGAATATAGCGTGCGGGGTGGGGGGGCTGTTCTGTTGAGCGATACCTAGTAATCAGAATCCTGCATTCGTATCTCGCTGCAATGATCTCATTCCTATTGGGACAGCACTCCTGTGAGCACAGGCCCGTGTTGTGTTCATCCTGTTACAACCAGATAAACTCATAATGTAGACAGATAAGAGCTATGCTCATTAATCTATTAATTGCCTATTGTCAGTTGTCAATATGTTTCGCTTGATGAGAAGCCTGAAGATTAGTTTGTATTGTGAGGATGTAGATTTTTTTCTGTACTACTCTTATTTTATTTGGATGTGTGGAATACTACAAAATGACATTCAGAGTGGTAGTGTCTCACCCGACCAGAGTATGGCTGCATGCTTTTTAAATCTCTGAAGCCAGAAAAATGTGATGCCCCAAATGGCGATGAAATAAAAAGCACATTTTCAATTGGAGGACCCCACAAGAGCTATGACTGTGTTGAGGAACACGTTTTTTGCGATGGGCATTCAGGACATCCTTAAAGTCAACACAGGCTGAGATACCCTGATTTCCCGGGGAAGCAGAAGCTCTGTGGGGACTTCATTGTTCGCTGGAAATTTGAGGCTGATTTTGTCTGTGACTGGAGCTGCCGGAGCAGGATTTTATTATAATTGTGTGACCTTTAATACACCATGAAGAGATTTCAAGTTCTCTATTTTTCTAGCCTATAACAAATCAAATGTTTAACCATAACGTACAGTCACCAAGTTTACACCTTAAGAAGGGTGATTTTCAAGGGCTTATCTCTACAAAGAACAGTGGAGCAGAGACAGTTTCAAAAAAGGGGGAAAAAAAGGGAGAGGAACATCACAGAAGCTCTTTATAGACCTATTTGAATCACAGCTTTAAGTCATTTATATCACGTCCAAAAAGCCCATCCATGTGTGCATTTAATAATGACAACCAATTGTAAATGGAGACTGGAAATTCTCCTCTCTGTGGCAGGAAGCAAAACCCTGCTTCTGAGTTAGTAACTTGGCCTGTTTGAATTTTTTTTGTTACTTGTGAGACTATCAGCCAGGTGGCTGGCATTTAAACTCCAAAGACAGATCTGGGAATTGATTTCTGTGGAACCACCATAGGAAGGAGCAGCTGATGATTAAGCAGCTCAGGTAGGTTTTAGGCGCGCGGTCTGACAAAGAGCGGCTCATCCGTGGGGGCAGCGATGTTGGTGCATCTCCACACACGCATGAAGGACGCAGGCAGATCTTCCATGCTGTCCAGGACACGTGATAGCTCTACAAGTCTGGGCATAAGGACCTGCCACCCTCATTTTCTCCTGTGACAGAGGAAAGCAGTGCTGCCATTGCCTCAAGGCAGATGCGATGTGCCTTGAGTAAAGCCTTTCAGTAAAGAAATTTCTCCTAGGTTGGATATTAGGAGCAATTTATTTACTGAAAGGGTTGTGCAGCATCGGAATAGGCTGCTCAGGGAATGGGTTGAGTCACCATCCCTGGAGGTCTTCAAAAAACGTGTAGATGTAGAACTCAGTAGCATGGTTTAGTGGTGGACTTTAGTACTAGGTTAAAGGTTGGACTAGGTGATCTTAGAGGTCTTTTCCAACCTGGATGATTCTCTGTTGTCTTCCCCTCTGGCTGCAGCTACCCTCAGTGACTGGTGCAGGAGGCTGTTGACAAGGTCCAGAAGCCTCTGTTACTCTTGGTAGGGATGCTCGCTTAGAACAGAGTATAACTGGAAGCATTTCCTCATTATTTGAGTTGGGGGCAGGATTTAATTTCAAAAACGTTACTGAAATGTGCAGGGGTCTTTTCATATCTATTTTTCTAGCTGTTTTCTGGGCTTCTTTTCTTTCAGCAAATGTTGAGGAGGGAAAAATATTTAAATTAAATAAAACTGCATGAAAGGAGAAAGGAGGAGAAAATCTCCCTTTCCCTGAAAATGGTCCCAAACCTTTCAAAATAAGGAAATTGCTTTTCTCAAATGTCATTAATGTTTTAGCTTCATTTTCCCACAATTTTGGTAAATCAGCAACTTTACAATTTCACTCTTTCTCTTCTACTCTAATCTCTTCAGAAGAGAGGGGGGGTGGAACATGGCAGAAGAGCAAACAGTAAAATAGGAAACATGTAAAAAGAGCAGAGGGAAAAATCTCTGGGTAGCATTCACATATCTGTATTCACTGGACTCCAGTCAGATATTTGCATTCAGTGGCTCAAAAGTAGAAAATGATAGAAAGGTGTGATTGGAAATTTAATGCTTTGAAAACTTAGTTAAGAATAAACATGTCCCATTTAAACTCCTGCAAAACAGAAAAATTCAAACTGGGATTTTTCAGAGCTCCCTGTGTCAACAACCTTTTTTTTTCCTTTACACAAGTGAGGTATGGCTAAGCTTAGGGGACCCCAGCGCTTGGCACTGTACACACCCGAAGTATGTCATATCCTCTCCCTGAGTTTTTATTCCCTGATGAGGACTGAATTGCAGAGAGATTAAATACCCCAGTTACAGTCCCACAGGAAATACACAGCAGAGTCCTGAAATGTAGCTCTCCCAAGTCCCAGATGAAGGCCTTAACCAAAATCCCACTCTTCCTTATCATACTTTCTTTCCGATATCTTCTCTAAACATTTCTTTTGTTTGGTTCATTGAGGGTCATGGTCTCAGCTTGTTGCAAGCACCACAGAATTTCACCCTTTATTTTCTTTGTTTTGTTTTGTTTTGTTTTTTCTTTGTATGTTGCCCATATATTGAGTTGCTAGCTTTGCGTTTCTTCTTGCTCTGGATCCTTCCCTACTGTGCAGAAGGTGACGGCTTCGGGAGCACAATGTTTTGTCATTTTTGACCTGTGAGATAGTGCACACCACTTTTTAGCCTATGTCCCATTGTAAATCAGCCCCTTTTGATCCAGTCTCCATCCCCTTTTATTGACCAGCTCCCCTTTTTTTGCTAAATGTTTCAACCCTGCTGCCTGCTCCCTTTGTGCTTTCTTTAATTCTCAGTATTTCTGCAGTAGGACTGAGTCTTCCACTGGTTTGTTTAGTGGTGCAGAAGACAAAGCCTGGTTGGTGCCGCTGCTGTCGAATAGGTCATCAGTGACAACAACCTGTGCTGCAGAAGTTAGCCCCCACTGACACTGTTTTCACTCCACTTGAATGGAAGCTCCTGGGAGTCTTTCTTTAAAGAGCCCAGGGGTGGGGAAGGCTGGAAAATGGAGAGAAAGGGAATAAAATAATTATAGAAATAACACTTCAGCTTTGTCAGTTGTGCATGGACGTGGCTAATTGAAATGTGAAGTACCTTGGGCATCCATAGATGGGGTAGGTTAAGAGGTTGTTCTTTGTCCCACTGTGGCCTCTGCAGTGGGAGGCAGTGACTTTTTGTATCTCTGTATTTCCTCGCTCTTGTTAGGTTAGGTGCTGTCATCTTTAGAAACAAGATCTTTTTCCTTACTGAATGAGGTGTAGCCCCGACCAGGAGGGGAAACAATCCTTTCCTTAGGCCACCAAAGGAAGGTTGTACCCAGCCCCACAGCTCTGTGTCCTCCCAGCTGAGCGAAGCCCAAACCTGGGACGTGAGCCACCAGAGCCGTGCCTCCAGGGCAGGAGGGGAGGCCGTGGGCAGGCAGGGAACAAACCCTGCCTTCCAGTGCTTCCAAGGTGCACATCCCTCATCTGGAGAAATTTGTAATTATCAAATAGTTTGTTTATTGTTCTCCGTTGCTTTATATTTTAGTTTACATTTTGATCTTAATGATGCCCATGTTATTAAGACGTGATGGGAAACAGCAGCTGTCTTTGCTAGAGGATGTTGAGGCTATAACTGCTGTAGTCTCATAGGGCAAAACAATTTGAACTGTAGATACAGGAAATAATATGCTTAAATAAGAAAAGCTTTGGTAGTAGAGGAAAAACTAGGGAAACAGCTTTCTTTAATAATTAGAAAGCTAATTTCTTCTAAAGAAGTAGGCAAGTAGTTTCAAGAAGTTCACAATGGATATCCAGCCAGAAATTAAACAACCATGAAAGAAGAGGTAGATGCTGAAAAAATTCAATTTTTTTTTTTTTAATGTACTTCTAGGCTATGGATTTTTTTTTAAGGAGCCCTCTAGATAACTAAATCTTTCTTCACAGATTACTTAACCTAAATACTTGGAGGATATGTACTTTCTCCATACAAACAGAAAATGGATTTTATGTAAAAAACTGAATGTAATTTTAACACAGAAGAAAAAGAGAAGAAGATGGAGAGAAATACCAATGTAAGAGTTCATGGGCTAACAGAAATTAATTTCTTTCTGCATTGTAATAAAGAACTTGCAACTAAAACCAGTCAAAAATGGTAAAAAATAAAGAATTTCTGAGTATCTCCCATTGAATGTAAGAAGTTCAAGTAAATTTGTATATTTACTGTAGATGCTGCTCCAAACTTTAGACAGGCTATTTACTTTAGAGAGTTTATTCTCATAGTACCTTTTTATGGTTCTTCAAAAACTGAGGTCTCGTAATAAATTTAACATAGTTGGCTTGTATGGTATGATGTCCATTACTTAGGCTCACAGTTTGTATTTTTGTAGAATAGTGTCTGTTTTATTCAGTAGAAGGCTATTTCTGCTAGCAAATCACTTAAAGATAGGGACGATGGGTATGCCAACAATCAGAACAGGGAGTGTGCTAAGCATTGGAACATAGCATAGCTTTGAAATCATGTCATTTTTAGAAATTGTTAATGGTTTGATGGTATATCTTAGCTGCAGATAGTTTAAATGTGACTGTCAACAGGATGGATTGTTTTGACTTCGGGAGAAGATGGAGCTGCGTTATGTTGCACTGGTTTCCTTTGCGGTTATTATGACTGTCTACCTGTTGGTTGTGGTGTTGCTGTAGCATGGCTTCCGTGCCTACTTCAGCAGCTTTACATAGTGTTCAGTCTTCGGATTTTTAGTTTATGAACATGTTCAGGATTTGTAAAGTACTTTTAATCCAGATTTGGGGCTAGAAAAATATAGAATCTGAAAAAAAAAATAAAATCTGAAGGAGTGAAAAAATGTTTCCCTATGAGTTTTCATTATTTATACTGCTGCGAGGTGCTTATAAATACTACTGTTCAAATTAGTAGCATTTTATACCTACTTTGCATAGCAATAAAGCAAGCATGGACTTATAAATAAAAATGAGGATGTGGAACCTGTTCTGATGAATCGGGACCCAAATGATTTCAGAGGGAATAACGAAGGAGAAAAGTAATGCTTTTATTTATTTTTCAATATTTGATAGTTGTCTGTTTTTCTTGGACTGAGTAGGAGTCACATGATCATCTAAATTCACGTAAGAAATACTTTTTGCTCTATCTGAATCCATAAAATTCTTTTTAAAACCAGGGAGTCATTCTGGGTTGCTTTCAGGAACTGGCAACTAACCCAGAATTTTTGCAACACATAAAAATTAGCACTATTGAACATTTTAAAGAAAAAATATTTATTTACACATGAAATATGGAGACACATTGAAAGTCTGTCTTTTAGGAACCCTTTTTGCCACTGGCGTACCACTTATGCAGTGAAAATAACTGTTCTGCTATCAGCAGGGATTGACATTCACTCCTTCAACTTTGAAATATGTTGTTTAAAATATCTTTCCAAATGCTGATACCTTACAAGAAAACTTGGAAAAATATTCTATTGCAGATGGTGATTTTAAATTTCAGGCAATTTATTTTAAAATTCTTGATTTTGATTTTATGGTTTAATGATCATGATCTTCTCAGCATCTCCCTGGTAGCTCATCGTGACAGTAATCACATCATCTTGCGTTGCAAAGTTTGTAGCTTCAGGACCCTCACACGGCCCCACGCTCCACAAAGGTCCCAAATAAGTCATTGCCTAAGAGCCCTGATACCTTTAGATGGCACCCATCTGAAACATCGTGCTTTTGAATGAGGCAGTTTGTGTGCCTCACCAGAAAGAGTTTGGATGAGGCGGCAGGGACAGTGGGTATCCTTCCCTTTGAGGCCAGTCTCTTCCCACCAGGGTCTCGTCGCGGATGGTACTCAGCATTTATTCAGAGGCCTAAACTCAGGTGGTTTACCAGGGTGCTAAGCACAGCAGATAGAGAACAGGTTTGTCTGCGTAATGTTAATGTCAAGGGATGGTTAAAGAGAGGTTGATTTGATCTGAATTTGAAGGACAATGTACTTCATCCTTGCTTCAATGGGACTAACCCGTCCTGCCCTCTTAATTAACATTCATAGAGGCCACTTTTTTGTCTTGCAGCACTGGAAGACCTCTAAGACAACAGTTACCTACCCAGAAAAACAGCTGATGCTGTCACACCTGTGTAACGTGCCAGCCAAAACAAGGAGGGGCAAGTGCCCTGCGTCCGGTGCCACCAGGCGTGGACGTCCCTTTGGACCTGTGGGCAAGAGGTGCGCTGACCAAAAGGTCCCCTGTGTGGCCGTGAGCTTGTTCCGCTGCAGCTAATTTGTAAGTGCTGGCAGCCCATGCTCCAAAAGAAGAGCTTTGTGGGCTCTCAGGTGACTGTAATATTCTTTGTGGCTGAAAATCACATTTATAGGAGTTAATTTTCTTAAATGAGTGCCCAGTATGAGTTCATTTGTGTCTCATAGCAGAAGGAGATTCAAGTACAACACAGTAAAAGGATTAATCACTGCTGCTGTCCTCTTGGTTTTTCACTAAGTGAAGCACAACCAGGGAACCGGACGTGTAGGAGCTGTCACTTATGCACAATTTTTGCTGAAGTATAATAAAAGTGGTATGACAGCTTACAGTATGTATCACAGGGATAGCACTATTTTGTTAAAGACAAGAAATTGTTGATTTTGTTTATCACAGTATTTCAGGTGTGTCTCAATCTTCCTCCGTCCTTGTCATCCTCTCGATTTGCTGACTCCATTTAGTTTCATCATCAAATTTGAAGAGACTTGTACTTTCATGTCACTCTTGGGTACTTCTGAAGACTGTAAGAGCTTTCTTTCTGAGTTTTCAGTTCATTGAGCTGCAGATAGATGTTCTTTCTCATCTAAAACTCATCACTTCCTTACCATTGGAGAAAAAAACACATTTAGGAAATTAGTTTTGTGGCTTCCTTCAATTTGTTCCACATACAGCTGCTCATCAACAGTACACCAGCAAGGAACTGGCGCGCAGCTACAAGTGTGTATTCAAATTAAAAATGTATTCTGCACTTATGCTTGCTTTGTGCGATGATTATGGAAGAAAATATTTTTATCAAACAGCCAGGAGCACGTGAGCACCAGGAAAGCTGTTGCCACCTTTGAATTTCTTTGTGGGAGAGCACCCACGGAGAGGAGCAGGGGCAGCCAGCACCAGGGGCCTGAAATTTCCCGCCGAGTCGCTGCCCTGATGATAGCTGGACTTGGTCTACGGGGTCTTTTCCACCCTAAATGATTCTGGCATCCTGTGATGGTGGTCTACGGGGCAGGCCTTAATTGAGGGGCAGAGAAGATTGGTCTGCAGCTACCGTATGATAGCTAGGAATAAAAGGTGATAGCTGTGCTTCTGTAGGCAGGTTACAAGAGTAAATTCTTCAATTTTTTTATTTTTTAATTTGGTGGGGAGGAGCTTACTTTCTCAGTAAACTGGGAAAGAGAGAGAGAGAAAAGTATTGAACCTAAGGAAACTATTTCACTTCAGTTGTTTCTAGAATAATTTTTCCATTCTGACTCTGTGTTTCACCTTATTCTCTGAAATCTGTATGGCATTTTTCACATTGTTTTGAAAATACGATGTCCTGTGCTTTCAAAATGGCTGTGTTTGGCTTTTGTGCCACACAGTCTCAGAGCATCTGGGACAGTGTGCTCTTTATAGCATAAGAGAAGTGTATTTCGTGTTTTATTTAAGAACACCAGATAAAAGACTGAGTGAAGCCTCCTGCCTGGTCTCCCCCCGGCGCGGTTTGGTCACAGTTACGGTACAGAGCATCCTGGAGCGACTCGGTCGCTTACGCAGAGGTCGTGGCTGATGGAGCTGGGAACACAGAAGGTGTGGGGCACTCTGCACCTGCGAGGAGGGGATCAAAACAAATCTCCTTTATCTAACGCAGAACCTATTACTGAATCAAACGGAGGGATGTGAAGGGTCTAAGTGTGCTTTTAATAATCTGTGTTACAAACAGACCATAATCTGCACAATTAAGCCTCTTGGAGTTGGCAGGATTTTGTGCAGTTGGCATTTTTCCCCTTGAAAAAAGGTCAAAAAGAGGGGAGTGAATTAACCAATGCATACCTGTTCAAAGGTATTCTGTAACGCCGCTGAGCGGTAGTAACGTATTCTTTGTTGCACAGGTGGCTCTGGGGAGGGGAGAGGTCTGTGTCCTGATCTAAAACCCCACCTATCCAAAGAGTAGAGACTGGCTACACACTAAACGGAGGAGTAAAGGTGGGTGGGAAAACTCCCTGTACTGCTGTGTAGGTAAGAGCGGGGCTCTGGAGGGGGCCTCTGACTGTAGCATGCCATGGATCAGGCCCCGGGGAGCTCTGCTCAGGAGTGCTACCTTGGAGTTGCCCTTAATGGCTCTCCCTGACTGTTTTCCTGATCACCAGAAGTGTTTGCAGACCCCTGGGAAAAATGGTGGGGTGCATGCGTACTCCTTCCCGGGCGGACTTCTCGCCACCCGGAGTATGATTTATCCAATGCAAATGCGTATTCTGTTCCTGGCAGGGAGATGGAGCGTACGCAGTCCTACCCACATGGATGGTGTAAGATTGCTCTCCCATAGGATAGCCTCTTTTCTTGATTATGATGATGAGAAAGTGTTTTCATTTAAAGAGGAAAATGCTTGAATGGTTTTCTCATCCCTCGCCCCTCCTCTTGGCAAGCAAACACACTGTTGGGGCACTGGGTTTATCACAGGCCAAAGGGGGAATTCTCTCAGGAGCCTCTTGTTGAAATGTTGGCAACACATCACTGAGCAGTTCTAAAGACTTCAGGAAGCCCCAAATTTCTCTGAATTTTCCCACCACCAGCCTTGAATGTAAGTTGTCTCTTTGGCCTTGCAGACTTTGAGAGAACATCAAGGGATGCGCTTGCAGCCGCCGCAGTGTGCCCATCTACCCAGGGTCAGCCCCTTGGGACGGGAGCGAAAGCTGGTCGGAGTACGAAACCACCCACACGCTAATCTTTTGTTTCCCTTAGTTATTTTTCCTTCACTTTTTTCCTCTAAAAATACATTAAGCAAAAGAAATAATTTGCCAGAATCTTTTCTGGGAGAGTGAACTGGAGAAGCCGTGGTTCCTTTGCTCTATACAGGCGCTCAGATCCTTCAAAAGCCTCTGTCCAGCTGTCTCGCTCTGTGCCGTGGTCTGACTTTCTTCAGCTTTTGTGTGTTGCTGCTACAGTGTAAAATCAGGGGGAATTAATTTGCCTCCATTTACACTTGAGCATCTTGGGGCAAATTAATTCTCCTACTACCACGTACTTGCAGAGAGGCGTGCAGGATCGTTGGGGGAGGCGGGGGAGGAAAGGCAGATTCCTTTTTTGTCTGGAAATCAAACACAGTCTGACCAAAGTCTCCTTTCCTCTCTCATTTTTTTCCTTTTTTTTTTCCCTCCTTATTTTATCTTTTCTATTTTTACGTAGGTGCTGAAGTTAAGTATTTACCGAATATAATTTCAAATGACAGTTTAACTTACAATTTTAACCAAAACTGTAATAGAAAAATATTTTCTCTACATTGTTAAAATGCAACTTGATTCCTGCTCAGCTCCCCCCAGTCTGTAAACAAGAATGAGTACTTGCTGTTGATGTGTAGAATATATTTTTTTTTCAAATCACAGAATGGATTAAGAATTAAACTAGAAACAAGATGAGGAAAAAACCCTCAGAGCTGTAATCAAACATCCATTCCAACAGCTGAAACATGTTATTACATCTTTCAGCTGATTTATCGTACCCAAAGAGATTTCATAATCATTCTCAGTATTAAAACAAGGGGAATAGAGGCACATTTCAATAACAATGATTGTTGTTTGGAGAATGCCAATCATGTCTAGGAGTGTTATTTACATCAGACAATATGTAGATATTGTGCCTCCAAGCCTGTTCCTGTTCGTTTTTGTTCTGTGACTTACACAAATGAATGCTAAGAAATGTTGACAACGAGGTTCAATAGCTAAACACAATAAGGGGGGTCCTGCTGACTTCCTTTGGGGAGGGGAGAAATCTTTACCACATAAGTAATGCAATCTGATGTAGAGATAAATGCTACTCTAAATGTCTGAGCTCTCTTTGGTATGGAAGGTGGGGAGAAATTGAATCTTGTGCTAATTTTCATTTGTATTTGCACATTAGCTATACCTAATTTGAAAATAGTTAAAAGGCAGGAATGAGAAAACCAGATGTGAAGCAGTCAAATGTATTGCAGAGGAGCAGGCTTCACTTTGTGCTATTTTCTAACATGCAGTTTTATTTTTGCTGGTGTCTGTCACAAATCCTAAAATACCATTACAGAGTTAGCAGATGGCTCCCAAGTATTCATACCTGATAAAGTCTCCTGGGTGATCAAGCACTGAAAAATCAATATATTTTTCAACTTTCAATGGCTAGCTATTCAGTTTCATTACATCTCGCTATTCCTCCATGGCTACTGTGATATGGACACTTACTTCACCATTGCATTAAGCTCTAATCTCCGGGCTGGCTGATACAGGCAGTTAATGAATAGCTGGAGTACCACCTCGGTATGCTTCACAATTCTTCTGATCTCAGTAGGATGTTTCAAGTACTGTGATCTTGTGTTTGGTAACACCCCACTTCTTCCCCCTCTTCTTTTTCCACACGTGCACAGACACCCCTCTCCAGCTGTCACCTTGCCGAGCTCTAAAAGGAAAATTCAGTAAATACACATTTTAGCAGAAATATTTTGCTGTGACATTTGACTTTTTAAAATAAATAATATCAGTAAGTCTCAGCAAGTCTGATCCATGCCCGCGGGTGACCATATGAGTCACATTCTTAAATCTATCATTTTCAATAAAGCCAAAACTAGAGCTAGGTTTTTAAAATGTCCCATTTTGTCTCCAGATTATCTACATCCCCCACAAAATATCTCTGCTCTCTGATTGACTGTTCGTGCTTTCTTTAAATCGTGTTTCTTTCCCCTTCTTCTAACTTAAACTCATATTATGGGAAAGTTACTTGCAGTAAATGACAAAGCATGCGTCAGCTTTTTAATTATTACAAGTACCTAATTATTGGTCTTTGCCACAGGCTTTGGCCTTGCTTAGGGGCTTGACTTCTCACGGGGGGGGCATCTCTTTATATTCCAATTTGCATGAAAAAATCAGTGTAAGTGAAATGTTAGTGAATGCTTGAAGCGCGTGCGTGCACATGTACATCCTCAGAAACGGGAGTGTCCCATAGATTTTAATTTTCCTTTAGTATTAAAGGTTTCGCTGAATTTTGCTATTGCAGTCGTTTTGAGGTGGCAGCGGTGGTTTACTGCCATTGTTTTAAAAACATGAGGCAAAGTCCAGTGACACAGACCAGGCTTATTTTACACGCGCCAAGGCACCATGACATCGGCAAGCCTGGGGCATGCAGAAAAGCTATTTAGTCTGATTAAGGCATATCTTAAATTTCAAACATAGGCCTTGATTCAATCCAAAGTGCAGGAGATGAGAACCTGTTTGCCGGGAGCGGAAGCGTGGCTATAAACAACACGAGTATTTCCTCTGGGCTGCACAGAGAGCAGGAGCGAGGCTTCGCGTGCGCCATGCCTGGGTACGGAGGAGGTCGCTACTAATTCACGACAGCCCCTTCCTTCTGTCACCAGTGCTTGGGCCCGGCGCTCCTCAGGTGGTCAGTACCGTCCTCACCTCCCCTAGCAGCAGGGGGTCGAGTAGCTGCGGAGGAGAGGCCTGCGGACTCCGTGGGCAGCGCTCACACCACCTGCGGCACTGCCGGGCCCTCCTCCGCGCTGCAGCCCTCGCGTCACCCTGCTGCGCGGCTGGGCTCGCGCTGGTGGAAGGCCCAGCTAAAAAAGCTTTTGTACGATGATTAATTGACCTTAACAAGTTTAAGGATGCTTATTTGCACACAGTTATGAAGTGTTGCAATATGTCACAAATGAGAGCGGCTTCTATTATAAACATAATGGCATAAACAGTGAAAGCTGGTTATATTTCCTTAAAAGTTCATTGCAGGGAAATAGGGAAGCTTGAGAAGCTAAACAAATCCAGGCAATAATGGAAATGTAGCATGAAATTACTTCTGTAAACAACAGCCATTCATTATTTGAACATTTTTCATAAGAGAGTAAGCAGACGAGTGTTGATGTTAAAGGGTGCGTGTGGAGGGGGAGGTGGAAGTGAGGGAGATTATGAATTTCAAAAGAAATCTTCCAGGGTTATGCAGACAGACAGACATCTGTTCAAAAAATAAATATGTAAAGCACTGATTGATCCCTGAATATTAACAATCGATGCCATTTTCTTCATTAACTTCTGAGTGGAACACAAAGAAAGGTATATTTGATTTAAGAGGAAAGGGAGGGAGCACTATTTAATGTTGATTTGGTGTAGTGAATAACCCCGGAGAGAAATGTAAATACCAGGCTGCAATAACATGACAGCACACTAATCATATTTACAAACTATATTAAATCTGTCCATTGTGCTTGCCTGGCTGCGGATTGGTTCGATTGTAATTGTCATTGTAACCAGTGCTGGCTTATGGGAGAATTTAACTGCAGTGATATAAGGTGAGTGCTAGGCTTATTATTACTTTATTATTACCCGGTTTATGTTTATTAAAACAATTTGTCATGCAGAACAGGAATGGGAGAATGGGAACATTAAATCGTGCTGTACTCAACCTGAAGAAATGAGTTACAATAAAATTAATGGCAGGCAGGCCACAGCTGACACTTGTAGCCGTGTGGAGCAGCTACACACTGGTTCGTTTCATTTGCTGATCGTTTCTTGTTAGGGTCACGCCATTAAACTTACATATTGAGAACTACTGAAAATCTGAGGCAATGAAGGTAAAGTTTATGAAGCAAAAGTGGCTTTTTTTTTTCTGCTGCTAATGCATTCCTTTCAATTATTACAGAAATCAGGAATGCAGATTGAAAGTTTAAATCATACTGAGTTATTAAAGACGTGTGTTGGAGTGAATGTCCTTCAATTTCACAGAGGCTTAGAGAGCTGAGAAAGAGCTGAGTTTAGGCTAAAGTGAGACCATTCTCTAAAGGCTTTGAGCAAAGAGAACAGCGAGAATAGTGGTCATGAAAGGTCTCATAACAAGTTTAATAAAAGCTGCTTTATTTTCTTTCCCTGAAACTCAAGGGGTCCTTATTTGATATCTTCAAATTTATTTCAGCCCAAATCTTCATTATTTTAAAGTAGAGGCAGGAGGTGATGACCATGGGAATAGCATTGAGCCTCTTGGAATTCAGCAAAGAGGCACAGTGACATAACCCCCTCTCGTGACACAATTACGGAAGAAATTAAAAGTGTCAGGCTCTATGTACTTTAGCTGCATAGAAGAAATCCGGCCTCCTGATGAAACATCTTTGTACATGAAAAAGTAATACCCTGCCCTTGTTTCCCATTATACAACAATGTTAAGGAGTCTTCTGGGGTGATTATTAGGGATTTGGTGAAGCACAATAAATGCTGAAGATTAAATCTGAGCACTAGCAATTAGTACTGGGGGAGGGAGAGTGCTTTTTTTCTTTCTTTTTTTAAAAGTATTTATTAATGAAGCTATTTAAAGAAAACTGAGCCAACTGCTGAAGTTGGGAAATGTGAACCTTTCATTTCTAGCAGTTTTATACTTGTGCAAGACCCACAAAGTCTGTGGGGTTATTCTTGATTTATACCAGTGTGAGCAAGTAGAAGATCAGGCTGGCTCTGTGGGATTTTTTTTTTCTCGCTTTCCTTTTTTAAACTAAGATAGTTTTCTTTAAAGTCTTGGAGAAAGCCTTCAAAGAGGGGGATTTAGCCACGTGTTCTATACCTGTGTTCCCAGTCTCAAGGGCTGGACCAAACGTCCAAGAGCTCAGCATCCAAACACTTCACACGGAAAACTGGAAAACAGAAACACAGAAAACTGGAATGGAAGCTGAACTCTCTGGAAAATCCAGTTTGATGAAGCGAGTGAAGATGTTTCAAAGATCTTGTTTTAGAAAACTGTTATTCCTTTTGGTTATCCAGTAAGGTGAATGGCAGATGTTTCTTTCAGAAGTAATTTCACATTCAGTTGCAGTGGTGAAGCCACTGTGATTGCAAAGGCCACTCCAAACCTGAGAAAAACCCGTGTAAAACAAAAATAAAAAATCCATGTATTTACTTAGTACTCCTTCACAAGCCAATCACCCCCTCGAAATAATAGCCACTTCTCTGAAAGCAACAGTTTTCCTTGTGAATACAAAAGGAGAGACCAAAGGCCTTCTCTCAAAGATTATTTTCCCTGGTGAAGTTTAATGCAGTAAGCATAATCCACTGCCATGGCAAGCACTCATGGTGGACCCATGTCTTGGAGACCTCATGACCCATGGGTGGTTCATATCCGCCTTTTTGGTGCCGCGCTTCGGCTGCAAAGAATCGAAAAGTGTTTTAGAGAAACAGGGCAGTCACTGAGGGAGTCGTTCTTTCTGTGACTGCCAGCTCAGTGGCTGGCAGGGATGAAATGATGATATGAGGAGGGAAAGGTTTGGGGGTTTGCATGGTCCAGGTATGGACAGGCTCTGATGGTAGGTGCAGTGGAAACACAGCAGGCTCCCATATATTTCTGGCTTCGAGTGCTTTTCTGTGCCCTCTTTTACATCCATTTGAAAGAGAAAAATTTTTTATTAAAACATGTTGACCTCCATGGCTTGCTAAATAGGCTTTTAAATGTTACAGCAGAGCTCTGACCCAGCATTTTTAAAAGCAGGATTTTAATGTAATCTTTCATCTTCATTTGTATTTTTGTAACACTCAGTAAACTTGGGGGGAAAACCAGTTAGTCCTTTATTCCCTTATGTGTAAAACTCATGAACTCTAAGTAACACATACACTGTGTCTCGCTGAATTGCAGTCCTTATTATATGTGCAAACATCCCTTTGACTTGAAGGACAAGGATAGAGTATAGAATTTTGAGTTGTATTTATCACTTGGATTATTAATAATAATAACATTTGGCATTTTTATAGCACTTTACATTTTCAAAATGCTGCATAAACATTAACTAAATGGTAGTTAAGTGTGCATAAATGATATTCAGAGCCATTACCCTCTACCATGCTAACGCAGTCACTGTGGGTCTGCACTGAAATGTGTGTACTGCTGCTTGCTGGAAAATCTTTACTGCTCTTGTGAAGTATCAGCTTTCCTGGAAGAACTGGAGTGACCATTTTTCATTGTGTTTCGCACGCACCCAAAGGCTTTTGTCCATATTATGGATTAATGGTCTGCAAAATTTCAGTTTATCGGGGAAAAAGAAGTTGTTGATTTTACTTACAGGAGCATAAAAACAAATAAAAATAAAGGGTTCAGAAACCAAAACACTACTCTTTTTTAGAATCACGTTTTAGTTTGATTCTTACCACAGCCATGCATTTTATGCTCTGTTTCCTGGCTGTGGGGCCCACTCTGCTGCACCCTACCCGTTTGGAGGCTGGGTGCTCGCAGGGCTGCTCACCCAGGGCCCAGGCTGACCCTTCCGAGCCATCTGCTGCACTCGTGGGCACATCAGTGTTGCCAGCCAAAGGGCTGCTCGATGTCCATCGACCATGGGAAGCAGAAGGGGCATTTTAGGAACCATTGTTTTGCAGTGTCACGAGACTTCTCACACATAGCTCTTAAAGAAAATATCTGTACTTGCCTGATGTTTGTCCCCCACCCCCAGTTTGCAGTGTACTTTTCTGTAACCACTCTAGTCTGTAGTGCAGAAACGCTTCTTTTTCTTGCCTAGGCACCTTTCTGCCATCTCAGTAAAACTGGGTGTGTAGACAGTTTTAGAAGCACCTTGTACCCTTGTTTGCATCCAAAAGCAATTTACTGTGTCCCCCCACCGAAGGGGAGCGGAAGTCATGGGAAGCGTCAAAGAGCAGTTTTCATGCTGGATTGCATCAATGTAATCCAGAAGCAAGTGAATAATTCCACTGTCACTTAATTAAAAGTTTTAAGACTTTATGTCTTTGACCTTGTTCTTTAGTTGAACACATAAAAGCAAAATGGCTTGCTGCCTTAATCTTACTTCGTGCCGTTGCCCTCCGATGAGAGAATCCTCCTGGTACCTGTGATTTGTCATTGGAGCGAAGGGAAGGGCTATGCACACTACTTGCTCCTATCTTCCACGGTGAGTCTATCTTGACAAAGTTTCTCTTGCTATCTTTAGTTCTTCTCCCTGGGGCATCTAGCACATCAGGACAAGAGGGATCTCAGCCCCACAGCTTCATTTTGGACCTGTTAACTGTAACTACTGATGTCGTTTACAAGGATAAACCCTTAAAGCCAGGCCAAGGTAGACAAAGAAAGAACACCGGAGTAATTCCCTTTGGACAGCAGAGATTGGTGTTCAAGTTATTGAAAATCTGTGTAACTCATTTTCTCTTTTGTCATACTTAAAAAATCCATGAAGTTTGGCTGAGTGCAAACAATAAGCTTTTATTGTTGCTGCCCTTCTTCATAAATGTGTAATCTTCTGGGACCATCAGAAAAGCTTTGGTACAACAAATTAAAAGTCTCTAAACTTCCCTGTGTCTCCTTGGACATTTTGTAGACCTGCAAATATCAAGCAGTAATCAATATAATGCTGCTCTAATACTTTCAGGCAAACTAGCAGCTCCTGAGCAGAGAGCAGCTCTCTCCTGGCGAGGGATGGCTCCTGCCTGGGGGGTCACAGAGGAGCGGCACCCATCAGTGGCACGTGCGCTGCAGAACCTGGTGTACAAACAGCACGGCCAGCTGGGTGCAGCTTGGTGTGCTGGTTAGCAAGGCTTGCAAATGCACTTTCCGTCCCATCATCGGCTCCCATATTTAGCGGCAGCGTTTGTAAGATGTGCCTGAATTCTTGCTGTTTTGCAGGTCGCTGTGTTTTGTAATCTCCTGTTTCTTTCGCGTGTGTCCACGTGTACACGTTTCCCTAACAAGCCAATTATATTATAGCCAACAGGGTGACTTGGAAATTCTCTCTCTTCATTGTTTTAGCTTAGTAAGCTAGTTTAACACTACTATCTTCGTATAGCCTTCATTTTCTCTCTGAGAGAATTGTATTATTTTTCTTTGGGGTAAGGCACAAGGTATTGAATTACAGAACGTTGGCTCTTTTATACCTTGTCAGTGGAACAACCTTGTCAGTTTAAAGGCTTCAGCAAAGAATATTCAGTGTGGGCCAGCGAGGGTAAAAATCAAGGCTGTACTTTTTTGTCTCGTCAGTAAGGAGTAAACGTTCGCTTTCTCTCCCCAACTTAGTGCCTATTACAACTGAGGCAAAAACTGCCATTGTGCCCACTGGTAACCAGCAGCTCGGCGTGGGGTGGGCTGGGTGAGGGTTTAGCATTCGCTGCCACCACCCAGCTCCTTTCTCGTTATTGCAGCCATCACCGCTCCCTGGGGAGCTGGGAATGGATTCCCGCCGCCGCTCATGCAAAATGGATGCATGCAATAACTCAGGCGTGCGGTGTTACTGATTGGGTGCGCAGCGGTGCTAATGAAGCACCTAAAGGTGCTGCGAGCCCAGCCAGACCAGGGTGTCGCCAATTCTGAGCACGTTTTCGGCTGTGGGAATGGCTTGTGCAAACTGCCCCCGTGTGCTGCTGTGCAAGCCACTCCTGGTGCACAGCCGGCGTCTTTGCAGCTCTGGGTGCTTGCTCTGGGCGAGGTGCAGCATGCTGGTGTCTGCTCACTCATGGGGCCAAACAGCCCTGTCCTTTGCTGGGATGCTGGAAAAATGGAAGGAAGTTTTGTCTGCAAAAAAAATGCCCCTTACCTTCCACTCTATTTCTAACAGCTTATTTTTGTAGCAAGGAGTGCTCTTTTTTCTAGTATGGCCTGTTCCAGTGCCCATTTACATCAGTGTTAAAGCTCGCCACTGACCTCCTGGCCTCTGGATCAGGCCCATAGTCTCCTTATCTTCTTCCATATTACTGGCACACCTTTACCTTAGGTCTTGATTTCTGTGGAGCTCTTTAGGTCAAGCTCTATCTCACTGATGTGCTCAGGCTTAAATTGATTCAGAGAGAAACTGACTGTTCTTCTAAAGAAGTGGTCATTTTTCTTAAGCGGCTTCTATTTTTAGGTAAGGCTCCTTGTGCCAGCGGGCAGCGTTGGTGTCTGGCAGGCGGGGGTTACAGTGTGCTTTGTGACAAAAGCCCTTCAGCTCCAGACCCGTACCCCAGGCTCCCCGCCACTTCCACCAGCAGGTCGGTGACAGCACAGCACACGTTTGTTGGAAAAACTTAAGGGTTTTTCACTTAAAATCGAGAAGCTGTGGAACTCATTGCTCATGTCAAAGTTAGAATGTGATTTGCTTTTTCTGAAAGCCAGGAGTTTCTCTGAGGTCAGGGAGGGTTAAACAGCTGTATTCACAATTATGTTTAAGAAAAGCAGTATCTTGTTCTTTCGCCAAAACCCAGTGGACATTATGGGGGGGGGGGGGGGGGGGCTAAGGAGTGTCTGCTCTGAGCCAGGAGTTCTGTAACTGTCCACTGCAACATTTTGTGTAAATTCCTCTGAAACATCTGCTGTGGGTCACTGGCAGAGAAAAGATACCTACCTGTACCCTGAGTGACAGTTCCTTTGTTTTTTAGTCGCTTTTTAAATTAGCCTGTATGAAGCGGCATCAAAGCAGTAAAGTGTCCACCAGTAAGTAATACCAGTGACAGATTTATGTGGGTAGCTGACCTTCTTGTGAGATGGAGTTGTAGCTTACAGTGCCTGCATGATACCAGTGCGGTTAGGCTGTTCTGTTGGCAGTGCCATCACTTGATTATTCTGTGAGAAATTTCAGAAATACAGTTGCTTTATGAGCCCAACTTCTATGATGATAAATTTCCAAAAGCAAAAATGTGAATTTAAATTATTCGTATTCATGTGAGCATGGTAGAGATTTTTGGAATCGCTGCGGCAAGTTATGGATGATGCATGAAATGAAAAAATCCCTGCCCAGTGCACAAGGAATACAGAAAGGGTTGTGCAGCCAGCACTGTGCTGTGCTGCGCTATGGGATGCGCGCTCTCTAGGGAGAGATATTTGTATTTTTGAAAGGCACCCAGCCATCAGCCTACGCACAAAAGCAAACAAAGGACAAAATGAGAGAAAACATACAAATACCCACCACCACCCAGAAGCGTCCCCAGCATAAGGCCGGTGCTGTTTCCTGCAGCTGGCTCTCCAGCGGGGCAGAGCTGCGTGAATCCTGCACGCGTGGGGCAGGTTCTCCTTCCCGGGCAGAGATGCCGGCCCAGACTTTCAGCTGACATAAAGACCCACTGAAGCCAATTCCAGCTACTCGCGTCTTTGTGGAGCAAAAAGGGAGTGGGGCCAACTCTGCCGAGCATTGGCCTCCTGCATCATTCCCCAGCCCACCAGGTACCGCTGGCACGTCCCTTTGCTCAAAACGCCCGCTTGCTTCTCAGCAGGCGTGGTGGCAGCTGGTGGTGGCCAGGGTTGGCCTCGTGGCCGGGAAAGTGCCTGCCGGGGCCTCCCCGCTGGCCGGGCCCTGCTCCAGCAGGCCTCTGCGCGATGTCACCCAAGCTGGCCTTGAGGAGCCCCTGGCACCTCTGCTCCCTGGTGGACCCGCTGCGCTCCCTCCGGCTTGTTTGCAGCTGCTTTTGTAACCGCGCCCTGTGATCCACTCTCCCTGTTCTTTTTGCCACAATGGCTCCAGACAAGTAGAAAAAAATCCATCTGGGATAATGTGATCGCATCCGAAGCACCCCATGTGTGACAGGATCTCATTTGCTTCTTGTCTGAAGCTGACCATAAAAACTGTGGGCATTGAGGAAAAAAAACTGTCTGAAAAAATACTTGCAGGTATTTTTTTCTGGATGTATGTCTGGTGTTAGGATCTGCCTAGTCTTCTTGTCTGCGGGAAAGTAGAGTGATTGTTTTTCTGGGACTGCACTCTGCATTACAGTCTTCCCGTTCTGAATCTTGTGCTTCTTCAAGCCCTTATTTAAGTGATTGTATTCTTAACTTAAAGAGGTGCAATTTGCAAGTGCTGAGAATTCTCTAACTTCATCTTCCAGGAAAGTCCAAATGTAACGTCCTTTCTAACTGTCTAACAAAATCTTCTGCATGTGCATGTATTTTTGGCTGAATACTAGAATGTGTCTCAGCATGATGTATCTTTAATTCTAATATGTTAAATATCTCATTAGGTTATTTAATATCTATTGTATTGTGTTTATTTGATAAGTTTGACAGCATTTTGAAACACCTGTATTTTCCTTTTCAGACAGACAATATATGGGCTTTCCCATCCCACGCATCAAATAACGCTTAGGTTTTGATTTTGTTGCTGGGTGCTTGGTATGAATGCTGTGTGTTTGCTCTGTGTTCCTGCACTTCAGTGACTGTTTTCAGAACATGCTAATTAGTTTCTAATGTTGCAATGCAATTTGTTGGAAACATCCTGCTGTGTAAATACATCAAGACATTTGACCAGAATCTCTGTTTTATCACGACCTTTCCCTTCACTATACCTTTGCTTTTCCAGTATTCTGTTTATCAGCATGCTTTGTTCTGTTGTTTTGTTTTTCTTTTTCCTCCACCTCATACACAGTGCTTAGGAAGACCCATCTAGTAAAGGGATAAGCACTGCCCTCTTATCCTCTGCTGGATGCAGGAGTGCTTCCACACGTACTGCATGCTCATCTGATCATTTTTCAGGGAAGAATAAAAAGGTTAGACAAACCTCTCTTGTTTTTTGATGGGCATTAATGGAAGTATTACCCTAGTCTCCCAGTCCCAAAGTCCAGGTTTCTCCATATCCTGAAGACTACCACTGAGATTTTAATGAATATTAAAAACTCAATGAGCGCTAGAAACCTGAAAGGTGTGGAGTTGGGATAGCAAGCAGAGATACATGTATTATGTTCATAATTACCTGCACCTCATCCTCTTACTGTTTTCTTTTAGGAATTTATTTTATTTTGTTTTATTTTATTTTATTTTATTTTATTTTATTTTATTTTATTTTATTTTATTTTATTTTATTTTATTTTATTTTATTTTATTTTATTTTATTTTATTTTATTTTATTTTATTTTATTTTACTAATTCTGCAAATATCCAGGCCCATCCCCTCCACTTTGCTTTGACCTGGCTTGTATCTCACAAAGGGTTCTGTCTGCCTTAGCCCACCTGTTCAAGCCCGTCTGATCTCTGTGATCAAGTGCATTTCTCTGGTTAATGTTGTCATCTGGCAATTGGTTTATAGCATCTTCTGGGACAGCGTGTGGTACTGTGGGCATATTGCCCCATATGAAAGGTTCTGTATCTGCTGCAGAGCTTTAGGTCAAAAGCAGCATCCCCTACCTGCTACATAGGGTTCTGCCGAACTGCCAGCTTTAGGCTTGTAACTGAAGACCCATTTTGCTCTTGGCGTTGGATGGTGACATTTCCTAGCAGTGTCTGCTCCCTTGGGTGTTCCCTGGGGAAGACAGCCTGCTGGGTGCAGGTGCATCACGGACAGCGAGGGCTGCCTGTGCCGCTGGGGCTGGGAGGAGCGGGCCCAGCCCCTGGGGCCGGTGGCACTGCGCACGGCTCCTACCCAGCAGAGCTGGCCGCACCGTGCCTCCAGAGCCGTCAGCTTGGCTCCATGCAGGGGTGTTTGCAGTTGCTATATGGCAGGCACAGACTCTGACTGCACCCTCCACACTTGCCCTGTAGCGGCCCGGTCCTACCAGCCTCACGTCTCACGTCCAGAGGTGAGGTGTTCAGCTGGCTTCGTTTGCTTCACATTTACTGACAGGCCCGGCATGCCGGTACCAGTTGTGTGGTGCCAGGAGGGGCTTTATCGCACGGCACGGCCAGCATGTGGTGGCACTGGGGCTGCTGCACCTTGTCACGGGGGAGCCTTCTTCATGCAGGGCCCTCCTGCGAAAGCCACCTGCCCTCTCCTCAGCACTGCTCGGAGCAGAGGCGTGGGCCCAGTGCTGATGGTGGCCGAGCAGCCCCGCCAGGTGCCTCCTGCCACAGCACACGGAGCTGGTGCTACTGGGGGGCTGCAGTGCCGTTGGTCCTGCCCGTAAGCCTGTCCCTGGGGTCATTCACACCTCTGCCAGGTAGCCGCTTCCTTAAAAAGAGAGGAGTCATCCTCTGGAAGTGGTTTGCACCCACTTTGTGCAAGAGCAAATCACTGATGCCTCTGCCCACTGTGGGTGCATCAGCATGGTGTGCACCGGCAGCGTTCTTACCACGCTCGGAGCTCCTGGGGATCGGGTAGGAGAACAGCCATCTCGTAGTGACTCGTTGGTATAGGCCTATGCAAACTCAGTGCATGAAATAGTTAATTAGAAAATCTCCAGTTACCAACTGAATTTATTTTGCAAAAAAAAGTTACATTTGTTCTTCTCAGTGAGAGGAAAAAAAATAAGCAATTCAAATCATTTTGAAGTTCCATTCCTTCATTCATTAGGAGACTTAGCTTGCAAAATCCTAATTAAAAAGAACATTTTGTGTTAATGAAAATGTTCTAATTTTTTACCTTATTAAGTTAGTTAAATTTTTTTCCGGAGCATTCAGCAAGAAGAGGTCTTCTTAACGGCTTTGTTCATGTTTATATTCTTTGATTGCAAAATTTGTGAGACAAAAGAGAGCTAAACTCATTCTGTGGTGCCCTCCAGTTAACTGTTCGGTTGAAAAATGACCTTCATAACTAAGTCCCTTGCCTTTTCATCGATATCAAAGAGTTACAACTCTAACCTACAGTTGAGGAGGTGGCTTCAGTCTGGTAAACCATCAGAAATTGCATGAGCACCCTGTGGAGTGTAGATATTTATAGATATCTAGGAGGAGTACAGATAACTGAATAATTTGAATCTGAATTCTGAAATAGCCTAGGGCTCTTCTGCTGGCTTTCAAGTCCAGCATCTACTTGCATGACATTTAGTCATTAAAAGCTGAAGTTTATTTCAGTACCTAATAATTCTGCATCAGACACAATAATACTGCAAGCCGGAGATCACAGAAGCTGCATTTAGGACCCTACTATGGTACAACGCCTAGAAAGACAGCGCTTTCCAGGGGTTTTAAAAATAGCTGTACTATATATGAGGTTATGTTAACTGTGAAGCACATTCATTTATGCAGTCTCAAGATCCAATGCAGAATTCTTGGCTGGTGTAAATCCAGGTAGCTGTAAGTCAGCTGTGTTGAGCTGAGATGCTCACAGGGAATGTGCCTCTGAAGGAATTTCACACCTTTGGTTTCATTACTTGCATTTGGCCACTGATGCAGCTCTAGTGGGGTGGATTCTAACATTTAAAATCTCTCCATAGGCAGAAATTGCTGTTAAAGTCTTTCAATTCTTATAGAAGTACAGATCAAGGACATAAAAATGTTTTGTAGTTGCTCCAAGCACTGGAAAAATATCTGTTAAAGAAATATTTATTAAAGAATCAAGGGATCATAGAAATTTGTAGGTTGGAAGGGACCTCCAGAGGTCATCCAGTCCTTCCTTCTGCTCTGAGCATGTCTGGTTAGAACAGGTTGCTCAGGGCTGTTTCCAGTCGGGCTTCCATCTCCAAGGATAGAGACTCCACAGCCTCTCCACACAATCTGTACCGGAATTGTCCACCCTTGAGCTAAAAAAGCTTTTCCTGATACCTAATTGCATCTTCCCAAGTTGTAACTTGTGTCCACTGCGTATTGTCTCATCGCTGTGCACCTCCAAGAAAAGTCTGACCACGTGTTCTTTGTACCTTCTTAGTAGGTAGCACTAGGAAGCAGTAATGTCTCTCCTTCACTTCCTCTTCTTTAGGCTGAGCAAACCCAGTTCCTTCAGCTGGACACCATGCTCCAGATGCAGCCTTATCAGCGCTGAAAGAGGGGGAATCACCACCTCCCTCGACCTACTGGCCATGCCCTTGCAAATGCAGCCCATTTTGCAGCTGGCTGCCCTGGCCGTAAGCATAGCCCTGTGTGCAGCTGGCCGCCCTGGCTGCAGGGGACACTGCTGCCTTGGTGCTCAGCGTGTCCTGCACCAGCCCTCCAGCTGCTTTTCTGCAAAGCTGCTTTCCATCCTGTTGGCCCCTAGCCTGTGGGCTTACTCCATCCCAGCTGCAGAAATGCTTGGGGTTTCGGCGTTGATTTCAGGAACACTGTATTCTCTACTTTTAACTAATTAGGGGCTATTGTTAGAAGTGCTTATACTAAAGAGAGGTGAAAAGCCTTCTTCCACCCTTTGTGTTAATGTTGAGGATTTGCTAGTATTTAAAGTGAGCATCTTTCAGCAGTACTTTCTGCTTATTATTTTCTTTCTCCTGATACTTTAGCAGTCAACTCTCACCCACACAAGTGCTTGTAAAAACTAAGTGCTGAGCTGGCATGCTCAAATGTTCAAACAGGACATGCACATCAAACTGTGGGTCCAAGCAATGCTGTGTTATGTGTGCAGCTGCTCACAGCTAACAATCACAGATCAGACTTCAGATACAAAGTGCCAAGAAAGCAGCGGAGACTCTTCACCATCCACCTATGTAGGGAAAGAATTGCACTATAAAATTGAGACTCATTTAAACTAATGATCAAATCTAAGGAAGTGGCAATCTGTATGCAGACATTCCACAAGCAGAAAAAGAAGCTGAATTCACCCAGTGAATTATTTGCTGCCAATTATTCTCAGCTTTAATACTCGGCTTTAAATATTTAGTTAGATCCACTTTCAGCCTAGGATTTCAGTTTTCATTTAACATCATGAGTGACTATATATATGTATGTATATATGACACGTTATTTTCATTACATCTCCTTTGAATACACTTGAATAGTAGCGTGAATTGCCTGCCTCCATTTTTGTTAGATTTTTGGACAAGGTGTAAGCCTTTTCTCAGTGGATTTTGGTAGTTGTCTAAGTACCTCTTTGATCTGAAAGTGACCCTGCCGTGTTGAAATGTGGACTTGGCTAACTTCATGGCAGGACTCTTGGAGAATTACAAGATGGCTGTAAAGATGCACTAACCCTTTTCAGGACCTAAATTAAGCTTTAAATCAAAGCTAACTAGAATGCCACCAAAGCTTTTCCATTAAGACTGGCTTACACACCCTTGCACTGTGATGCACAGAAAACATCATAAATTTTGGACCTGGA
Organism: Anser anser; assembly: GCF_964211835.1. NCBI lineage: Eukaryota > Metazoa > Chordata > Aves > Anseriformes > Anatidae > Anser > Anser anser. The sequence continues at coordinate 4,099,817 of NC_139725.1, forward strand.
CTGAAACCCTGAAGCTCTGTCTTTACTTTCAAAGTTCATGAAATGCTTCTTCACCACCAGCAAGCAATCCAGTGTTTGTGTGAATTGGTTTTTGAGTGTGAAGGCAGATGCTGACCCAGAAGGCAGTTGGCACTAGGCAATTATCACCAGAAACTGAATCTCAGCTCTAGTCCATCGTTTTAGTTAGCAGTGTGCGAGAAGTGCTGTGCCACCATTTTAAGGCAAAAAAAGATGCAAGCATTCGAGGGGTCACTTTCTGTTAGAATAAGCCCTGCTTTGTCACTGATACATACGGAGTACTGCTATTTGAGCACAGGCCATCACCACCTGCTTCTTTGTATAATGAGCTATGCTTGAAAGCAAAGATTTTGGTGGCTTACAAACCATACGGAAGAAACATTTTTTTTTCTGTTTACCTATCCCATTACATTCCAATGAAGGCACTGGTGGGAAGCAACGCAAGCAATAAGGTAAGACATTTCTCTCCTGAAAATAAGACTTACTTGGTCATAAATGAATACTTGAGGAGGGTGTGAGAAGGCAGGTACAGCTGTTAGCAGCCTGGGGCACTATCTGCACATGATCTTTGGCACCAGATCGCCGGGGCTGTTTAGAGTAAAACCGGACAAGGAGCTGAGAAAAGAGCCTGAGCTGGTGTTGGCAGGGGGTTCGGGAAGGCCCTGTAACAGCTTGGCAGGGATGGACAGGGTGGTTGACCTGAGCTCCCTACTCTCAGAGGGCAGGAGGGCCTGACTCATTTGGGAACGGGCCTATCGATAACTGCTGGAACTAAGCTGTGGTGCAGAATTTCCTGGAGCTCTATGCACTTCTGTTCAGAAAGTGTGGGTGTTATAACATCATTGTGAAATACTATGATGAAATAGTCCACCGTACCGCCAATGTTCAGCTTTAAAGCTAGGGCAGGAGAGGAAAGAATTGCTAACGCTCCAAGGAGCAGCTTGTCAGCTTGAAGGCCTTGCGTGTGCCAGCTGGATTCAAGTTCAGGTCTGGATTTGATCCACCAGTGAAACATCATCCTCTAAAAGCTACTGGCTGAAGGTGGCAGACCTCTGGAGCCCTAGGGGGTTGATCGGAAAGTTGACTCTCTCTTAACCGTATGCTCATGTATGTGGCAGTTATGAAAACGCGTCAGATTTCCAGCTTTTCAATTTTAAAAAGTCCTTGGGAAAAGCACTGGCCAAATAGTTGCAATTTCCCCTCCCCTTTGCCATCCCTTCAGTGAAATGGAAACATTTCCACCGATTTAAATGGACTCTAGGGTTCTAATCTTGTCTTGGCTTTGCCAGGGCCAATGTTTTGCCCCCTGTGGCTCTTGCATTTAGTGAAATGTTTAAGAGTAGAAGAATCTGACAGTTTAATAGAAAAGCTGAGGGAATCCATGAATTTTCTGAAAAGGCTGGGGTCAGTTCCTATGTGATGACAGTTCTGGACTGAAGCAGACTTCTGCTTTCCAGCTGGTGGGAGAGGATTTCCATTGAAGACACACAGTTCAAAATCCATTACTCTGTCCCTAACGTAATACAGAAGTGTGGCTCAGCAGCAGGCTGGTTTCTGAGCTAGGGAACAGAGCAGCAGTGTTTCCCTGGAACCCGCAAGGCAGCAAGAGCGCATTTTCGGTGGCCGCCAGAAGACTACTTAAACAGCAGACTCTCAAATGGATCTCCCCTTTCCACCCCCACGTCTCCACTCTGCTCATATAAATATTTAAATAATTATTTTTTAGAGTTATGGGAAAGCTCTATCAATTGCTTCTATCAGAATCTGTTCTATTAGCTGAGCAACTTTCTACCATTATAGCAGCTTTTCACCACTTTCTATTTCATTAGCATTCATTTTCTTTAGACATATGACACACTACCCACTGGAAATTTAGGCATCTGGGAACATAAAGCTAAAAGCTGAGGCTTGCTTCAGTGCTTGCAGCCCACAGAATTTTATTACCTAACCTACCTTTACCTAAATCACAGAAAAATGACAAACCTTTTGATGCATGTAAAAAAAACCCTGAAACAGAGTTAAACTGCAAGCTTGACTGATGCAAACTGACATAAAGCATCACAATGGCACACATCAGAGACAGATGTTTTCTCCAGCTCTAGTTCGGTTGCATTTTTGCAGAGTGCACTACTGATTCGTTAAACTTACTGCTTGTAAAAAGATTTGGGTCTGGAGTTCAAACTCAAATCTCCATGAGTAATTGGCGAGCTGATGGTATTATTCTCGCAGGTGGAAATGGGTAATGCAAATTTTAGAAGCAGCACATCTGTTCTTTCAGCTAATCGGATATGAGTTCTACAGGAATGACCACAGTAGCAACCTCGGTGTCATAACTGGAGGGACACAAATCAACAGCGCTGTGGATGCTGATGTCGAGGAATTTGAAAATCCGAGCTGCAGATTCCTACGTACCTGGCTGATGCTGGCTTCTGCTGACAAAAAGTCAGCTACAGGATCCCAGAGCCCAAAAGGTCTTGAGCTGAATGACTACAGTAGAAGGCAGTCCCAGGCTCACTTCCAGAGAGTATAAAAAAGAAAAGAGTTTGATGTGTTTTGGGTAGAAACAGGTCCTAGCAGAAGTGAGATGCATTAATTTAGCTAAGTATCTCACCTGGTTGTTGCTTCCCAGGCAAGACGTTCCTGAGAGGAAGCGATGTCTCAGGCTAAGGCATTATTTGTTTTCTGGGGGTGAATTGCATGGATTGCTTTTGTTTGTGTTGTTTGTTTGAGGTTTTACTGGGCTAGGAACCATCCAAACACTTAGCACAAGAAAATCACAAACGTCTGTCTTGTTACTTAGGTTAGACAAGGGATGAGAAGAAACACAGCAGAATGATTGACCTCAAATCATTGCTAGTGAGGTTGAGATCCGAAGTCTGCCAGCTAGATGGGTGAAACGCCTGGTCCCTGAAACCATGCTGCTCCCGTAGTTGAGCTGTATAGACGTCCCCTGTGGGCAGTTGTCAGCTCCTTTGTTTATATTTCTCTTGCAAAAAGCCAGATGGGAAACAAAAGTAGAGTTTGGACTGCTTCATGTTCACCTTAAATCTTCTGTTTGCTTTGTGACATGTTACAGGCTGTCGGGAGGGTTACATTTGTCAACTGTGTACCCTGGACATTCCCTCTCATACATGGATAGAAACCGCATAGCCTGAACTTAAACACTTCAGAAACCCTCTGAGATTTCGGTAATAGGATATACTTTGCTTTTCACATCTTGCCCTGGTGAAATACATGGAAATTCAGAATGCCTTGCCTGATACCAGCTCCTTAGGACAGCTACAGCTGAAAGCCAACCACCACCTGTATGTAAAACAAGCCTACACAAAGCTGTTGAACCAAAAGCTGGCACTTCGGGCAGTTTGGCATTATTTTAATACGCCTGGAGTGATACCCCAGGAATTATGCAAATTATAACCCATTTTTGGTTATCTAACAAATTTTATATCTATTCCTTAGAACTTCATACATAACGTATTTACAGACATGCATGTACACACATCCACACAAACTTTTGGCACCATGTTGCACAGTGTTTTGTCACTTGTCCATAGTTCGTTATGTATACTTATCTCAAAATATATTTGTAATTAAAATCTATGAAATTAGTTCTTCCTCGATAGTTATACGCTTCGGCATTTGGAATGTAGTATCTTTCTCACTAAATAAATTGTGCAGTCATACGAATTTTGGGAAGAGTTCTTCCAAACTGTTGAAAAAAGTTTGTTTATTCAGAAATCTATCCCATATCAGTTCTAGAAAAGTTGACCTACTAACTATGTGTTAGAGCACGTCTGGCAGGACCTATGTGATTTTTATTCTAGTGAAGCTGAGAAAGGACCTTCAGTTTTAGTACACAAGTATTGAGAAGTGTCAGACAGTTGTCCAAGAAAAACTCAGAGAATTTCGTTTTTAGCTTTCAGAATTGCTGTTTTCCTTTTTACTGTTTTCTTACATGACCCATTTGGGTGATTTATTTCAGTTCACAAACAAAACGGTGGCTACTATGAGCAAGTCTTCTGTGCTCCATGGGAGCACACTGCATCTTTTATCCAGCTCCACCAGAGCACACTGCATCTTTTATCCAGCTCCACCAGGGCTGCCCAGCACTTCACACAGAGAGCTCTAAGTTTGCTAAAACTCTGTGAATACTAATGGATGAATTATCTGGTGCTATTCTTAGCATTCTGGTAGAAATGTGAGCCCATTTCCTGTTTAGTTTTGCGTGGTCCATTGAAGGAAAAAGTATCCTGCGGTTCTTTTTGTCTTAATTGCAACTTATCAGAGGACTGGCATCTTTTTTTCTGCAGATGCTCAAGCTGTCACTTGCTGTATGCAAATGTATCAGTATCTTGTTTCAGGTAAGTAGCCTTAGACCCAGTGGGTTGAACTTAAATGGCATTAGAACTTCTTGTTCAGCAGACTACATCAGACACTTAAATATATTCAGAAAAGCAGAGAAGCTTTAGCAAGTGATAAAATGAAGCTTGCACTCCTGTAGCAAGAAACTTTCCTGAAGTGGGCCTGATAAATTATCTTTTCATGTGTTGTTGTACCCTTGTGTCAAACCTTGAATTTTGCACACAGTGTTACATCATTTCCAGGATAAGAAGATGCCTTCTTAATCTCCTTTTAATTCTGTATCTGGAAAATGGCTTTATTAACCTCTAGCTACTAAGCAATAATATATCTGATGTGCTCTGTGGTCCTGCTTACTTTCTGTTGCTCTCCTGGAAAAGCGTGATAACCTCTGAAGAAACTCAGTGTATAGACAGACCAATGGAAGACCAGTTTTAACTATTAATCTAATAGTTTTCAGACACCTGTATTTAAATAACCGCTTCTGCTCTGTTCCTCATAAGTTAGTTCAAACATGGTATGTGATATTAAAAAAAATGCAGATACCTTTATCAAAATTTCCATCTACAAGGATACTCCCCATCCAGACAGCTGTCTTTCTCCCAACTCTGAACACCACGGCCGTTCACATCTGTAGAACATGAGCATATAGCACAATGGGTAAATATTATTCAAGAGAAGGAAACATAAATTCGCTTACAAGAAGCTGTGGGAGGGTGTCCTGTTACCTAATGACCATGGCTTTCCCAGTACTGAAAAACTCAAATGGCGGAGAAATTCAATGGCAGTGTGGTCGTAGTAACGCCCGCTGGAAAATAAGAGCCCTGACAATACCTACACAGTAAACTGGGCAAGATTAATCAAGGGCAAGTGAGTTTTTTACAGCTCAGGAGAAATTTTGTGGAGTCACAGTGGTCAGCTCTCTAAAAATAGTGGCTTACTGTTTAACAGCAGCTGGAAAGCCAGGAGAATTTTACAAATTATTAGGCAAAAAGTAGAAAACAGATGAGAAAACTTCACTTTTTCCACTGTCCAAATTGGTGGCATGCCCGCGTTCTGGGTGCTGTCTGTAGCTCTCATCACCCACCTCTAAGGGATAGAAGCAGACTGAGAGGAGTGCATGCGGCCATGCACGCTGCCTCCTCCTTATTTCAGACAGGCCCATACGGACACGTCTGGAGAACTGTTGCCCAGCAGTGTCTGCAAACTGCTGCTCTGAAGTCCTGGGAGGTGCCTGCAGTCAGCAGCTCGACAGCAGCCTACTTCTGCGTGCGAGTGGCACCGGGCTGTTCGTGGGGACTGCCTTCTGCTTCCTCAGGGTCTCCCCCTGTGCTGCTGGGCAGGGCACAACTCCCCTCCCTGCAAGAACCCCGTGAGAAATGGAGGGCCACAGCCTCCCACAGACACAAAATACCTTCCACCAGTTGCTCCCGGAGAGACAGTGGCAGTGCCTGTGAATGCTGGAGGGCCGGCAGATGACCCTGGATCAGCTGAGAACTTCTGAGCAGGCCCAAGGCTCCATCTCCCTAGGGAGCCGTACTCTCATTTAATTTCCTAACCCTCTGTTTTGAGCAGTTATAGAGAGAGAGCAGAAAAGGCTGCGGGATTGTTTAAAGGTACTTGGTCTGGATGCAAGGTCTGGCTCAGGAAGTGTTTAAATTTTTGGTTTTGAGTAGCTGAGATGGTGTAACATAATTCTCATATTCTTTCCTAAGAGCTAGCCACTACGAGAGAGGAGATACTGTGTTAATTGGATTTGCTGTTTGATCTAGCGTGGCAGTTTTTTTGCTTTTAGCAACAAAGGAAGAATCAGCTTCTTAGATTTCTAGTGCATGTTTATACAGACCGCTGACATTTTCTTCATCATCTGCTGTCTCATGATTTTGTTTCAAAAGAAGGGTAGGGCCGTGGTTACAGATACACTGGAATTCGAACATCTGGGATCTCTCAGAAGGTTTACGATGCCGTGTGGTGGTGTGCGGCTTTGCTTCAGTCACCTATGTCTCAACCCAGTTCCCCAGTAAGGAGGTGGGAATCTTCTCTGTGATAGAAAGAAGGCTAGTTTTGTGGCTTGCTTCAAAAAGGGGGTGTTACTCCATTGATCTCGAATGGATTAAATCTGCAGTCCAAAGCTGAGGAATGGTAGCTCATAAACTCTTTGCAGTGATGTTATGAGGCTTAATTAATTGAAAAGAATTAATGGAAAGGAATTTAAATGGAAGAAGAGAAGTAAATGTGAATATTATGATCGTGTGGAAGAATCTTTCAGTTCAGTGTTGAGCTAAATGGCTCTGAAATGTATTCATGCTCCTGAAAAAAGCTGAAGGGTTAAAATGACCTAATTCAACATCAACTAATACACTTCAATATGCATTAAAGCAGGTAGATTATTTTTTAAACAGTACTATCCAGCTAAGTGATGCACTTGTGCTCTATGATAGACTGGTTAAAGCTGTAGATGTCATTGTTAAAATGAGTATCTTTAACAGCTAATATCTATTAAAATGAAGCACTTAGGCACCAGAAAAGACAGTTTTAAACTGTTAGGTCCCTAAATTATTTTTGTACAATCAAAACGAGACTCTTAGGGATTAGGTGGCACAGTGGGTTAATGCATTACTCTTCTGGTTGGAAGATTTACCATCATGTCCTGCTTAAAAATACAAGGGAGATGAGACTTCTGTTCTTCAGGTGATCCAGCATATGCGTTTCTAAAACATATTTTAATGGATTGACTGTGATTTGCAAGAGAAGTAGTTGCCTGCTGCTACCATGCTTTGAGGAGGGCTAGGTTAGGACATGAGTTCACGGTCTGGATGGTTCCCTTGATGAGCTGACGAAATAAACCATCCATTTTTGTAGCTCCGTTTTCTTCTAATGACACCTCATTAAAGCTACAGCAAGACCTGTAAATGGTTAAACTCAGGAGGTGAGAATGAGGCTTTTTTTCAAGGTCATGTAGTCAAAAATGAGGAGCAGGTAGGTGCCCACCTGCACAGGTAGGTGCAGAGGGACAGCAAACCATATAGAGGCATGTTACATTATTTGCATTGAAACCATCCAGTTGGCTTTTCGGGTCGTGTTTGCGGTAGCTCACCTGAAATTTTTGGTCTGGCTAGATGCAGTGGAGTATTTTTTTCTGTTTCGTGAAGACCCAAAATCCCTTGGTGCCCAAAATGTAATAGCTGAGATGCCACTGCTGATCTATTCTTTATTTGATTCTCCATGTTTACACGTGCAGAAAATATGAAATTTGAAGGCAGCTGCTGGTTTTATTCTTCTTCCATGCTGGTGATGCAGCCTTCTGAGTAAGCTGTTCTCCTCACTTCTGCTGCAGGTGTAATTTCCAAAGCAGACAGCCCCTTTCTCAGGCCATTCTTACCCTTAATTCCTCTTTTCATGCCCCTGCTTGGATGTAGTGTGTCACTAGTGAATGCATCCCAGCTGCTTGCTCATGTTTATTTTGTTCCTGGCATTTCAGAATTGCACTCCCGGGTAAGGGCCTCTCAGCTTCTGAGTTGATTGTGAGTAGAGGGCAGACCATAGCACGTGGTGAGGGGATGTGTGGGGGGTGGTATCCTGAAAGGACCTGACGAACAATCTGCCAGTTCAAACTCAGTTCCTGAGCTCTTCTTGGGACAGGACGCCAGCGTGCAGTTACTGGATCTTCTGGTTCTTGAAACACCATCCATTTACCTGAAAAACCAAGACAAAACTTTGTTTGTTTCTTCTACGGTATTAAATGTCAGTAGGTGAGGTAGGCGGTCCCAAGTGTTTGTTCTCCCACATCAATATGAGTGAATACTTCATATATCTATTTCCTTCTCTTTTAACTTCTCGGTTCGTGAAGCCCCAAAAAGCCTATCCTGAGAAACTGCTAACAGGTTTAGGGAAAGTTTCACAGTCCCTTTTTATACATGGATTGGTAATAAATCCATAAACTATTCAATGGACATGATGCCATACATTGTAGGGCCAATCCCTCAGCACAGCTTTTTTTTTTTTTTTTTCTCTGAAACCTTCCCTTTTTGGTGTTTATGTCAGGCTACTGCCATTTTGTCTTTCAGTTCAGATGGAGGGTGTTACACAAAAAAGTTGCTCTGCTTCATCTCCATGAAGAATTCTTTGTTTTTGTGAAGTTGAAGTAAAAGTGAGACAAGCAGAAGAGTGCTCGTTTTGTTGAGCAGAACCTTAGCAAAGCGTGAATGCCAGCAGGCAAATGGTGTCGTGCATTTTCCAGCAGCAGCTTCCTCTGTCTTTCTCTCAATACTGCACGTGTGTTTGTGTGCACACATGCTAAGAGAGATTATTCTCACTTTGGCATGAAGTGATCCAGAATTTTCTTTTGTGCCTTCTCTCCCGCAGGATTGTGTCTTGCTGCCAGCAACCTGATAAGTAGATAGCATCTAGACAAGCAGCATCCGATTGTGGAGACTAATAGCAGTAATCTCCCAAGCAGTAGCAAGGTTTAGCAATAGCAAGGTAACTGAAGTTTGTTGGAACTCTTGTTTTCCATAAAAATCTCAGTCACAACCTTTTTGAGCATTGTGTGTGAGATGGTGGATAACGGCCTGCTTTGCTGTTCTCTGCCAAGGGCTGGTGCAAAGTGTTTCGGCCGTTCTTGGAAAGTGTTTTGGCCGTTCTTCTCTGCAGAAGCAGTGAGTCCATCCTTTTGCACTTAATCTCCATAGGAAAAGCTGTACAGCCATATGTAAAACAGGAAATTCCTGCCACAGGATCATTATATGCGTTCATAATTCTCATGGGTTGATTTTTAGATGAAATATCAGTTATGTGGTTACTATTTCCCAGTGAAAATGAATGTTTTCAGCAAAATATGACAAAGGAGGGGGGCAGCAGATAGAGCTGTTGCCCTTTTTCCTGGCAGGGTGAAGCGGGAGTGTAAAGTGTATCGGGTTGCGGCTTTGCAACACGCAAGAAGACGAGTCTGCTTGCAGAACTGGGTGTAACTGTCAGCACAGCAGCGGGACCTGTGGGTATCTTCATACAGATGAACACAGTGACAGTGTATTAGACTAATTTAAATTGTAAGAATAAATTATTTCCCTATAAATACCACATCAAATGATACATTTAGACACCACTTGGCAGTATTTTAAAGCTCTGAATCAGTGGCAGCCCACATCTCAGTTTCGTTTAAGCACCCATTTTAGTATGTTCAGGCTAAGTTTCCTGGCTAATATAAAATTATTTGTATTTCATATTTGTAATTGATGCTTTTAATTACTCTTCATATACTTTAATAGTTTTCATATAGAAAACTGCTTTCTGTGCAGTAAGCCGAAACTCCAATCTGCAGCAAAACTTGCTTGAGTCAGGTTTTTGCCAGGCTCTGTGTACCAGCCCCAAATACTAAATTATGTTGGCACCGTTACAGTAATCAAGGGAATAATTGTGAAGGCAAAGTTTGTTGTAAGGAAACCAAATTAGGAGGGGAAAAGAACATCGTTTAAGAGAAATATTTAGTATGAACTAATCTTTTTGGTCTTTGTCCTCCTACAGTAATGACTGTTTAACCATGCAGTATAATTATTTAAAACATGCTGTAGTTTATCCTGTGCAGATTAGAATCCTGCTTTATTAGAACGCTAAAAGGCCGCTCTTCAAAGGATAAGCAAATTAAAGTTCTGTCTTGCTGTTTACAATGCCGGGGTCAGATCGCTGATATCTACCAGCTTTAATGCGAAGCAGCCACAAACCCCATTTAGGTAGTCAGTTAAACACTTAATGGCTATTTAAATCGATGGGGGTCTGCTCGTTGCCTCTCGTGGTTGCTCACCGGCCCGTGGCAGCATCAGGTATTTCCTCTGCTCCAGCTCACGGCAGATGCTGGCAAACTCCCCTTGGGCCTTCAACAGGAATGGGGCTGGTCCTGCTGAAGCACCACAGCACGGGGCGAGTGTCCCGTCATTTTTTCTGGAATGGCATTTCTCGTGGGAGTTCAGGTTGCTTCATACCTTCCACATGGTGATGAGGCTAACCCTGCTCTCCAGAAACAACAGAATTGAAAGCTGATAGCATCTGAGCGCTCTGGAGGGGCTTGACCAGCTGGAACCTGTGGATATTTGTGCGTGACTCGTCTTTGGTTTCTGCCTCTGCCACGAAGGTTCCCCTCGCCTCCGATTCCCGGGCATATCGTAGGTCTTCCTCCCTCTCCTTACCGGTACCGCGTCGGCAAACAGCTTCAACACACCTATTTAAGAGACAACAAGATTCAAAAAGTGTGTTCTTCCAATGCAGCCAGGACTAACCTTAGCTCCTGATGGTGTGAGTGTAACAATCCCACCCCAGGGGCCCTTCAGGCTTCCTCTCGTGGCATTTCTGCCAGCTTCAGTGGTCTGTAAGAGCTGGGAGGCTTTGGGGCACATCGCAGTGCTGAGCCTCTCTGGATTTTGTCCTGGGGCCTGTGCTGGAGGCTGGGGAAGGGTCCTGCAGCTCCACGTCTGGGAAACAAGAGGTTTCGTGAGAGCTTTGGCTTGAACATGTAAATAAATAAAAGTGCCCAAGGAGATCAGAGGACCAAAAATAAGGGAAGACAACTGTTGTGTTATTGTTATTTTTAAATATAATAATTTTAAAGGCAATTTCATGATTTCCATGGAGTCGGAGTGGCTATTTTGGACCATATGTGGTTGGTAATGCTGTTTTGGAAAATCCACAAGTATTCAGATGATTGTGTGGATACATTTCAGTTATTTTTGGGAAAAAAAAAAATAAAAAAAGAAAAAAAAAATCAACCCTGCCTGCTTAGGCTTTTTCACAATATTCATATTACCTCTTAATCTTTGCCAGGCCAAATATACAATGAAAATGGCCTTTGTTTTTGTATTGCAATGCTTATGCTTCCTGTCCAATCCAAAGAAGTACAGGAAAATAAACAAACAAAAAAAGGATCAAATTTAAATGCACAGCATGCTTGCAGCTTTGGGTCTGTTTTCTCTGTGTTGCACTTCTAAATGTAAAAAGCATGCTTCCCGCCCAGACGGGGGTATAGCCAAGAGGGGAACCAAAATGGGGATACTCTGCTTTCTATCTCTTGCACAGATTTTATTGCGTGTTTGTTCTTTCATTGTTGTTTTCTTTAGTCTAAAATAAAGATAAACTAGACAGAAAGCAAAGTGGCCAGGCGCCACTGCACAATTATAATTAATTCACTGTTAATGTTTCAGACATTGTTACAGCATACATTGGAATTGCCGGGGCGGGGTGAGATTAGTTGGAGCTATTCGTGTACATACTACAGGAGAGTCACATTAAATACATACTCTAATTAATGTTTTCAGAATGAACACCAGAGGGAATAGTATGACTTACCACTCAGAGTAAAGTTGGTTTGTACTTCTGCTTCCCAAGTTTGTGCTGTGCTCTCACCTCCAAAGGTAGGGATTTGAGCACGCCCTGTACCAGGGCCTCATGGAACAAATGCACGCAGCCCATTCACAAACTGTACCTCACCACATCCTACACTCATCTTAGAAAGGAGGGTGTGACGAAGACTAAGTCTGAATGTCTGCAGACTTAGCAAAGTTCATTATCAGATCTGGACTCCAGAAGCTTGAAAAATGGAAGGCTTCATTTTGTCAAGAGCAGTAGGGTTCAAGAATCCAAAAGTCCAAGTTCTGCAGTTTCAAGCAGAAGTGTAGAAAGGAAACCTGGTCGCTGCCCAGAAGCTTGGAAAGAGCCAGGATATATTAAATCCAAGAACACTTAATGTAAAGAAGAGGTCTCAGTCTATAGACTATTTAAGTGGCTGGAGGAATGAAGTTGGTTTTGTACCCCAAAAATATCTCTATTCATTATTTTCCTGCTGCCAGTATTTCCTGTGGGGAGAGGGAAGCGGTGAAAACTCTGATCAAATATGTAATGATATGTGCTATTACAAACCTTTTTAATTTTAACTAAGTCTTCTTGTGAGTATTGAGTCAGATTTTTCAGCTTGAGCCTCTAGTACTATATGTTTGGCCCGTGTGTCTCTCCAGTACTGTATATTTAAGCTGTGTGTCTGAGGTGTAAGATAGCCCTTTGTATGTTCAGTCCGAGGCTGCCTGAAAGTGTGCCTCTGCTGGCTAGGTTTTATCAATGAGATGCTGAGCTGCTTAGTGAGAAAGAAGTGATCAATGTGTAATTGAAACTCCTTTAAGCTGAGTTTTTAGGAGAATTTATAACCTGCAGAAATGTTCTCATTACAAATCCTTTTTTGTCTTTTTTTTTTTTTAATAATCGCCTTTAAGGAATGACCTGACTGCCATCAATGAAAGGAGGAAGATTTGGGTTTTAAAGCCACGCACAGAGGTTCATGCATTTCAACATTTTTATTTTTTTGGCAGGGGGGGCGAGGAGGGGCAGGACAGGCAGCTATTAAATATATTTCACACTGTATCGTCATTTATGTGAGGTGACACAATCCACATTAAGTTTCGGGTGAATCCTGGTCTGCTGCAGAGCACTATTAGAGTACTTATTAGGACTTCATTTTTGATCGTGGACGTAACCTGCATACCCTAATTTATGGCCATCTGGTCTGCAGACAAGAACAGCCCATATGATCGAGCTGCAGCTTCCCTAGATCAGCTAATACATCCATGCTGTGACTTAAAGAAGATGACACAGCCGTACTCAGGAAAAACCCTTGAGCACCTCTAAGGGTACTTTCAGAAGAGGGGGGCTAACCTTACGCAGCTCCTTGCTCAGTGTACGCAGCAGGACTAGTCATTGTATCTGTTTATTCATTGGTGTTTGTTAACGGTAACTTTCATTTCATTTAGGATTTGATTTGTTTACGAACTAATAAATATGATTTATAAAAAACGCCTGTGGTTCACTAATTACTGCACATATGGCGTTTTCGTTTTGTAAAACTGGCATTTGCTTTCTATTATGATTATGTCTCCGTTCACCAGTGCTAATTAGTTTGATTAGACAGATAACTTTAACCATTATTAGGACTAGATTATGGGAACTTTATATGCATGGGAATGCAGGGGAAAAGGGTACATCAGCAGTGAAGGCAGGTCACCAGTACAGAGTTTGCTCCCCATTAAATATTTTAAAATTACTTTTTTTGTTTTGTTTTGTTTTGCACATAGAAGAACTGAGTGAGGCAGTCACATTTAGCTACTTAAAAAAATCCAATTAAACACAGTTGTTTAGCATGAATTTGTTAATCAGAGTTAATCTTTCCAATGAATGCATAATTTGGAATCTGTGTCTAAAATGTTCATTTAAGAATGAGCATATTACAGACAAAATAAAAAATAAAATGAGATTCTCCTCCTTGGAAGTGGCTATCAATGGGGAGAAATATTGACTGTTCTGTGTTGATTCTCCTGCATGCTGAGGGACAGAAGTGAAATTGGATAAAGACTAAGAAATGCCATATGAAAACCAATGCTACCTGGGGTGAGCTGTTTTTCCCAAGAGTCTCTGAAAATAGTTGAATAGTGTCATCTGAAACTCTTCAGAAAGAAAAAAAAAAAAAAAGAAAAAAAGAAAAACTCCTATCTATTATCCATTTTAGGATAAAAATAGTTATCCAAGGCACCAGAAGTCTGATATTATTTGTTCAAATGAATTCTCTGTCCTAAAAAAGAGGCACTTTTTCTTTCCCAATACCTTAGAAATTTACTTAGAATGTGACCCTTTGGAAGTAGTCCCTGAACAGTGTCGGGTTTGATTTCATCCTTTCCCTCGGAAAGAAGAGTAACTGATACCCAAATTAAGTAGCTGTGGGTACTTGTTTCATTAAGGTGGCCACTCTTTTGATTTTGGCCGATCGCCTGTATTCCTCCAATTTCTATATACTTGTGCAGTTGGGTTTGGGAGGCCAAATGGTGCCTGCTCTGGATGCACAGTCCTGCTGCAGGCTTCTGGGTCTCCTCGCAGTGCTTCTGTGGCAATATCATTTGTGAGTGGCCTTTCTGTCTTTCTGCTTTCTCTCAAAGCAGTTTATAAGGGAAGGGAAAAGTTCTTTCCTGTCTAAAAAGAATTGTGGGAATATTATAGAAGACATAAAACTACTATTGGAGGGCAAACATGCAGAGAAGAGTAAACTAGATTGTTGCAGTATTTACTCTCTCTTTGGTTCTTCTGGAGGATGCCTCCTGCCAGGCCTTTCAAAGGAAACCGGAGACAATTTAAATGTCAAAGTCTCAGATTTTAACATGCATCATTATTGTTGGAGGCATTATGCTCCAGGAAAAGTTTCAAAATTGCAGTCCTGTGTCTTAGGTGAATGTGAGCAGGATGGCCAGGTTCGGAGATGGCAGAAATTGGCAGCGGTTCCTTACATCAGTGCGGTTACCCTGCTTTACACCAACTGGAAGTCTGGCCCTGGAGAATGAATATTTATGCCATGCCAGGGAGGTTTGAACGCCCCCCCCTTCTCCCCCCCACCCTTATTTTTTTTTAAATGAGAATGAATAAAGAAAGGGCTGGGATATGCTCTGTGCTGATGAACCCAAAGCCAAATATGACCTCCCGTTGACCTTTTATGCATTTAAGTTGAAAAAGGCCATTCTGATACATTCCACTGGAGCTTAAAATGCCTATATTTCAATTCCAAAGGTCAAGCTCTCTTCTCAGTATACTGTATGACCTAGTCTTTGTCTCCAGCCCATTGATGTTGCCTGACTACGTTTCTTATAACCCAATGGCTGTTTACTGTTTTTCTGGCTAATGTAAGTGAAAGAGATAATTGAAATGATTTTGAGCTGTGTGTCAGTTCTGATTCTGATTATGTCTCCTGTGCTCAGTGCAGCTTTAGTGGCTCCAAACTCATTAAGTATCCAGGAAATTTTAGATTACTTTGTTAACTATATCTTAATTAATGTATTTATCTTAAATTCCACCGAAGCCCTTTTGAAGTTTTTTTATCACTCTGTGTATCTCTAATATCGCTAAATTAAGTCATTTTTTCTTCAGCCTTTCTATTTTCTTTGCCTTTGGAGGTTTTATTGTTTTTATTTTGTTCTGAAAGGCCTAAAGTCAAAGGGAATGATTTTCAGGAAATGATGCTTTGTGCATGTTTACAAGCAAATCCCTACATCTTCAGTGGATTTTAGCACAGCCGCCTCGGAGTGAGGGGGCAGGGACTGGCACTTCATTTTCCAATCTGCATAAAGCTTTGTATTGGTGGAGCTATGTCAATTCACAGCAGTGACACTCCGGTCCAAAATAAAAAGGTGGTCAGATTGTTCTTATTGCTAGTGGGGTACATGTCTTCTTACCCTCCTCTGGGCTTGAAATAGCCACGGTGCTGGGTGGTTCCCAAAAAGAGAATAAATGCAGTCCTGTCAAACAGGCTGGCAGGTCTTGAGTGTAATTTCTCTAGGTAGAATCACAAGGTAATCATTGTCTCTATAATCTCACCAATTACTTTATAGAATAATACCCGATATAGAATAAAATCTATTTTAGCAGACTATTTTACCCTCTCCTTCTCTTGAAGTTGAAATCAAACACACAGGAGTCTTTAAACACTTTGGTAAAGCTGGCAGAATGCTCCCAAATAATAATATAACCGATCACAAGTCTGGAAAGGATCTTTTTATGGCCATAGTGTCATTTCTCTTGATTAACACAGCTCACTCAATCATTGCTGATGAGTAATTTACTAAGGGCCATAACCTGACACCCTGTTCCTGGTGAGATGTGCCTTACTGCACAGTCCTCGATAAACCTGGACCAGGAGATGTTCGTGTCCCACTCCTTGGCCATGTTTAGGTTCCCTCCAGTGATCACATGCGAGGGAGCCCAGCCCAACTGGAAAGATAAGACAGCCTCCTTCCAGTGTGAGGAGAACTGATAAGGAGCTGGTCGATACATGATCCTCTTCAGTGGGCAGCAAGACCCACAGTTTTACTGTGGGATGTCTCCTCCTTTTCTCCTGCTAAAACTCAAAATTGCTGTAGTGGAAACAGTATAGCACTGCAATTAGATGGCAGAAACCAAACTGGAAAACATACTTATATATATATATACATATATATATATAACAAAGACAAAGCAGTATATTTTTTCACTAATTTTGCCCTCGGAAGGGGCACCTGGTTTTGGTGATAATTTCTACAAGGTGGCACATAGCCAGCATACCAATTCTAGCCAGCGTCAGTGATACCTGGCAAAGGTAAGGGCAACTGCAATCACAGGGAAGTGTCAGGCAGCTTCAGGAGCTGGTGATGCTACCAACTGCAGTTAGTACAAATGGCTGCTGTGCTCCTCATCTTGGAGAAGCACAGCTATACACAACAGCTGATGTAAATAGGTGAATTCTGTTAAAACCAGCACAGCTGCAATTACATACACCACCAGAGTGCTTGGATGCCAACAGCCTTTAGTAGTCTTCTTTGCTTCAGCTATTTTTTTCAGCTATGAGATAAAAAATGATTTACATTTGGAATTGCTGAGTAGGATGCAAGGGATTCTTTGTAATCACAATTTATCACCAGAACTCAGTGTAAATGTCACCAAATCAATTGTGTGTCCAGCTCTCGATGTCTCCATCGCTGTTCTTTCACAAGAAGCATGCACCTCTCAGTTCTGCATTCCCTGCTCAGCCACTGGAGCTCCAGAAGTTCCTGATGAGACAGCAAGCAGCCCGAGCTGACTTTCTGAGAACTTTCCATCTGTTATATTTCAGGTACTTCACAGATACCTTGGACTCTTCTGCTGGGACTGTGACTCAGCCTGCTTCAGCTTTCCTGAAACTGATTGAAGACAATGTAAGTGCTGATCATCTCTTTTCTTTGTTGTGATGAGATGAATTTACTTTGTATTTTGGCAGAAACATAATCATAAGCACCACTGGAAGCTTGGTGGGAAATGGGTTAACTGTTTCTCTTACTGTTGTTGCTCTGTGTAGATATTTGGTATAGAAACCAGGTTAAACAAAACAAAGGTTTATTTCCCACCACCACCACCTCCTGATTCCCATTAATTGTGAAAGAAAGAGGTTTGATGACTGAGTTAATGGATGAGTCAGGGAAGGAGTAAGTATTTCTTGGCCTTTGGATGAAGCAAACTACTTTTTTGAACTTTGCCTTGGGCTTGTCTAAAGGAAGCTACTATGTGTTTTAGTCATTGTTTAATTGAGGGGAGTTGGTTTACTTCTGTTATATTTTTCCCTTTAAAAGGCAAAATATTCCTTGGATTTACTTGTTATTACTTTACAGCAGCAGCCATAGTGTGAGACTTTTTTCCCAGTTAGAAAGTAAGTTTATGAAAGGGGTTATGTGATGTTAAGCCTGCAATACCCAGGTTGGACTCAGAGATCCCAAACTGGTTTTGAACGGTTTTGAAGTCCAGCCCTCACTCCTACAGCTTTGGGAAAGAGGAGCTCAAAAGCCAGGGATGGACAGTTGGGTGTGGTAGTGCAACATAAGAGACAGAATAAAATACTTTATGAATACAATTACTTTCTCTATAAGCAATATGGCAAAAGTGGGGCAAACCAAGTTGCACATAAAGGTAAAAATATAGATAGCAATGTAGTTAAGCATCAACGTGAGGATGTAGTGTCCTTTCCTCTGAACAACCTGTAACAGGAAAGTTGATAATATCTGGGAGGTTAGCAAGTCTTTTGCTTGTCTCTTATACTCTTATTCTGTGTATTATTTTTCCTCTCCTTCTTTGAAGTTATTTGACAAGTAATTTTCATTTTGCTGTTCACAAATTGTGTCATGTACACTGAGTCACGGGCTTGTGTTTTTAGAAGGGTTATCAGTCACAGCCATCCTCATGCAGCAGTGTATGATTAGCTATGTTTTTCTGTAAAGTATTAATTTAACCAATGTTTGGACACAGTGAATAAAGAATCCTCAGCGACGGCATGCCAACTGACAGGCAGATATTGGGTGGTAACCTCTAGACCTTGTCCAGGGCTATGCCAGTCACAAGGAGTCTGGGGGCAAAGAAACCCCCCATACCAGAGACCCTCAGGCACTGATGTGCATGGGAATAAGCCCGTAGTCCTTAGTGAGACCAGTCCAATCGTCCCAGAAACCTGTTGCAGGCATTCCCATCACGCACTGTCAGCCTGGGCTCTCCTCTGCAGGAACACACTTCCATCTGCTTTGGGGGGCAGTAAAATGTCCAGTTTGTGGGCATCCAAGGGCTTCACATGTGTACCTACAGTGGTGAGGGCTGCCAAAAACCAGGCCAGGAGAGGTGGGTGCCTGGGTGCCTCAGGGAGCCGTGACAGCCCTATCAGACCGTGCTGCCTTTGTCTTCCGCTGCCGCTCTGGTACCTGTAGTTTGCCTTGGTAATCGACCAATACAAGCTGAAAAAGTGGTGTCAGCCTAAGCTGTGAATTGACCTGCTTTTGTCAGTTTGTCACAGTTTTATTGCTACTTTAGCACAGCGCGTGCAAGTTAAAGCCCGGCACTTCTGGCACCCGGAGAGAAACCTGGTGGGCTGATGTCCTCGGAGCAGTTTGCAATTGCAGAGGGGTTCCCTTTGTTCCTAGCCAGCTAGCCCAAACACAGATTTTCATCCCAGCCAAAGGAGCAGCCTGCAGGCGCGCGGCTCTGGTGTTTTCCCACATCTCCAGTAATATCTGGAATTCATTTGCAATGGTGCTCAATAAGATTTCCTGAAAATGAGATCAAAATTGTGTCCCTTCCTAAAGGTGACTGTATTAGACACATCTCTTTGTAAATGTTGAGTTTATTACAGGAACAATAAGGCTGGGGTCTTTAAATCAAGACATTTTGAATGTAGGAGACAAAGAATAAGAGAGAACTTTGAGGCCTTTTATGAAAGACTCATCTGAAAAACTAATATAGCTTCCTGCACAGCAGCAAATGTATCATACAGTTCACCCCAAAACTAGCTGGATGAATGTGTGTTTATACCTCCTATTTATACCAAGGTTTCAAAATAAGCTTTTTGAACAAGCTGTGATATTTTATTTGGTTTCCTTAAGCTAAGAGTATTGCAATGTCAGACTCTGTTTTCTTAATTGATTGTAACTTTTGCCATCCTCATATTGCAAAGCTTATGATGAATGAATGCTATGTTGCCCAGTGCCTTAGCAGCTTGTCCCAAAATTTGGCTTAGAGTGCCTTTCTCATATCTTTGTTTCTCACACAGATATCTTTGCTGTTGCTTCTGATAAATGAATAATTTCCAGCAGCTCAGGATGCTTGAAAATAGTCATGATCCAGCCAGCGTGACTGAGTGACCCTACAAATAGCAAACATCTGAATGTGGCCCGACATGTATAAACAACCCTCCAATAATAACTTGGTGTGTGCAGTCCAGCAGGTGGGAACAATCCTATTGCTGCATAGCTAAATAGGCTGTTGAGTGTGTGATGGAAGCAGCAGATTTGAATGACTTCAGTTTTCATAGTTTTACATGTGCAAATACCGGTTGTTTTTGTTTTTTTCTTTTTTCTTTTTATTGAGTAAATACCATTCCCTAGATTTGCAGACCTGTGTTGTTTTTCATCCACAGCATCCAATCTGTTGCTAAACTTGCTTTTCTGGAACCTCTCCCTTTCTCTGCAGCTCTGCTCCCAGCTCTTAGCCATGCCTAAGTCCTCTTGCACCTTACTGCTCCTTCAGCAGCTCGGCCCACATGATGAAGTCTGTTCATAAGGAATAGCCTCCACCCCCGAGTATCCTGAGCAAGCCCTAGTTATTATCAGCTTTCCTCTTGGAAAGAGGTAAAGTAAAGCTCAGAGTGTGAGAGAGACTAAAAATGAAGAAAATGTTATTGTTATTTCTGAATGGTATTTCCATATGGTCAGGAAGCAGAAAGATGGTCAGGTTATGTAACTGACTTTGCAAAAAAAAAAACTTCTTGAGCTGGTAAATTAAGGTGGAAATGGGGGAAAATAAAAGCTTTTAGGTTCAGAAAGGAATGTGACATTAATTTGATGGCAGGACGGGCGGAAGCAGGGTGAGCTGGCACAGGGCAGTCGCGGTGGCAGGGCTCGCAACGCCGGGAGCAGCAGAACGGGGGCAGGCACCCTGGGGGGGTTGGGGTTACCTTCCCAGTTCAGTTCTAACCTGGCCCATGGTCATTCCCCACAGTGATTTCCTTCACGTTCGCTGCGTTGTCATCTGTCTGGTAGTGTTTGAATTTCTTTGGCAACCTTAAGCAGAGATTTAATTGTGCAACAGCTCGTTTCCAAAAGTGTGACGTTTGGCCAGAGGGCTGCTGTCCCTGGGGGTGTCGTGCTCCTGGGATGCCGTGCCTGGAACCACCCTTCCTGCAGGACTTCCCCAGCCTGCTTGCTAAGCCACAGTCTCTGAAAGAACGTGTGTCAAATGGTGGCTGAGAATTAAAACAAAATCCTTAGTGTCTCTGTAAGCCTCGTCTGAATGAATGCACTAGTCTGCGCCATAAAGGATGCTGAGGAGTACTTGCATGCAACCTGGCCATTGCATTTGAGGCTGTCCCCTGCTCATAGCAAATCTTTAATTTCAGCTGCAGGGAAAATGCTCCACAAATCTCTAGATTCCCTTCCTTCCACCCCCACTT